>NC_136520.1:927500-1365000 GCF_053919585.1 Euprymna scolopes | reverse complement strand
TCAAGCTGATGAAAAGTAACTTTTGAATCAAAATATTAGATTAAAAGACAAATTTTAAAATCTTAAACCGTATTTAATGCAAATAAACCTTGTTTAAATTATAATAATTTAATAAAAAAATTCATGTTTTGAAACCAAGTTAAAAGATCAGCAGAAATTTAAAGATTGGTAATTAAAAGTTTATAGCCTCTTTTCTTACTTGTGTTAGAGGCAATCACCTGATCCAAGCTGGAATGAACTTCCGTGCACCAATTTTTAATCAAATATTCATTCTATTTCTATGATATTTCAATCTGCCATTACTGGACGAGTACATAGAAAAATTAATTGGCTTCTAAAATGAAGAGTTTTCAGTACATAAAAGCATGACTCCAAAAATGCAGTTTTGTTTAAAGGGTTTTCTTTCTCCCAGTTGTTTTTTTTTTGAGAAAGATAAAAATAGGTATCAGATGTTTTAAAGACAATATCTGTTAAAAATTTGTACAATATCTGTTAAAAATTTGTACAATATCTATTAAAAATTTGTACAATATCTATTAAAAATTTGTACAATATCTATTAAAAATTTGTACAATATCTATTAAAAATTTGTACAATATCTATTAAAAATTTGTACAATATCTATTAAAAATTTGTACAATATCTATTAAAAATTTGTACAATATCTGTTAAAAATTTGTACATTATCTATTAAAAATTTGTACAATATCTATTAAAAATTGTACAATATCTATTAAAAAATTGTACAATATCTATTAAAAATTTGTACAATATCTGTTAAAAATTTGTACAATATCTGTTAAAAATTTGTACAATATCTGTTAAAAATTTGTACAATATCTATTAAAAATTTGTACAATATCTATTAAAAATTTGTACAATATCTATTAAAAATTTGTACAATATCTATTAAAAATTTGTACAATATCTATTAAAAATTTGTACAATATCTATTAAAAATTTGTACAATATCTATTAAAAATTTGTACAATATCTGTTAAAAATTTGTACATTATCTATTAAAAATTTGTACAATATCTATTAAAAATTGTACAATATCTATTAAAAAATTGTACAATATCTATTAAAAATTTGTACAATATCTATTAAAAATTTGTACAATATCTATTAAAAATTTGTACAATATCTGTTAAAAATTTGTACAATATCTATTAAAAATTTGTACAATATCTATTAAAAATTTGTAAAATATCTATTAAAAAATTGTACAATATCTATTAAAAATTGTACAATATCTATTAAAAATTTGTACAATATCTATTAAAAAATTGTACAATATCTATTAAAAATTTGTACAATATCTATTAAAAATTTGTACAATATCTGTTAAAAATTTGTACAATATCTGTAAAAAATTTGTACAATATCTATTAAAAAATTGTACAATATCTATTAAAAATTTGTACAATATCTGTTAAAAATTTGTACAATATCTGTTAAAAATTTGTACAATATCTATTAAAAAATTGTACAATATCTATTAAAAAATTGTACAATATCTATTAAAAATTTGTACAATATCTATTAAAAATTTGTACAATATCTATTAAAAATTTGTAAAATATCTATTAAAAATTTGTACAATATCTATTAAAAATTTGTACATTATCTATTAAAAATTTGTACAATATCTATTAAAAATTTGTACAATATCTATTAATATTTGTACATTATCTATTAAAAATTTGTACAATATCTAGTATAAATTTGTACAAAGTCTATTAAAAAATTTTACAATATCTATTAAAAATTTGTACAAAATCTATTAAAAATATAAAACAAACTTTTTTCCACTTTCTATGTTCGTCAGGCTAAAAAAAGAAAACAACAAGATGATGAGGAAATAAATATAAAACATCCCTTTCTACTGAGCTTTCTACCGAATTTTGTAAGTATTCATTAATTTTTCAAAATTCCATTTTCTGTTTAGTGAAGAACTTTTAACCTCCCTTTTGCATATTTTCAATCTATGAGCTAATAAAAGACTATTCAAGTCATAAAAAATGTAGTAAAACAATCTAACGTCATTATCATAACAAATGTAGTAAAACAATCTAACGTCATTATCATAACAAATGTAGTAAAACAATCTAACGTCATTATCATACTACAAATGTAGTAAAACAATTTAACGTCATTATCATAAAAAATGTAGTAAAACAATTTAACGTCATTATCATACTACAAATGTAGTAAAACAATTTAACGTCATTATCATACTACAAATGTAGTAAAACAATTTAACGTCATTATCATACTACAAATGTAGTAAAACAATTTAACGTCATTATCATACTACAAATGTAGTAAAACAATTTAACGTCATTATCACAGACAAAAATGCACATTCTTGCAGGGCAAATCACCAATAAGCATTTTTGGTATAGTTTTTTTTTTTTTGCTGAATTCAATCTACATATGGTACTTTCTTGCTTGAATGCCTTATTTTGTGTCTTGGGTAAGTGAAATTTTGAATATGACATTTTCTGACGACTTTAAAAAATTTTGTCACAAATTTAGGCCCATTTTTCGCTAATTTTTCACACAAATAATGCTCTAGCTCGAAAAATGTAAGTTAGAAGTAGATAAACCCTATATGATTTTGAAAGGTTCACTTATATGCTACAGACCTAACCACATGCCTAGGTCTGTGCTTGTGAAGGGTGGCTGAAAATAATTTTGGCTTTGCATGAGAAAAACTTCTTCATGGAGACTTGAATAGTGTCATAAGCAAAAATCATAATTACCTATATCTATTTTTCAACTTTTCCTTTGATGATATAAGCCATTTATTGAAAATCCATGGGTTAAAGAAAAAAGACTTGAATAATTATCTGTATTCCTTTGTCAAACAATAAATTTTGTTGTAATTATATTAGGTCGGTGCAAAAATAATGTTTTTTGACGTTGAACTTCACCTTAAACGTTATTAATCGAAATAAGAACTATGAGAATTGACACATTTTTGCAAACGAGAAACAAGTTTATTTATACCATTAGCATAGAAATCCGATGAAGTCATTGGAGGCCGATTCGGCATTATCTTTGCTTTTGAAGCACTTTTTGTGTAGGTAGTTGTCCAGTTGTTCACTGGACCTCTTGCCAGTGATTATGGCAGATGAGGCAAAGTCTCTTAGCCCAATTTGTCCAGCTTCTGCAGGGTTAGTTGAGCAATATTAGGCGAGCATTGTCATGGAAGAGAATTGGTCTCTTCATATTGATCAATCTCGGGCACATACGTTAGAGCTTCTCTGGCATCCAACTACTATGCTGAACGTCGCCAGTAGTCATAGAGGATCCGCTTCTCATCACATGTCACAATCTGCTCAAGAATGGGTTGTTTTTGTTGCGCAGAAGGAGCGTAGAAGACACCTTAAAACAACAATTTGTTTTTATTATCATTCAATTCATGCGGCACCCATTTATCCAACTTATTGGACTTCACTATTTGCTTATAAGACTGCTGAGTGGTTGACCTCGAGTTCAACAGCAACTTCTCGTGTGGTTTTGTGAGAATCGGCTTCAATTAAGGCTTTTAAATGTTTGTTATCAACCGTAGTTGGCTGCCTGCGAGGTTTTCATCATCATTGTGAAATTTCTTAAACGACCATTGTACCACACATTCTTTAGTGGTTCCTGGGACAAATGCATCATTGTCATCTCGGCAGATTTCGGCCTAGTTTGAACTGGAACAAGAAAATCATGCAGATATGAATTTTGTCCATGCTGTCGAAAAGCCTAAAAAAAATGAATGAAGAAATTGAGAATGGTAACGAAAAACACGATTCGATAGAGCGAAAAACGTGCTTTAAAATGATATATAACATGGCTATATATATCAATGAATTGATACAGAAATCATATATAAAAGTAACATATGTAAGAAAACGATATTGTTTTTGCACCAACCTAATACATAATTTAACTCAAAATTTCCATTCATATTATTGCTCTATCTTGCATAGTGAGTTTTCTTTATCTGCCTGCTATCGTCTTATAAATATTGATACTAATATTTATTTGGACTTTATATTTACAGTATTATACAACCTGTATTCTTACTACACTTCAGTATATTCAAAATTTATTTTTTAAATATCCTAATATATCATGCAAAAAACAAAGCTCATTATAAATAATTATAAAATTTATATTTTTAACAACATTATATATATATATATATATGTATATATATATATATATATATATATATATAAAGTAGTAGCGTTCGTGTGTGTGTCTGTGAGTACAACTCTCCTACAGCCCACACCACTGGACCGATCATGACTAAATCTGGCATGATGATGGTGCACACCATTTTTCACGGTTACGAACAAAGGTCAAGGTCAGAGTCTATGTATAATATACTCTCCTACAGCTCACACCACTGGACCAATCATGACTATTTTTATTTTTTCAAGGTTTTCATTACAGCTATAACTAAGTTTTATTGTATTTTTATTGAAAATTTTATGTAGTATATTATTAATAGGGAAGTGCTTTTTAATTAAGTTTAAGAATTTCATTCCTAGATTTGTTTTAAGTTTCAGATTAAAAGGGGGATTGTACCACAGGATTTTTCTCTTACGGTTTCTATTTGTATTTGTGTTTGGGTGTGTTGGTTCTATGAACTCAATTTGGGTGTTTTTGTATCCACTATCCTTAAGGGCCGTGTTATAGAAATATTTATGTTTATTAAATGTTTCAAGATTGGAAGAATTGTCACTGATTCTTTTACTAATGGATTTGGGGATATGCCTAATGATAGATTTTGGGTGATTTGATAGGGGGTGTTTTTTTTAACTTTATTTAAATTGCCTCTCCCTTTTTACTTTTTTATTTAATTAAAGTCCTGTATTTTAAGTTTTTTAACTCCAACTTCTAAAGAGTTCCTACCTAAAATAAAAATCCATTATTCATTGAACTTTTGAATAGTCAAGTCGCTGCCTGATGATATCTGTTGTTTGATTGAAACAAGTGGCTATTTGTAGCAGCGGGATGTGAGCATGTTTATATAACAATAAACAAGTATATACATATATATATATATATATATATATATATATATATATATATATATATATATATATATATATATTGGAATGAAAATATTAGATTATATAATTTCATTATCAAATGATTAACTCTGGTGATTTATTTGCAAATAAAACCTGTAGTTAAAATTTTGAATAATATCTACTAATAAGAATGTTAAGGGCCTTAAGTTCAATAATCAATGTAAGCTAATAAAAGTTCAAGGCAATAAAATTATAACACGTAATCTAATTTTACAATGATATATCTTCTCCAATGCAAAAAAAATAACTTATGTTCTGGTAATTTTCCACTAATAATAATCAAGTTTGAAACCAACTTACAGAAAAATGGCAAAACTTTAAATACTTGTAATGAAAAGTTTTTTACCCTCTTTTAATCATTTGTTAGGATCCATCAACAAGCTGGGCACAAGAGAAAAATTCTGTAAGTAATTGATTATATCATTACCCTTTTGCATATAGTTTTTTCTTAACCTTTTATCAATGAAAGTAAATCATAATAAAGATAAATGTAGGCATTAAATAATGTCTCTCATTTTGAGTTTTATTAAATAATATATTTTTAAAAAGATTGGTGCATATCAACAATTTGTGTATGCATAGTATGCAGTTTTTGATAAACTTTAGCAAGTTATGAAGCTATTTTTATAGCTATTAAGCTATGCAGAAGCTTCCGTGTCTCATGCCTGTAGGTAATGTTAATATGATATGCAGTTTGGTTTTAATTCTGATATTTTTCATTAATAATAAATTCCTTATTTGGAAACCATTAATAGAAATCCAATGATTCGTTTAGGAGAACATTAGATTTAAAAGTAAATGTTTAACTTTAAAGAATTTTCTGATAGTTTCAGATCGAATATTAATCTGATTTCCATCAGATTTAAATCCGCAATTACTGGACAATAGACACAAATTTCATGCACCTTCTATGTTATGTACAAGCTATTTTGTCATTTATTTTTATTGTTAAATTGTTACAGAGAAAATAAGTGTATTTGTTTTACTGCTTTTTATTTTTCCAACACACACACATACACGTAGAATAAAATATTTGATTATAAAATATAATCTAATTTTCAAATGATAAACTCTTGAATTCAATTACAATCTATAGTTTCAATTTTAATAACATCCACTAATAATAATGTAAAGGCATTAAGTTTTAACATCATAAAATGCAACTTTCAAATAAAACTATTAGATTATAAGACAATGCAATTTTAAAATTAAATCGCAATGCAAATAAAACTTGTAGTTTAAAATTTATTATTTTTTTTCTAATAATAAAATATATTTTTGAAACAAAGTTTAAAAAACAGCAGAACTGCTAAGATTGACAATGAAAACTGTTTACTCTCTTCTTTATGTTTTATTAGGAACCATCTAGCAAAAGGTACATTATTCACCAAGAGGAAGCTCCGTAAGTAATTTATCATGTCATCACTTTTTTTTACAGAGTTTTTACTCAACTTCTTATCAATGAAAATAAAAAAAAATAGAGATCGGTGCACTTCAACAATTTGTATGTAGATGGTATGCAGTTTTTAGTAAACTTTTCATAGATATCTGTATGAGATGTTGCCAAGCTAATCAAAAACCTTGATTCCAGTAAAGCAACTAACCCTGACCATATTCCAATTATAGTGCTGAAAAATCTGCAAACAGAACTAGCTCTCATACTTACAAAGTTGTTTAAGTATTGTCTTAAGGAGAATTGCTTCTCAACACCCTGAAAAACCTCATCAGTATGCCCTATATTTAAGAATTCAGGTGATCTCTCATCTCTTTCTCAGTACAGACCAATAAGTCTCCTGTTCATCATAAGTTGTTGGAATCTGTGTTAAATAGAGAAGTAATCAACCATCTCAGCAAAAATAACCTTCTTTGTAACACGCAATATGGTTTTTGTTCTGTTATATCTACAGCAGATGTGCTAACAATTATATCTCATAGGATTAGCGAATCCCTCAATAGAGGCTTCCTTTCTAGGGCAATTTGCTCTTGACATATTAATGGCCTTTTATAGGGTATGGCATAGAGGTCTACTCCACAGGTTCTCCAGCTATGGTATAGCTGGAAATGTCTTCTCAATTATTAATTCATTCCTTTCTGATTGGTTCATAAGAGAAGTGGTTGATGGACAGAAGCTCACAATGCTGGAGTCCCTCAGAGATCGATCCTGGGCCCAATCTTTTCTTGATCTACATCAAGGATCTCCCAAATCACCTCCTAAGATCATTTGTAGACATTTAGGCTGACGACACTACCATCTATGGCAACACATCAAAAGCTGTAAATGACCAAGTTCTCTTTGACTCTCTCTCCTCTGATCTTGAACATGTGGTACAATGGGAAAGAAGTGGCCAGTTAATTTGAATGCATCTAAAACCAAGATTCTATCGTTACATCATCAATGCTCTGATCCCCATCTGGCATCAATTAAAATGAATGGCTCTCGTCTTGGGGAGGCTCCATGTTTTGACAAGCTTCTGGGTCTGACCTTTACTCCTAATCTGAAATGGAACACGTACATCAAATCCATTGCTAAAGTCATTGGAAAAATGATGGGATTATTCTACTGCTCCAGAAGATATCTTACTTCTGATGCAATTCTCTGCCTGTATAAAAGCCAGGTACATCCAAGGATGGAGTACTGTTGTCACATCTGGGCAGGAGCTGCTAGAAATACTTATCCTGCCTTGACAGAGTTCAAAATAGACTTCGTAGCCTAATGGGGATGCCCTTTTATCTTCCCTGCAACCTCTTTTCCACAGAAGAGACATTGCGAGCCTGTCTCTGCTTTACCATTATTTTCATGGCAAGTGCTCGTCTGAGCTCTATTTTTACGCTCGTTCATGGAATTATGTTTTTTGGCTACCATATTTTTTGTAATGAAAAAGTATGAAAGAGGCCAAATTTGGCCTTCAAAAGGCTAATCTGTCAAACCTTAGAAAGGCCAAATTTTAAAAGCAATATGGCGGCCTCGAATATCGTACATTAAATTTTAAAAAAAAATTATGAAAAATAATAAAAATGAATTTTTTGCTGGTTTTATTTAAGCCTTTGGGTCTAATAATGTTTTATATAAAAATAAATAGTTTCTATAATATTTTATCTGTCAAATAATTTACGCCGCTAAACTACACATTTACCATAAACTTCTATGCGTAGTATTTAAAAGCAAAGAAAATGGTCGGTCTAAAATAAATAAGAATATTTTTTTTTCCAAAAGGTGTCTGTCTGTCTGTTTCTCTCTCTCTCACTCACTCTTTGTCTCCCTCTTGCTCTCTCTCTCTCTCGCTCACTCTCTTTCTCTTGCCCTCTGTCTCTATCTCTGTCTCTCTATATATATATGTGTAAGTATCAGTCCATCTGCCTCCCAGCATAGCTCCCTATAATCTAACTTGCTTGGTTTGTGTATGTTGATGTGTCCGTGTGTATATGTTTACGAAATGTGTTGTTCGCCTGCTGGTATTACAAACCTCAAATATCGTGATTATGTCTTTGTTTTAATTTGCATAAAACAATAAGTTGAAATGACAACAGTAGAAGAAGTTAATTAAAATTGTGAGGAGAAGGAAAACGAAACAGAAAAAAAAGAAGTTTTTTAAAAGCCAATGTGTTTGTTTATTCAATAAGGTATCTATTCTCGAATAAGCGGGTTGAGAAGTAGCAACCAATGAGAAAGGATGAAAATGTGTAAGGGAGAAATCATTATTTTGTGTAAGGGAAATGAAAAGTTAATGCTTTGTATAGGAGTTTATAATCCAGTTAAGAAGGGTGACTGGAGGGCATAGTAAGAATGTGTATATATTTTCCGGGTGTAGACTGGTGGCAGGAAGAGGACTATAGAAAGAGAGGGAAAAATTAGAACTACTTCCTCTGTAGATGATGGCTCTCCTAGGATGAAATATAGGGTTTTAATATAGCAAATAAATGTGTCTATGACGGCGGTCAAAAGTTAGAGAAGATAGCTGATAATAGTTTAGGCATAATAAATTGTATGTGGCATTGGTTCTTGCAAACCTACAGTAATTTAGTCCAGAGGGGAATTTCTGTGCCTCTTTTATTGTATATATATATATATATATAGGGACGAGACATAATCTAATCAAATCTCATCCTCAATAACATAATTAAAATATCAATCAACAACTTTTATATGCAGCTCAATCTAAAATAGAAAAGTGGCAAATATTTACAATTCGAAATATTTCTCAAATCACGTTCCAAATAGCATATAAATAGGTATTACGGTTGTTTACTCTCTTCACAACATGCATTCCAAACCAGAGGCAGGTGCTCGTCTGAACTCCAATCTCTGGTCCCCCCCTCGCCAATCTTTCACGAAAAACACCCATCTAGCTGAAACCACTGTCAATAATTTTCCCCATTCTTTATCTGTGCCTAAATCAAAATGCGGATTCCATGAACAAAGCTTCTTTCTTAGAACTGCATGCCTGTGGAACTCTGTTCCGGCTGCCTGCTTCCCTCCGGACTACAACTTGGATGTCTTCAAGTCCAATGTTAAC
The DNA here is from genome assembly GCF_053919585.1 of Euprymna scolopes. NCBI lineage: Eukaryota > Metazoa > Mollusca > Cephalopoda > Sepiida > Sepiolidae > Euprymna > Euprymna scolopes. The sequence goes on along the minus strand of NC_136520.1, from coordinate 1,355,387 downwards.
AAATTCCTAATGAACCGATCCCTTAATTAAACACTTCATCAAATCTCCACACTAACGTAATGTACTTGCAATAACCCTTATCCCTGAGTGGCTTCCGGGCCTTGATAAGTGGTGATCACTGTGTAAAAAAAAAAAAAAATTCATAACATGCATTCCAAACCAGAGTATCACAAAAACATTTTCAATCATGCATTCCATCTAAAACAGAAAAAATGTCATAATACATTTGTTTATATGCATATATGCTTTCTTTATCTTTTTTTTTACATTTTTACCCCAAACAATGCACATTGCCACTTTGATGCAGGGGCCTACTATCAGGGGCATAAGTTGGAGGAATACTATGTAGGGAGTTGAGCAGCAAAATGTTTCTTCACATTAGACTTGAACTTCTGCGTGTCAGTATAGTTGGGAAAGCAAAATCCCAGAAGCGAGTTCCAAAGTCTAGCAGTTCTGGGGTAGAAACTATTAGAGTAAAAGGCTTTTGTACATCTAGGAATCTCGATTGTGTAAGAGTGGAACTTTGTTGCTTGTTAGGTTTGTCAGGGGTGTTTACGTCGAGGGGGGTACAAGGGGTTGTAGTTCATCAAAGCATCCACCATTAAAATACTTTTCAAACAGGCAGAGGAATGCAACATTTCGTTGATGGGACAGAGGTTGAAGCTTAAATGACAGTTCAGGACCTATCAGATTGGCGACTCTCTTTTAGACCCTGTCCAGAAGTGAGGAACTAGTAGCAGATGCACCAGCCCAAGTGTGACAATAATACTCAATACATGGCCGAATGGTCGCCTTATAGAGGTACAAGATACTTTCAGGCATAAGTAACATTCTAGCACAGTAGAGAGAGCCCAGCTTCTTTGCAGCAGCCTTGGACATTGCTATTGATGTATCTGTTCCAATTCATGTTCCCTGTGAACATTAAACCGAGGAGTTTGAATGAAGTTCTTTCATGTAATGTATCTTTAGCCATAACTATTTGTGGTTGAGAAGGTTTTTCGTAATTATTAAAGGAAACAAGCTTAGTCTCAGCAGCATTGAACGTTACCATCCATTTTTGACCTCATTCCACTACAGACAGGAGGTCTTTCTCTAGGATTACTGCCATTTCCTTGGATATGTGTTCATTCGTTTTCTCCTCATGTCTGTTATAGAGTATGGTGTAATTAGCAAATATATTCATCTCGAGACTATTTTATCAGGGAGGTCATTTATAAACATCAGGAATAATAAAGGTCCAAGGATCGACCCCTTAGGTACACCCACATTTATATCATATTGTTTGGATGTACGACCATTGAGAACAACCTGGATTCTTCTCTTATTTAAGAAGGATTTAATTTTGTTAAGTATTAATCCAGTAATACCATAGGATCTGATTTTCATGAGAAGACCATTATACCCTGTCAAAAACCTTAGATATGTCTAGGGCTACTGCCATCCTCTCCCCTGCTTTATCCAGCGCATGGGATATACGTTAAGAGATTACAATTAGAATATCTACAATAGAACAGGCTTGCCTAAATCCATATTGTTGGTCAGACAGAAGTTTATCAACTGTAAGGTGGTGGACTAGAACTTGATTAATTATGGGCTAAAATATTTTGGCAAAAAGAGAGAGGAGGCTAATGAGACAATAATTTAATGGGTGAGTTTTGCCAGAATTCTTGTAAACTGGTACCACAGAAGCAGTTTTCCAGCAGTCAGGAAAGCATGATTAGTTTAGGCATTTATTGAAGAGTTTGGAGAGAACTGGAGCAACCTCAGCAGAGCATTTTTTTAAATAGTACAGTCAGGATGAGATCAGGTCCACATGCTTTTGAGGTGTCTAGTTTTTTATGATATCATGTACTTGAGAAGGGATGATTTTCAGATCATCTAATGTGTTTTTTGTCCGCAAAGGAAAATCGGAAAGGGAGTGGTTTGCTGGATCCAAAGTAGAGTTTCAGGTAACTGACGGGCAAGCATGTTAGCTTTCTTGGTTGCCATGCCAACAACCTCATGATTGTTGGATAGTGAGGGAATGGCCCATTATTTATTACACTGTTGTAGATTTACCAGAAATCACAAGTTCCTACTTTCTGTGCTTCAATGCATTCCCTGGTGGTTTCGGTATATTCTCTCTTAGCTATCGCTACTTCTTTCTTAGAATTACTTCTATAAACTTTTGTCTGTTTGTACTGGACTTATGCTGGATAAATCTGTGGTATGCATGTTGCCTCTGAGCAATGGCAGCTGTGCAAGTAGGAGTAAACCATTGGGGAGTGTGGGGTTTACTTTAGAACTTCCCTGTGGGAACATGAGTACAGTCCTGGGTCGAGGGAGGGCGATAAAGAAAATATAGGTAGCTAACGCTATGTTGTAAAGTTAATTTAAAACACATGAAGGCCTGGTCATGTGATTCTAGTTTAGATTCCCTAGTCATGGAGAGTGAGTTACGAATATAGACTCCAAGTTTGTGCATGTGTCTGTCCTTACGACAAAATGGAAGATAACCAGACATGTTAAAGATGTTAGAGGGGATGGAGGAGTGCAAGTTAATTTCACTTTATGCTAAGATATTCGGGTAGTTTGCTAAGAGAAATGATTCTACATCATCTATGCTAGTTCTAATATCTGTATATATGTGTGTGTGTATATACATATATATATATATATATATATATATATATATATATATATATATATATATATATTAAGTAATGTGATTTATAATTTAAAAGTTTTAAATTTTTTTTTTTTTATATTTAACAATCAAAATTTAATTAAATTAAAAATCAGTTTCATAAGAAGGAACAACAACAAAGTCAATTATCTGTACGATCGTTTCGGAAATCCGTGCTTTTTATTTGTGGTATACATGAAGTCACGTAGAATAATTATACATAGTTTTTTTGGTAAGCACGGTCTCCTCATCAGCAAATTTAGGAGGATTTCTATTGAATTGAAAAGACACCAAAAATAAACCTAGCATTAAAAGTAAGGCAGATGAATCTGAAAAATTGAAGTAAAAGGTTTGGATATAAAATTTATAAGAAAATTAATAAGAAAATTTGTATAGGTTAGAGATAGAAATGAGTAGAAAAAATATATATATTTTTGAATTTACATAATAAATTTGATTTAAAAATATATAGATATATAATTACCTTTTGGTTTTTCTTTTTTTGAAATCAGGAACTGTATTTAAAGTAGTCATTTAGATGTTTGCTATAGCTTTTTATTTTATTGAATGATGAATTTTAAAAGGGCGACGCTCGTGCAGTAAATTGTTTCCGTTAGCGTATTTTGATTTAGAGACGCTACAGTTAATATCTATAGAGAGAGAGTTTTTTTTTTTTTTTTTTTTTTTTTTTTTTTTTTTCAAGTTTTTAAGGGGAGATAATTGTCATGGCTTTATTTATTATTTGATTTACGAGTCTAAGGGCGGTAATTGGTTTAACTTAATTTATTAATAAAAAAAAAAAAAAAAAATCTATTTTTACTAATGAGTAATTTTTAATAATTTAAGGTGGTTTATATTTATTAAATTTAAACCAACGTTTATGATTACACGATAGAAGCTCGTGTCTTGAATTTACTAGTTTGGTTGTGCTTTTTATATCTTCATATTTTAAAATTTTTAGGGTTTCTTTTGTACATAATGTACAAAATTTATCTCCTGGTTTATATGATTTGAAAGTCTCAATTATTTGCCATTTTAAGTTGAAAGAAATATTGCTATTTTTTAGTTGCCAAATATAGTTGGATAGAGTAGTTTGGTTTGATAGAGAGTTATTTTTAAAAGAATGTTTGTGCGTTGAAATTCTATGTTTTATTGGGCCAGATGTGGAACCAATATATATTACCTCTTGATTATTATGATTATTTTCCGTTAGGTCTATTGTTGGATTATAATGTGGTGGGTTGGTTAATAATTGATCGGTAGATTGATTTAAGTTGGTGTTATTATTTAATCTGGTAGTTGAGTTATGGCTGTTGATAGGTTCTTGTATATTTGGAGTTTTTGATACTGTGCAGCTATAGATAACATTTTTAATTTTACATGAGCCTTGTAGGGGACATTTATTTTTTCTTCTACAGTTACAGTCCGATGTATTTTGTATAGTTGCATTTTGTAGTTTATTAATTTTATTATTATTAGAGCTAATTATTTTCTGATGAAGGTAAGGCATAGTAGAGTAAGAGACTTTAATTGTGTTCTTATTGAAAATCTTATTATATCTATGGGGGGCTTTAAAGTTCTTATCTAATATTTTAAAAAATTCTCTAGCTATGTTTGTTTCTAGGTTTTTGGAATACGGGGGGTTGAACCATAGGATCTCCTTGTGTCTATTCTTACGTTTGCGGGTTTTAGTTTGTTGTTTATTTATATTATTATCTAATATTTGTAGTTTGGTTTTATCTTTTTTTGTCTCCTGGTTATTTTTCTTAACTCGTATACGGGAAGACATTGCCATATTATATGTTATTACGCTCTTAATAGGTTTATTTTTAATGCAGTTTATGTTTCTATCATTTTCATTTATGAATTTAATTTGTGAATTATATCCAGAGTTTTTAAGGGCTTCATTATAGTATTTTTCATTTTTGGTAAATATTGATTTAGTAGAAGACAGTCTAATCTTACTTAATATTGAATTAGCTCTAGGACATTTAACTATCGAGCTTATTATATATCTAAATTACAACGAGCATTTCCTGTATTTTAATTAAACTAGTAATTTCACTATTACATTAAAATACACTTAGCTCTTTAGACTATTATTCTAATCTCCTTTAAATTATATATATATATATATATATATATATATAGGGAAATATTCATCAATAATGGTTATCCTGTTGACCTTATTGATGACTGTATTTTCAAAAAGGTTGTTGATTTTAAATCCCCTAAAATGTTTGGACCCTTGAAATGCCCGGTTTATTTGAAATTACCGTGGATTGGGGAGGGGAGTAATAGAATTTCCAAACAGATTCGAAGAAGTATTTACGACTGCTTCAATTCTGTGTCTTTGCATTTGGTATATACTACGAGACCTGCTTTTCCGTCTTTTCGCAAGGATAGTTTGCCTTACATCCAAAATAGTAATATTGTATATCAGTTTAGATGCCAGTGCGATGCTGGTTATGTTGGGCGAACATTCTTGCACCTTTTGACTCGTATAAACCAGCATGTTCCATCGAAGATCAGACAAGGGAGGATGGGGTCTGGTGGTCTCCCTCCTTCTGCAGCCTTGGACTCTGCTATTGGCCAGCATTTGGTTGACAACCCGTGCTGTGCCGATAGATATAAAATAGATTGGTTCGAGGTGCTACATAGAGCGGACTCCAAAAACCATTTAAAGATTTTGGAGTCTGTCTCTATTGCGGTGCGTCAACCTTCTTTGTGCCAGCAAAAAGAAACATCAAACGCATTGTTTCCCTTTGGGGAACTTTGAATTTTTTCTCCCGCTTCTTTTTTCCTCCCTCGTTGTGCCAATATTTTAATCGTTTTTAAACGTAAATAAATTTATTTAGTGTCCCCGTACTTTTGGCACATTTAATAAGTTCCCCATTAGAACTCTTTGTTTTTCGACACAATATTATTTTGTTCGCTATCGATTTTCTCCTGACGAGATGATAGCCGAAAGAGCTCTCGAGAAACTTCCGCCTATTATTTTTAAAACTATATATATATATATATATATATATATATATATATATATATATATATATGGTTATGACTTACTAAGCTATTTTGCTGATATATTTACTTTAGTGAGCTTTGCCACATACTTGAGAACAAAATGGTATCATTCAGTATGGTATTGGGCCAACCAGCTAAGCAGAGGATTGGTTGATGGAATTTTTATGGAATAACAGAATGCAAAAAAAGTAGAAAAGTTGCATTCAACTTCAACTTCAGAGATTAAAATTGTGAAAAATAATAACAATTATTTAAGTAGAATGAAAGCTACTTAAAAAAAATTATCAGATATTTCCGGGAAAGCTAGATTTGTGTTTTCTTTTTTAGATTTAGAGCTTGTGATTGTGTTCCAGATATATTGCTATCAGTAGCATTCGGGAAAAGCATTATAATTTTTTTATCAAAGATCGAACTTTAGACATAATCAATAGTGTTTAAATGTCACACATAAAAAGATCGACCATTGATTAAAATAGAAAGAAATATATTAATATTATTAAATATAATTAGTATTTTTATTATAAAAATCTTTTCTTTCTTTCCACAGCTCGTACGAAATACTTAAGGACGACAACAATACAGGTAAGTGTAGAACTGATTAAGTCTCATTCCAATCCAAATTAGTATTCATTTAAAACAAAATCAACCGAATGTGTGTCCGTGATAACTGTTTTCCAAATTGCCTTCCTCACTGAAATAATTTGGATGCATAGCAAAAAAATACTCTTAAAATCAAAATTTATAATGATCGTTATTTTTTGTGACGGAGTAAATGAGGCAACCATATAATTTTCAATGTTTCAATTACTTTGTGTAACAATTAAGATATGTCATATTGGAAAATAGGACAAGACGGGATTAATTATAATCAGCAAAAAATAAAGAACTCTTCTAAAAAGTCTCTCCACTAGCAGGGATACCTGACATTGCCCGGGCAAAAGTGTAACATAACTTATACTACCTCTCTTTTCCCTCACCCACCCCCCTCTTTCTTCTTTTCCCCCAATCCTATCTCTGGACATACACACGCATAACTCGAGTCAGCATAAGGGATAATATTATACATCCAGGGTTACGCTGATTTAACAAATACCACTTTTTGGTTGATTGCTGTGTATTTTTCACGTATTAGTTGGATGTACAATTAAACATTTGCCTTGTATGTAATAGATGATTTGAGTGGGTTCTTTACTCTAATTTCCTCCAAATTTATATTTAGCAAAATAAAATTCTGCTGGACTTCATCTCGTTTGACAATAGCAAGTATGCAGACTGGTCTGAAAGCCTTGTTGTTATGTTTTGTAGGGTTCATAATAGCACAGTAATACAAGACGTATGTATTGGATTCAGTTTATGTAGTCTTATTGATTCTTTCACACATCGAGAAGATCTGCATCAAAAAACACACTCATAATTGCTGCTAGCAACTTCTAATTTAAAAGTGCATTTTGCAACAGTTTCATTCAGCATTGTCAACAATTTGAGCCATCATTCTGTCATTTTGCCCTCGATTGGTGCAATGACTTCAGATCTCCTCATGACAGATAGGGTCATGCAGAGTAATTCCTGAGATCCAACAGAGAATTTTGGTTTCCATAACAACCGATCTTCATTCCGCCTTCCTCATTGTTGGCAACTGCTTGGAGTTATACAAACCTTCCAACTTTAAATGGTTGTTGATCTTGCAGTCAAAGAGGATTCTGCGATTATACGCCGTTTGAAACACATCAAATTGATGTACATACTACGGGAATGAATTGCAAGATTCAACCAAATTTTTAGAAGGGCTAAAACTATTGAATAGCTGTAAAGTTTTAAAAGAAGAGAGATACATAACACTATATTTCTAAAGATGTTGCATGTATAATTTTTAATTCAGGACTTATAATTAAAAATAATAGCATAGGATCTAGATTAAACAGATCAATCAAACAAGGGGATAATTCAGGACATTAATATTCTATGCAAAAGATGACATTAATTTGGGTAAAATCAAAGGCTGACAATTTTCTAGCACATTCTGAATAATCTTCCCATGCAGGAATATACAAAGGTTGCTAATTATTCTAAATAATACTGCATAGCAAACTTTAAAAGATGGAATTGATGCTTTCCCATGCTTACAACTAAGTTTGTGGGTAATTGTTGTGTAAAATCAAAGTTTAAAAATTCTCTAGCAGAGTCTGACCAACCTTGTCATGCAGGAAGACACAAAGGTCGCTAATTATCCTAAATAATCAGTTTCTTTCTAATTCTTAATTCTTAATCTAACAGACTCTAAAGGATGAAATTAATGCGTCCCCCCTGGACATCTTGTTTTTCTTTTCAATTCTTATTTCTTTCAGTTCTTTATTTTTTTCTTTCTTTTCCATTTCAGTGGAACAGATGGGCACCAGAGGAATTATTGTAAATATTGTTTTGTTGTTGTGGTGGTTGCTGTTGTTGTATGGCTTTCTTTCACGTGCATTTTCAGTCGTTGTTCAATATTTTTTTTAACTTAACTTGATAAAATGTTAGTTCCCTTCCATCAGGTAACACATCACTTTCTCCATTCCAGCATATCTATAACCTTTGGTCCTGCATTTCTAATGTATTTAATACATTTCGTATGAATCTGATGATTTTACTGTTTGCATTGGTTTTCCTAATCTTTTGAGACAGCATTCTTTTTAGAAATGTACGGCAGGGATCAGATGAAAGGTTGTCAACATCTTAAGTGCAAGAGTTTCTGTGGAACGAACTAGATTCCAAGTAAGCACTCTTGATTGTCAGCCCATGGAAGGTTGTATATGCATTGCATAAATAATTTGCAGCTGATGTATACCAATAGATAACAATTGTATTGAGACTGGAAGGTCGATTAAACAGTTCAGAATAACACTTAGTCTGAACATAAAGGTGAGGAAAAAATGATGCTAAAACAAATGTTTCAACATAAGGTAATACTAAGCAGAAAAGCTGAAAATTCCATTAAAAATCAAACATTAGAATTAGAGCAATGTGTTAAGGATGTTGAGACAAAAAGAAGAAGAATCCAGTGACATGTAGTAAATAAACAGAAAGCATATTTGCAATTAAAAATGACGTATATAAAATATGTTTGGAAAGCTAGAAAACAATGCATATATTTTTTTTATATTTTTTTATAAACAAATTTATTTGTTTATTCAGATATTTCAATGATACACATCCTTGTCAATGAAAGTCTTTTTTTCTGGCCTGCATGGTGGAATCCACATGTAAGAATGTTAGTCTATAACGGTATGATTTTCAAAAACAGTAATCAGCAGGGTGTCGCGTTAGTTGCGCAAAATGAATCAAGAAATGTGTGGAATCCGCATGTAAGAGCGTTGGTCCGTTGGTCTTATAATGGTATGATATTTATCGTGTTTCTGTGATGTATATTTAGAAAAATTTGTGTGGATTTTTCAACTTGTTCAGCAGCAGTTAATTCTTTTAAACGTTTTTATCAAATAGACAGAATTTTGTATGAATGCTTTAGTGAGGAGATTCTCACAATTGCATAGAAATGGGAAGATTAATTTGCCTTATGTTTAGAACATCAACAAAATTTTGGTGGCAAATCATGGGTCATAACAACAGGTAGCAAACATTAGTTTACTTGAGTAAAATCATGGTAATAATTTCTACAAAGTTTCCTTTGAGAATTAGCAGAGCTTCTTGTAGTTCAATCAGTTAACTAAGGTGGATCTAAATGGGAGTTAATTGTGTATGCAATTTCCTGTTTATTTTTCTCGGTAGCTGTAATAAGTCCCGGTTTACAACTAGTGTTTCTGCTGATATTGCCCATCAGGACTGCCTTAACACCATACACACTGTTGTGCTCTTCTGGAACAGACACAACATCTTCTGCTAGAAGAATTTCCATCTAACCGACGTTGGGTATCTTGCCGTGAATGAGATATTTACCATCAGTGCTTTTTTCTTTGCTGTATGTTTCGCAGTCTTTGGTCCCTTGATGTTCTCAATCATTTTGTCACCATTTTATTTCGTAACCTTTTGTATTGCAACATGTCCTTGTCAGTTATGCAATAAATATCCAATGCAAATAAGATTATCATAGTTCTAGGTCTGTTTACGATTGTTAGTTACCTTCATTTGCCGTTTCCCTATCGATTTCTGACTTATCTATAATTCTTTTTTAAATTCATGTTTGGATCAAGGAGGCACATATGCTGTAGTCGTAATAGAAAAGCATTAGCAGAATATGCCCAACTGTTGAATGATACATCACCTCGAATAAGTTCCATAGAATATCTAAGGATTTTTCAAATACTGAAACTTAGTGAGAGTTAAGTGAAAATGTGTATTTTACCCTTCTCATTCTTATATATTTTAAAATATCCCATCTCTTTAATTTATTCTTAAACTAGTTCAAATTATACAAAGCCAAAAACAACAACCATATATAATTAATATTATCTTACTCTTGTATTAGTTCGAATTATGCATAGCCAAACACAAGGACAAGCATATAGTTAATATTATCTTATTATTAAACTTGTTCGAATTATGCAAAACACAAAAACAACTGTATAATTGACAGTACCTCATTTTTAAACTTGTTTGAATTATGCCAAGCCAAACACAACAAAAACCATATAATTACTATTACCTTATTCTTAAACTAGTTTGAATTATACAATGCCAAAATAGCAACCATATAAATTAATGAATAATTAAATGAATTATACAATATCAAAATAATAACTATATAAAATAACAACCATATAAATTAGAAATCGCATAAATAATATTATCTTATCCTTAAACTAGTTTGAAGTATACGGTTAAACACAATAATTACATTACGTATTCTTAAATTATTTTGAATACTGCTGATCCAAGAACACCAACCATACAATTGACATTACTTTATTTTTAAACTAGTCAATTTAAATAAACTTTAGAGCATTTTGGTTTGAAATAAGAGAATCAGACTCCAAATACTGTTTGTAGTTAAAATAAAAAAATATTTTTAACAAACATTTTTATCGATTGATTGTTTTACTAAGATTTAAGATCAATGCATACTGTATGCTTGTTGCATTTACCAACTGAACTGTAATAGTTAAATAAACCTTAGAACAAAGGCAACGAGTTAGGTTTCTTTTACTTATGTGTCAACATCATTTTTAAAATCATATTATTAAAAATAACACTAGTAACACTGTTTAAACCATAGCTCGTGAGTAAGGGCATTTAGTTGAATCAGAGACATCATATGATAGTTTGGAGCCGGAGAGATAGTCTAATGTCAGATATTATAATGTTCTAAAAATCCATAGATGTTTTAGACAACTTAGTCAAGTGTAGCAACAGAGATGAAAATGGTGATTACCTGCTTTGTGTCTATAACAACAGTTTTCCAGGGAAAATAGAACTCATTTTGATATTGGCAGATACTTATAGTTAAACATAATTTGCAGCATTGTTTGAACAAGAGTTTCTTCAGAAATTTGTACCGTCATTGTGAATTTATTACAGTTAAAAGAGATTTACAAACATCATTTTTATTGATCATATTATTTGAATTCTTCGGACTACTGTTTTTATCTTATATTGCGAAACATTTTGGTCGATGTAACCTCCTACATTCTTAAGATGCATATTGGCGAACTCTGGAATCTTCACGGGATTTCAACTCTGGAACTTTACTATACAATTACATATGACCTTTTATGTGTGGTTGCATCCCTACCATCTTTCCAGGGTGTAAGGGTTGAAGTGGTTTTACAACCAGAGCCCTGATCTCTCCTTCCACATTGAAAGTCATAAACTTTGTCTTATCCAAATTAATTCGTAGACCAATGTCATTTGCAGACTTTTTTAGCTTGTGTAACAGTGTTTGTGCATCAGCAGTGTTATTCGCAAACAAAGCAGTATCGTCAGCATAATCTGCATCCGTTATGTGTGCTGATTGATGGTGTTTGTTTCTGGATTCATTTAGGGTGAAGCCTAGCATAATGTGTATATTAACAGAGGTGCAAAGTACAAAGTCAAGACAGCTGATGAAAAGAAAAGGGGCAAGTTCCTTATAGAACCCTGGTGCAGATGTTGAAAAATTCAGTTTCCCATCTGGCAACCTGACTATTGCTCGAATGTGCTTATATAGCATCATGATAGCATTAATGACTTTGTTTGGAATGCCATGTGCTTTTAATATGCTGGTCATTTTTTACGGAGTCGAACGTTTTGAAGAAATCTACAAAGAGCATGACTGCCTCAATGTTTTTGGCTTTTACTCCTTCGATTAGTCTCCTGACAGTAAGTATTTGACAAGTAGTAGAGCAATTCTTTCTAAACCCATTCTGGTTCTTTTTGAGCACTTCTTCAATCCATGGTTGGATACGGTTGAGAAGCATGGCATTGTAGATTTTTGCTGCAATACCCCACAGAATACAAACTAAGAAAGCAGACCCTTCAAGAGCTTAGTATGATATATCTAGTAATATTGGCATAATTATGTCATTTCAACTTAAAAAGTTTTAAATTTACTGCTAAATTATTTTCCATACACAGAGGTGATGGAGGTTGGGGTATTCCAGCCACAGATTTATTTGCTTCTTCCATGCTGAGATTTGCTATTGTTTTTATTCCATGTGCACACAAATTAATACAAAATAATTCCACGTTACTTATCTCAGTTTGTCTTCCTAAAGTATTTTTCCTATTACCTCCTTCTTACACGAAAATCCTTTGATCCCAAGGCTGTCACCATGTTTTATTAACGTTTATACATGAATGGCAATATATAAAAGACAACACTTGCAGAGCGTCCAATTGCATGTTTTTTTTTATGCAGGGGCCAACTACAGCGACATGACTAAAGGTGGTGTAAAACCTTATTAGTTTCTCAAACAACAGAAACATTTTGCAAATAACTCTCAAGATGAGGGCAGTAATGTGAAGAGTTCCGATAATATGATCAATCAACCCTAACCTAAAACATTTAGAACCGTAATTGTTTTTATTGAAATAATATTCACATAAAAGTAATGTCCGCATGTCCCGGAGGTGCCTACTATGTCCATGTACTTCACACAGCTGTGATTTTTCCTCAGATTACATGAGTCCTATACAAGTATATCGACATAGTGGGCGCTCTGGATTCAACAGAACAGTATATTTATATTAATATTATTACAAAACACAATGTATGCAAACTTCCTGTAGCTATAAGGAGATCAAAATTTCAGAAGAAACTTCCTTTCGAACAACACCATAACAAACACTGACAACTTTTAAACGACTTTCTCTCACCTGTCTCAAATCTGACTCATCGTATATTTTTAATCTGTTTCTTAACATGACCATTTTCCTGCACGCAAAGCTGTTAAGTGATCGTTTTTGTCTCTATTGCACCGTAGAGGTGATGCATCATTCAACACTGAGTCTTGCTCAGCTAATGTCTCTCTATCACTGCTACAACGTGTGGGCCCTCTTCATCCAAACATGAATTTAAAAGAAAGTATTTTAGATTTGTTTAAATAGATAGAGAAAAGGCAAGCATGAAGGTAACTAGCCATCAGAAACATATCTAGGAGTATGATCGTCTCATCTGCATAGGAGTTTATTGCACAGCTGATACGGATATTTTGCAATAACGGAGGTTACGAAAGAAAATGGTGAAAAATGATTAGGAAATCAAAGGTCCAAAGTGCCACTTAACATTCAGCAGAGAACTAAGCACTGGTAGTGGGTATCTCACCCACAGTATGATGCCCAATATCGGTGCAACACGGAGATTCTTCTAGTTGAGGATGTTGCTATTGTTCTAGATGAGTGCAGCGGTGTAAATGGTGTTGAGGGAGTTTTGATGGGCATTATCAGCACAAACACTGATCGGGATTATTGCAACTCACGAGGAAAATAAACAGGAAATTGCATACAAATGGCTGCTTACGTCATCAATGGAAACTGCCATTTAGAATCATCTTGAAGTTAATTGATTGAACTACAAAAAGCCATACAACTTTTATTAATTCTTTAGGGGAAGCTTATCGAAATTAGGTACTCATGCAGAGAGTGATCCAGACGAAACTCAGTGAACGCCTGGCTTTCCTCGGAACATGACATCAACAGCCGGAGTAAGCCGAGCGTCGCCAAGGAAATTAAGCTGTCTGGTGTAACATAAAGCTGAGCCAATGACAATGTAGCACAATGGTTTCCAACGCAACGTGCATTTGCACGAGTTGAAAATTCAAAGCAGCAGATGACAATTTGGAAGAGGAAGAAAAAAAAAATAAATCAGTAAAAAAAAAGAAAAAAAAGCACAACATTTCATAGTTTTACGTCAGAAAAAAAAACATGAATTTTACAGCCTTAAGTGAGTGTGATAGTATGAACCATTACCTCCCCTTAAAGAACTCTTCAGTAAAGAAGTCTCGGATATACCTCCACTTCCGTTTGACATGGAAATGGGGTTCAATAGAGTAAGCCGAGCATCGCCAAGGAAATTAAGCTGTCTGGTGTAACAGAAAGCTGAGTCAATGACAATGTAGCACGATGGTTTTCAACGCGACGTACATTCGCGCGAGTTGAAAATTCAAAGCAACAGACGATAATTTGGAAGAGGAAGAAAAAAAAAAAATTAGTAAAAAAAAAAGAAACAAAAGTACAACATTTCGTACTTTTACGTTAGGAAAAAAAAAACATGAATTTTACAGCCTTAAGTGAGCAGCTGAAAACACCAGCCAGAGTCTTTGACTTTTGTCAAGAAAAAAAATTACTGGCACGAACGAAAACTTGTGTACCATGTGGACACAGGTGCAATCTTATTATAAGAGGAAAGGTAAGCGATGGTTATGCCTGAAGGTGTCAGGCTACCAAATGCCGAACCTTTACGTCATCCGGACTGGTAACTTTTTTGGCAAGTCTTTTTTTTTTTTTTTTTTTTTACACAGTGATTACCACTTATCAAGGCCTGGAAGCCACTCAGGGATAAGGGTTATTGCAAGTACATTACGTTAGTGTGGAGATTTGATGAAGTGTTTACTTAAGGGGGCGGTTCATTAGGAATTTGTTAACATTGGACTTGAAGACATCCAAGTTGTAGTCCGGAGGGAAGCAGGCAGACGGAACAGAGTTCCACAGGCGTGCAGTTCTAAGAAAGAAGCTTTGTTCATGGAATCCGTGTTTTGATTTAGGCACAGATATAGGGTGGGGGAAATTTTTCACAGTGGATTCAGCTAGACGGGTGTTTTTCGTGAAAGATTGGTGAGGGGGGACCAGGGATTGGAGTTCAGACGAGCACCTGCCATGAAAATAACGATAAAACAAGGATAGGCTCGCAACGTCTCTTCTGTGGGAGAGGGGTTGCAGGGTAAAGAAAAGGGCATCCCCCACTAAACCACGAAGTCTATTTTGTACTCTGTCAAGGCATGATAGGCTGTTTTTAGCAGCTCCTGCCCAGATATGGCAACAGTATTCCATCCTTGGACGTACTTGGCTTTTATATAGATAGAGAATTGCATCATTAGTGAGATATCTTCTGGAGCGGTAGAAGGATCCCACCATCTTTCCAGCGACCTTGGCAACAGACTTGATGTACGTGTTCCATTTCAGATCAGGAGTAAAGGTCAAACCCAGAAGCTTGTCAAATCACGGAGCCTCACCCAGACGAGAGCCATCCATCACAATTGATGCCAGCTGGGGATCAGAGCGTTGATGATGTAAGGATAGGAGTTTGGTTTTGGATGCATTAAAGGTAACCAGCCACATCTTCCCCCACTGAACCACGCGCTCGAGATCAGAGGAGAGAGAATCAGAGAGAACTTTGTCATTTACAGCCTTTGATGTGTTGCCGTAGATGGTCGTGTCATCAGCATAGATGTCAACGAATGATTTAAGTATGTGTTTAGGGAGGTCATTGATGTAGATCAGGAAGAGAGTTGGGCCCAGGATTGACCCCTGAGGGACTCCAGCATTTATATTGCAGGCCTCCGATTTTTGTCCATCTACCACTACTCTTATGAGCCTATCGGAGAGAAATGATTTAATGATTGAGAAAACATTTCCAGTTATAACGTAGCTGGAAATCTTGTGAAGCAGACCCTTATACCATACCTTGTCGAAGGCCTTTGATATGTCAAGAGCAATTGCCCTAGAAAGGAAGCCTTTGTCAAGAGATTCACTAATCCTGTGGGATATAACCGTCAGCACATCTGCGGTAGATCTTGCAGAGCGGAAACCATATTGTGTGTCACTAAGAAGGTTATTCCTGCTGAGGTGGTTGACTATTTCTCTATTTAATATGGATTCCAGCAACTTACTCATAACACACAGGAGACTTATTGGTCTGTACTGAGAGGGAGAGGACTTATCACCTGAATTCTTAAATACAGGGCAAACTGATGAGGTCTTCCAGGGGGTCGGAAAGCACTTCTCCTTAAGGCAGCGCTTAAATAGTTTCGTAAGTATGGGAGCAAGTTCTGGTTGAAGCTTTTTTAACACTATAATTGGGATGCCATCAGGGCCAGTTGCTTTACTGGAATCTAGGTTTTTTATTAGCTTGGCGACCTCATGCACGGATATTTGTATGTTACCTAGCTTGTTCTGTGTTATAGGAGGAAATATGGGGAGTTGATGGCCTTCGTCGCATAGGGTAGAATTAGCTGCAAAGTTCTTTGCAAATAGTTTGGCCTTGTCTGACGCTGACGAGATGACCTCTGGTCCATTGATAATGGTTGGGATAGAACGCACACTTCTGTTCAGGATCCTATTTGTTATTTGCCAAAACTGGTGGGATCCAAGCCGCTGATCAGCTACTTTGGATTTAACAGACTGAGCATATAGCTCTCTTGCATTTTTTATTACTCTTTTACAGTGGTTGCTGGCAGACCTGAAAACAGCTTTAGTCTCAGTGCATCTATTAAGCTGGTAGCTATTGAAAAAGTGATTTCTGTGTGCGATAGCAGCAGCACATTCTGGGGAGAACCATGGCTGGCTGTTAGGTTTTTGTTGGAATTTTTTAGATGGTATGAATTGGTCTATGCCTACAATTAACCATTCGGTCAGGTCTGATACTATAGAGGATACTTCCTTTTTAAACATGGAGTGCAGAGGTAAATCAGATATGAATGTACGGAAGCTATCCCAGTCAGCCATAGAGTATCGGTATACAGTACGGTGGAGGGGTACATTTGGGGGCTTCTAGGCTGACAATTGCCATCATAATTAAAATCATCTACTTGTGGGCATTCGAGCAAGCAACACAGAAAGACCTCCAGCACAAATGCAGAATACAATCTATGCACACACACGATTAATAAAACAACAGCAATATCTGTTTTAATATGAAAAAAAAAAAATATTCCACCCAGTTTTGTTTCAACTTTTCCGTTTTTTTCTTGAAAAAAAAAAAAATAAAATAAACACCCCAAAAAAACAAACACAAAAATAACACCCAAAAAAGCAAAAATAAAAAAATTGTTTTTAATTTTTCTTGAAAAAAGAAAAACTTTACAAAAAAAATTACTTGAAAGTATTTATTTGATTTACCTCTGAACTTTTTCTCGAACAAAAAATCTTTAACATTATTTTATATATAGCAAAAAAAAAAAAAAAAATATTATAACATTTTTCTTTACAGTTAATAAAACTTAAAATTAAAGTTAAGTTTTCTTTTCTTGTTATGCTTTCATCAGCGACGCTCGGCTTAATTGCCTCGGCGACGCTCGGCTTACTCCGGCTGTTGATGTCATGTTCCAGAGAAAGTCGGGCGGACTGTGAGTTACCTCTGGATCACTCCCTGCATGAATACCCGAAATTATTAATAGAAATTAATGTATCCTCATGCAATAAAACTGAGGAACATAGCTACCTGTTATAAACTGCGTCTAGAGATTATATGCAAAATAGACATTGCCACATATTTTATGTACAATTCATGGATATGTGTTATCAAATGAAATAATTTGTATTATTATCATATATACTTGTGTATAAGTAAAATTTTTGGGACACGATTGGTATACTGTCCCCAGGATGCGTTTGTTTAGAAACATATGATCCTTAAACAGCATAAACGCGTACTAGCAATCAAAACTCTGAAGACAGGAAATCCTAAAAACAGGTTTATTGAAGGCATATACGGTAAAAAACTGAAAGAAACAAAAAAACATTGTTCAGAATACAAAGAGAAATGTCCCAAATGAAGTTATAAAAGGGCTGAATCGGGGAGTCATATGTAACGGAATTAACGACAGCTAGAAATAAGGTCGAACATGTGGAGAAAAAAAATAAACAAAGTTCGTAGTTAAAATGAAATAATATAAAAAATAACATTAAGCTATTAAAAGGTGTCTCTAAGAAAGGGAAAAATAATGTTTCTTACTGGAGATGGCTTAAAACAGTGAAGGATAATGAGAGATAACAAACCGAGCCATGCACCTAGAAATGCAGCTGAGTTAGGGGGCAAAACACCGGTCAATCTGCCGATGTCGAGTCAGAGGAAACTCTATAAGAAAAATGTCTGGCCAAGGGAGATAACTGTTTAAGGGACAAAACTGAGAGACATAACA
Source organism: Euprymna scolopes (assembly GCF_053919585.1). Taxonomy (NCBI): domain Eukaryota; kingdom Metazoa; phylum Mollusca; class Cephalopoda; order Sepiida; family Sepiolidae; genus Euprymna; species Euprymna scolopes. The sequence goes on along the minus strand of NC_136520.1, from coordinate 1,337,150 downwards.
CTCCCTGCCGGACGTCTTAGATGTCATAAGTTTTCTAGTTCTCGGTACAAAGAAGAACAATCTAAGTAATGGGTCTGAGGAGGAGCTTGGTGCCATCCTTTCTGGAAATCTTGACTTCCACTTTCCTTACTAGGTTGTCTTCACTGGGGAACATGTGTATGATCAGTCCTAAAGGCCACTCGTTTCTCACAGCCTGGTTGTCTTTGAGCAACACCACGTTCCCTGGTTCTAAGTTGGGTTATCTCCACTTTGTGTGTGTTTGGAACGAAGACAAGTATTCTCTTCTCTATCTGCTCCAGAAAGTTTCAGCCAAATGTTGGATGAATTCCCATTGACTTTTGAGAATATCTTTGGGCCCATAATTGTGTTCGTGTGTGAAGGATATCCCCACTTTCTGAGTGAGGAGGGTAGCAGGTGTAAGTATGCCAGGTTCATCCGGGTTTGTTGATACTGGGACAAGAGGCCAAGCATTGATTATGGTGGTGACTTCTGCCAAGAAGGTGGTAAGTATCTCATGGGTCAATCTCTGTTTGTGCTGCAGGAACATAGCGTCCAATATCTTTTTGGTCATGCCAATCATTCTTTCCTAAGTTCCTCCCATATGAGTGGCATGGGGAGGGTTGAACGACTAGGTACAATCTTGATCTGTTAAGTACTTAGTGATAGAGTTCGTACCTGTATTGGATTCAATGCCCAACTCCTTACAGGCAGCCACAAAATTGGTCCCGCGATCGGAACGTATATGTTTAGCTAGGCCGCGAATGGCAAAGAAACGCTTGAGTGCGTTAATAAAACTGGAGATGTTCATTGATTCAATTACTTTGATGTGGATACCTCTGGTGCTCATGCATGTAAACATTACCGCCCACCGCTTGCTGTTGGCAAGACTGCCTCTTGTTCGATGTAAGGAGACGAGCCAAGGACTAAGACCGCCATAGGCATGGAATGTGTGCCTACATTAAAGATGGTTTTCCATGTGGTAGGGATATCTCCAGAGAAGACCCTAATTTACCTTCTTTGTGCTTCCGGGTTGTACTAGCTTACACCACTGCATTGTCTCGGTAACTGGTCAGCTATTTGTGTTTTGGGCGTTTCCAGGTCTTCTGAGGTGTGTGGATTGTACTCACCTTCAGAGTCATAATCGGAGTCAGGGTTTTCATCACTAAGTGTTATGTATTTATACAAAGAAGAGTTTCTAGTCACTTGGTGATTTCCTCTCTGAACCGTTATCATACTTCCCTTCATTTTTTTAGCTTTATATGGTTTAGGATTGTATGGTGGATACAGTTTGTTTTGTCTCTTCTGTCTGATCAAGACCTTATCGCCCAGGCTGAGAGCTGTGGTTTTTGTCTTTCTATCGGTTTTAAACCATCATATACGTGTCCAGCAATTATATTGACACTAGCACTCGTGTCTACCACAAACATTACAGGGGAATTATTGACAAGAGCGGAAAATTTTGGTGTCTTAATTGACGGTGTTAATTTCACAGATTACACAGACTCGTCACTAGACGTAGAGGAGAATACCGAGGGGAGGATTGGTGAAAGGAATTACTCTTACCGGCTTTGCTTTGCATGCTCTTGCAAAGTGGTTTTTCTTGTGGCAATTCTTGCATTCTTTTCCTCGGGCTGGACAAGTCGGGTGTGTAGAAGAGTATCCATAATAGTGACACGTTTGCTGTCCGACATATTTCTTTTTTCCACCATGCGGTCGATTCTTCGAGGTGTCATGGTGACTGTTTTGCCACTCAACAACTGTCTTTACTGCTGTTGATGTTGAAATTTTCGTTATTTCTACGCGTGAGATACGTGTGGTATTCGTTGCTGTAAGGAACATGTAGTTCATTACACTCAATGCCTGCAGCACGCGTATAAGCCAGTCTATCCATTTTTTTCAACGAACGGCGGTTGTGGTTTGGTCCGCAGTTACGCTAAAACTGGGAAAAACTGGTAAACCGCTGCTGGTCATTTTTTTTTTTTTAATTCCGAAAGTTATGTAGCGTGAGCTTGTCATGAAAAATAATCTTTCATCGCCAGATAAAACAGTGGGGGCTCTCGTCTGGCGGGAATCAAACAGTATGAAAGAAAAACAACGCAGACATAGGTGTTGACAACAGCTTGGTCACCAGAGAACAGCCGCCCGAGCTTATTTTATTAGAGAGCGCGCATGCCTAAAGGTAGATAACTCTTAGAGTTATGTCCCTTTACTTGTGGACATTACATTCCTCCCCCTCTTGGTGGGAGGACCTGTCTTATTTTACTTTTGACTATTTTTTAAAATTTTATTTTATTCATTTATTTTTTTTATATTATATTATGAAGTCTTTAAGTCAGCGTTAATTTCACAGATTACACAGACTCGTCACTAGACGTAGAGGAGAATACCTGGGGGAGGATTGGTGAAAGGAATTACTCTTACCAGCTTTGCTTTGCATGCTCTTACAAAGTGGTTTTTCTTGTGGCAATTCTTGCATTCTTTTCCTCGGGCTGGACAAGTTGGCTCTTACTCCTTGTAGATGTTACAGGGTGTTCGTAAATTTTGGTGTCTTAATTGACGGTGCTAATTTCACAGATTACACAGACTCGTCACTAGACGTAGAGGAGAATACCTGGGGGAGGATTGGTGAAAGGAATTACTCTTACCAGCTTTGCTTTGCATGCTCTTACAAAGTGGTTTTTCTTGTGGCAATTCTTGCATTCTTTTCCTCGGGCTGGACAAGTTGGCTCTTACTCCTTGTAGATGTTACAGGGTGTTCGTAAATTTTGGTGTCTTAATTGACGGTGTTAAATTGTTACTGGGCTTTCAATACCATTTAGTATGCCGATGTTCATTTTTCGGCCCGTACAAGCTTCAAATGTAGATATTTTTGTGGTGGTATGAGGGGTGGCTCTATATTGCCTTAGAAAATGTGGTAACTGGGTCTTCCAGTTATGGCCTTCCACTGTGACCGCAAGAGCATATTTTTTTAGGGTGCGCATAAAACGCTCTACTTCACCATCTGCCTCGGCCATAGAGGTGTAATGCATCTATGTTTGAAACCTGCTTGTGCCGCTAAGTCTCTAAAGTCTTGTCCTTGAAATGGCGAACCGTTATCGGATTTTAGAACCATCCGATACCCTTGTCTAAGAAAGATCATGTTTAGACGGGGAATGCCTGTACATGCAGATATTGAGGGTATTACCGCCACTTCAGGGAATCGGCTGTAATCATCGATTATGATTAACGCATAGTCACCGGATGGGAACGGACCTGCACACTCGACTGAGATTTCAGTCCATGGTGCAATGGGTAGTGGTAAGGAGTGTATGGGTTTGCGGCTCATGTGCCTTGGATCTGAGGCTTGACAGGGAATGCATCCGTGTATTGCTTCCTCCACCAGTCTATCGATTCCTGGGAACCACACCTTTTCCCTTATTAGTTGCTTGGTTTTGACCATGCCCTGGTGAGATTGATGGGCTACATCGACTGATTTCTTCCTTAATTTTGAGGGAATTACAAGTCGGTGTTCTCGAAGGACAAGATCATTGTGTATTGAAATTTTATCCGTGAATGGGGACAAACTTTACAGCTGGGGGTCATTCCATCGTCCTTCTTTAACAGCAACCATGGCCTTTTGTAACTGCGGGTCCTGTTCTGTGGCTTGTTTGACTTCTTCAAGAGTTAAAGATTTTGGTATTGTATTCTGAGCTACATCCCTTATGTAGGCTTCTGCTACATTGTCTTTAGATGGTATGTGTTGTGGGTGATGACTCAGATAGTCTGCAGGGTTTTGGTCATCTTTCCCGGAACAGTATACCAGGTTGTACTGATAGGGCATGAGACAAATGCGCCAGTGTTCAATCCTTGTTGTCGGTTTAAGACTTTTCACAATCCCAAGAAGAGGACGATGGTCGGTGGAGGTTTTGAACCTCGCTCCATATAAATAGAGATGAAAATGTTCAGCTGCATATACGACAGCTAACATCTCTCTCTCAGTTTGGGACTATCGCTGTTCTACATCTGTGAGGACATGACTGGCATAGCATAGCACCTTCCCATCTTGTGTCAGAACTGCACCTAATCCAACCGGGCTTGCATCTACCAGGTTGTCAGTGTCTTTCTGCAGGTCGAAGTATGCCATCACCTCAGCTCCATTCAGAGCTTCCTTTAATTTGTTTGCAGCTGCTTCTTTTTCTTCTGTCCATTTCCAATTAGCATCTTTTTTTGTGAGCCGTCTCAGTGGTTCACTAATAGTGGCATAATGAGGAATAAATCGAGCCACATACTGTGTCATGCCCAAGAATGATCTGACTTCACTGATGTTCCTTGGAGATTTGCATTTTGTAATGGCATAGATTCTCTCTGGGTCAGGGGACACTCCATTCTCACTGAAAATATGTCTGATCACGCCAAAACTTAGATGCTTGTAACGAAATATTATGTAACAAAATCACACTGAAACAACAAAACGAAAGCCGATGCAAACCTAATAAAGATTTATAAAAAAGAAATGAAATTTGGTAAAGAAAAAGAAATTGGCACTGTTTGTTGATAAAGATTAAGAACAAACTATGTATAAAGAAGGTGATAATATAATCAATTACTTACAGGACTTTCCTCCCTCTCCAAGGAGATTTCAGATTGGTATCTACTGGTAGAGTGTTCCTAAAAAACAAGTGGAAAAGAGGTAAAAAAACAAACTTTTCAGGGGACACTCTATTCTCACTGAAAATGTGTCTGAAGAAAGTCAGTTTCCGTACAGAAAAAAGGCATTTTTCTTTGTTCAGCTTGGCTCTTACTTCTTGTAGATGTTACAGGGTGTTCCTCAAGCTGATGTCATGTGATGGCTGGTCACGTGCATAAATTATTATGTCGTCTGATAGGCTTTTCACTACTGAGATGTCTCTCAGAAGGTCTGATATAGCTTTTTGAAATAGTTCAGAGGCTGCATTCACGCCAAAACTTAGACGCTTGTAACGAAATAAACTGGCATGTGTGACAAATGTCGTTATATATCTGCTGGACTCTTCCAGTTCTAGTTGATGATAAGCATTTGAAAGGTCTAGTTTGCTGAAAACTGTACACCCATTTAAGTCTGTTATTAAGTCGTCTACAGTTGGCATTGGATGTTTTATCTGTTGAATAGCTTCTTTTGCCTTTCTCATGTCAATGCAAATCAATAGGGTACCATTTTTCTTTGGAACTACCACAACCGAGCTTACCCAGGGGGTAGGTTTAGTGACATCTTCAATCACATCCATTTCTCTTAGATGTTTGAGTTCCGTCTCCACGTCTTTTCTCACATGGAAAGGTATCCTGCAGTATCGCTGAGTTACTTGACAAACCAATGAGTCGATGTGGAGATTAATGGTAACTCCTGAAAATTTTTCAAATCTTTCCATCAAACAGTGTGTGGAACCCATCTTGAATTGGGACTGTCACATGGAATGTGAAGTAAAACTTCATCATTCCCAGTGCTTTAGCAGAATGACCACTGAAGAGGTTCTGCAGTCCAACTGTCGACCACAAATATCTTAGCCCTACACGATTTATCATGAAACTATGCTTGAATTAATAAATCCTCAGATGGGTATGGCATTTTTAGATCTGTACGCAAATATCCGGATCATTGTTTTGTTTATACATGGTTTGTGTTTTAAACCATCGTATATGTGGTCAGCAATTATATTGACACTAGCACCCATGTCTACCACAAACATTACAGGGGAATTATTGACAAGTGCACTAACTTTTGGTGTCTTAATTGACGGCGTAAATTTTACCAAGTACACAGACTCGTCACTAGACGTAGAGGAGAATACCGAGGGGAGGATTGGTGAAAGGAATTACTCTTACCGGCTTTGCTTTGCATGCTCTTGCAAAGTGGTTTTTCTTGTGGCAATTCTTGCATTCTTTTCCTCGGGCTGGACAAGTTGTGTGTGTAGAAGAGTATCCATAATAGTGACACGTTTGCTGCCGCCATCTTATTTTTGTCCACCACGCGATCAATTCTTCGAGGTGTCATGGTGACTGTTTTGCCACACAACAACTGTCTTTACTAACACATGTCAGAAATTCAAAGGGGAGATAAGACGTATGTCAGCACTTCAAAGGGAAGACAACTAAAAATATATTAACTTTTTTAACACACTACGGCCATCATATTTTTCAAATGGAGGAAAGGTATAAAACTCCGTTCTGAACATCTAATATTACAATTTATTGATTGAGCACTAATCTTTTTAAAAATGTAATCTTTATATAACTCAAAACTAGAGACATTATGTAACAAAATCACACTCAAACAATAAAACAAAAGCCGATGAAAACCTAATAAAGATTTATAAAAAAGAAATGAAATTTGGTAAAGAAAAAGAAATTGGCACTGCTTGTTGATAAAGGTTAAGAAAAAACTATGTATAAAGAAGGTGATAATATAATCAATTACTTACAAGACTTTCCTCCCTCTCCAAGAAGAGTTCAGATGGATACCCGCTGGTTGATGGTTCCTAAAAAGGATTGGTGAAAGGAATTACTCTTACCGGCTTTGCTTTGCATGCTCTTGCAAAGTGGTTTTTCTTGTGGCAATTCTTGCATTCTTTTCCTCGGGCTGGACAAGTTGGCTCTTACTCCTTGTAGATGTTACAGGGTGTTCCTCAAGCTGATGTCATGTGATGGCTGGTCACGTGCATAAATTATTATGTCGTCTGATAGGATTTTCACTACTGAGATGTCTCTCAGAAGGTCTGATATAGCTTTTTGAAATAGTTCAGAGGCTGCATTCACGCCAAAACTTAGATGCTTGTAACGAAATAAACTTGCATGTGTGGCAAATGTCGTTATATATCTGCTGGACTCTTCCAGTTCTAGTTGATGATAAGCATTTGAAAGATCTAGTTTGCTGAAAACTGTACACCCATTTAAGTCTGCTATTAAGTCGTCTACGGTTGGCATTGGATGTTTTATCTGTTGAATAGCTTCATGATACCCACTGGTGGATGGTTCCTAAAAAGGATTGGTGAAAGGAATTACTCTTACCGGCTTTGCTTTGCATGCTCTTGCAAAGTGGTTTTTCTTGTGGCAATTCTTGCATTCTTTTCCTCGGGCTGGACAAGTCGGGTGTGTAGAAGAGTATCCATAATAGTGACACGTTTGCTCTCCGACATCTTTTTTTTTCCACCACGTGGTCGATTCTTCGAGGTGTCATGGTGACTGTTTTGCCACACAACAACTGTCTTTACTGACACATGTCAGAAATTCAAAGGGGAGATAAGACGTATGTCAGCACTTCAAAGGGAAGACAACTAAAAATAAATTCACTTTTTTAACGCACTACGGCCATCGTATTTTTCAAATGGAGGAAAGGTATACAACTCCGTTCTGAACATCTAATATTACAATTTATTGATTGAGCACTAATCTTTTTAAAAATGTAATCTTTATATAACTTAAAACTAGAGACATTATGTAACAAAATCACACTCAAACAACAAAACGAAAGCCGATGAAAACCTAATAAAGATTTATAAAAAAGAAATGAAATTTGGTAAAGAAAAAGAAATTGGCACTGTTTGTTGATAAAGGTTAAGAACAAACTATGTATAAAGAAGGTGATAATATAATCAATTACTTACAGGATTTTCTTCACTTTCCAATGAGAGTTCAGCTTGGTACCCGCTGGTCGATGGTTCCTAAAATACGTGGAAAAGAGGTAAAAAAAAAAAAACTTTTCAGGGGACACTCTATTCTCACTGAAAATGTGTCTGAAGAAAGTCAGTTTCCGTACAGAACAAAGGCATTTTTCTTTGTTCAGCTTGGGTCCTACTTTTTTTAGACGTTACAGGGTGTTCCTCAAGCTGATGTCATGTGATGGCTGGTCACGTGCATAAATTATTATGTCGTCTGATAGGCTTTTCACTCCTGGGATGTCTCTCAGAAGGTCTGATATAGCTTCTTGAAATAGTTCAGAGGCTGCATTCACGACAAAACTTTGACGCTTGTAACAAAATAAAGGTCTTGTTTGCTGAAAACTGTACACGCATTTCAGTCTGCTATTAAGTCGTCTACGGTTGGCATTGGATGTTTTATCTGTTGAATAGCTTCATTTGCCTTTCTCATGTCGATGCAGTTCTAAGAAAATTTGCTCATCGAACCTAAGTTTAAGCACATCTGCTGTAGATCTAGCAGAATGGAAACTATATTGCGTGTCACTAAGAAGGTTATTTTTTCTGAGATGGTTGATTACTTCTCTATTTAACACAAATTCCAGCAACTTACTCATGAGGCACAGGAGACTTATTGGCCTGTACTGTGAGGGAGATGAGCGATCACTTGAATTCTTAAATACAGGACAAACTGATGAGATTTTTCAGGGTACCGGGAAGCAATTCTCCTTAAGACAACGTTTAAACAGTTTTGTAAGGATGGGCGCTAGTTCTGGTTGAAGTCTTTTGAGTACTATAATTAGAATACCGTCAAGGCAGGTTGCTTTATTGGAATCAAGGTTTTTGATTAGCTTGGCAACATCACGTACAGATATTTGTATATCACACAGCATGTTTTCTGATACAGGAGGAAATATTGGAGGTTGGTAGCATTTGTCGCAAAGGTATGAATTAGCTGCAAAGTTCTTGGCAAAGAGTTTGGCTTTGTCTGATGCTGATAAGATTACCTCAGATCCATTTATGAGAGTTGGGAGTGAGCACACGCTTCTGTTCAGGATTCTGTTTGCTATTTGCCAAAACTGGTAGGAACCAAGCCGCTGCTCTGCTCCTTTGGACTTGATGGACTGAGCATACACTCTTTTATGTTCTTTATTACTTTTTACAGTGGTTGCTGGCAGTCCTGAAATCGGCTTTAGTCTCAGTACATCTATTACGTTGGAAGCAATGAAAAAAGTGATTTCAGTGCGCAATGGCAGCTGCATATTCTCGAGAAAACCACGGCTGACTGTTAGGTTTTTGCTGGAATTTTTTCGAGGATATGAAACGGTCTATACCTACAATTAACCATTCCGTCAGGTCTGATACTATAGAGAACACATCCTTTTTAAACATGGAACGCAGAGGTAAATATGATATAAATGTATGGAAACTATCCCAGTCAGCCATAGAGTATCGATATACTGTACGATGGAGAGGTACATCTGGGGACTTATTACATTTCGTTTTTATCTTAACTGATACAAATCAAAAACTCATCTAATTCTTTAAGAGAATAAAAATAATGGAAAATTTGTCAGCTGGTTTGAGTTCAAGCGTAAATTTACTTATTTAACTGATGAATGAAATGTGATCATTTTTCATTTATGGTGATCCATGTTGACTAATTTTGTTGATGACAGCTAACACATGTCAGAAATTCAAAAGGGGAGATAAGATGTATGTCGGCACTTCAAAGGGAAGACAACTAAAAATAAATTAACTTTTTTAACGCACTAGGGCCATCGTATTTTTCAACCGGAGGAAAGGTATACAACTCCGTTCTGAGCATCTAATATTACAATTTATTGATGGAGCACTAATCTTTTTAAAAATCTTTATATAACTCAAAACTAGAGACATTATGTAACAAAATCACACTCAAACAACAAAACAAAAGACGATGAAAACATAATAAAGAATCATTTATAAAAAAAAAATGAAATTTGGTAAAGAAAAAGAAATTATCACTTTTTGATAAAGGTTAAGAACAAACTATGTATGAAGAAGGTTATAATATCAATTACTTACAGGACATTCTTTCGTCGGAATAGGGGGATCACGTGGGTAATCACTGGTGGATGGTTCTTAAGAAATGTGGAAAAGAGGTAAAAAGCAAAAAACTTTTTATTACCAACTGTTACTTACATGACTTACTTCCTTGGAACTCATTGGTGGATGGTTCAAAACTTTTAGCGTAGAGTTGTCCCTTAGCACCTTTCTTCTGACTTTAGAGGATGTGCACCCTTGCAAAATTTGGGCTAGGAGCTCTCTGTCTTTATCTTCAAAATCGCACGTGGAGGCTAGAGTCCATAGTCGTGCATGGTATGAGTCTAAGCTTCCATCCAGGTTTTGTATGGCCCGTTGAAACTTGAAAATTTCGTATGACGTGTTCTTTTGCGGCATAAAATGATTTGTTAGTGACCTTTTTGTAGTTTCATATTCGCATGAAACTACAGAGCCGTCGTCCAAAATGTTGGTTGTGCCTATGCCATTTTGTTGGTCTGTGAAGTCATGGAATATATCGAAAACTTTGTCTCCTGCATAGTGGAGAAGTGTCGCTTTCTTTTTTTTATCATCGTGAATGTCCATAGCGACAAATAAATTCTCCAACCTGTCTATCCATTTTTTCCAATGAACGGCGGTTGTGGTTTGGTCCGCATGTACGCTAAAACTGGGAAAAACTGGTAAACCACTGCTGGCCATTTTTTTTTTTTTTTTGTATTAATTCCGAAAAAATTTTTTTGTATTAAATTCCGACAGGTTGTCACCGCAAACTTGTGTGCATTATGAGACCAATCCGACTGCTGCCGGGGAGTCATCCTCCTCGCTGTGCTTTGTAGTAGGTCTCACAACGACGATCCATGGAGGTGGCCCTGGATGAAGAGCAGTGTTGTGGTCTTTGCTGTCACACTCCTTGCATTTAACCTTAGCTCTGCAGAACCTGGATGTATGTGTTGTAGATGAGCAACATTTGAAGCAAATGCCATTTTCTCTTATGAAAGTTTCATGTTCTTTCAAGAATTTCTCTTGAAAGATGCAGCATTTTAACAATGGGTGGAAGGCCTTTTGCGGTGTCAATATTGCATGGGTATGTGCTCGTTCTTATTTTATCGACTCTCAAAGTTGGAAACTGTGGGAGACACTTCAGTTTTGTTCACAGATATTGTTCTGTGTTTGCGTTCTTGTGGGGGAGGCCCTGTCCACCGATGGGTTAATCCTGAAACTTGGATCATTTTTGATCCTAGCTTGCTGTGTGACAAAGTTCACAAACACTTTGAACGGAGGGAACATGACTTGGTGGCGCTCTTTGTACTTGGAGCCAACAGATAACCATCTATCTTGAAGCGAGTATGGCAATTTGGCACTGAAGTGATGGAGTCCTTGTGCAGTATCCAGAGAATTGAGTCCAGGAAGGTCTCCATCTTCCTTAGCCGACAGGAGTTCAGTAGCTAGATTGCCAAATTCTCTTAGTCTCACAGAATCACTGTTAGACAGCCCTGGAAAATCGTCCACTGATTTAAAGAGCGCATCCTCTATCATCTCAGGGACACCATAGCATTCTTCGAGTCGGTCCCATATTCTCCTAAGTTCCTTCTCTGGATGATTCGAGTGGGCTGATCTTAATCTTCTTGCATGTTCTCCTGACTCTTTACCGAGCCACTTTACAAGGAGGTCTATTTCCTCACTACATGTGAGACTGGGTTGTTTCACGGCACTTTGGAAAGACCGTTTCCAAGTTTGGTAGTCTTCAGGTCTGTCATTGAAGAGTAGCAGTCCAGTAGTAATCAATTCACGCCGGGTAAGGTACCTCACAAGGTTTGACATATATTGGGATTGATAAGCATCCCTTTTATCAGTGAAGTTCCAGTTGTCGGATGGTTTGGTGCCTTCCACATGTCAGGTGGGTGGGTGAAGGCTGATAACAGGGGTGATCGCATGGGTCCCTCTGAGCTCCTCAGTCTGAAAGGGAGATGATTGGTGGCAAGTTTATACTGGTCATATTTGTATTCTCGAAGTGGTTGGGGTCCAACAATTTACTCTTTAAACTGCTTTGCCTAGTCAGCTAGGTAGTCCTTGACTCTTGTGTTAGGGTCAGCAGGTGTACGGTCAAGGTTCAAATGGTGGCAGCTAGACTGCTCGATTAACTCATTGGCATCTTCCCTGAGAACCTCCTCCTAAAAGTCAATCAAAACTCTGAAGACAGGAAATCCCCAAAACAGGTTTATTGAAGGTATATACGGTAAAAAACTGAAATAATATAAAAAAAATAACATTAAGGTATTAAAATGTGTCTTTAAAAGGGGAAAAATAATGTTTCTTACCGGAGATGGCTTAAAACAGTGAAGGATAATGAGAGATAACAAACCGAGCCATGCAGCTAGAAATGCAACTGAGTTAGGGGGCAAAAACACCGGTCAATCTGCCGGTGTCGAGTCATGGGAAACTCTATAAGAAAAATGTCCGGCCAAGGGAGATAACTGTTTAAGGGACAAAACTGAGAGACATAACAATTGGGTTGACTTAATGAGGTAATGTTTTTGGAAATGTTGTTAAAGAGCAACCCAGTGCTTGATCATAGCAAAGAAACCCCATTTTGTTTGTGCACTCGGTATATACCCGTAATCCTAGTAATTAATTGCATTCCTTCCAAACCCCATTGTAGTGCGTTTGTCAGCATGTAAGCACATGCACGGTTTTTCAGTAGGAGGCTTACTAATAATTTGAATTGCTCTCGACGTGGCTATATTCCTAAGTTTGATATGATGTATTTAGTGATGTTATGACGTTTTTTTAGTAGGTTAAGAAATATAGTATTTATGATATGTTATTGTCCCCTAAGTTTACTATTAAAAATCCTACAAATGACAATATTATTGTTACGGCCTTCCATTCTTACCCTATTTTCTTTTGAATAAAATACATACCTACGCATACGTTCACATTATTACAGTATATTATGGCTCGAGCAATGTATGCGTTTACATTATTATCATATGTAACATAAATTATGTGTAAAAACATTAACTGCGCCTGGAATCTACAGCATGTCATTGATCAGAATTTCTGATTAGCAACATTTGCATTTGTTGCATGTAAGTGTGCAGTGGATTGGTTCTATATATGAAAATTGAATACACCACATTTGCATAAATGCACATATTATCGCTTGTGTATACCGATAAACAATTTATAATATGTCTTACAAAAAACACGAAAAAGGAAATTATCAGTGCAATAAAGACCCATGAGACGGACCATTTAACTTGTTTAGAATCTACAGTCGACTTATACACAGGTAATATCTAAAATGACACAATTTTTGGTCTTAAAATGCATATCGATTTATACACAAGATCGTCTTATACACAAGTATATATGGTATGTATAATGAGTAAGCAACATGAATGGAAACAATTTTTTAAATGCAAACAAGGCGACGGTGGAATCATGATATGGGCTGGGATTATTGATAATGTGCTTGTGGGTTCATTTAAAATGAAAGACGGAGTTAAAAGTAATTCCAAAAGTTACTGTCATTTTCTAAAGCAATATTTCTTTGAATGGCTTTCATAACACACCAAGTGATGCATCAAAGTTTAGTAAATCCTGATTGAAAGAAAATGGATTTGCTGAAGATTCTATTATGGACTGGCTTTCAAATTGCCGTGACTTGAATCTCATTAAGAACCTAGAGAGCTTCCTGAAGAGAGATATTTATTCTCATGAAAGGCAATTTAACAGTAACTGTGACCTCTTACAAGCAGTTAAAAGTTGCTGCAAAAACTTACCAATCACTAAAATTACAAATCTAACATCAAATGTTTATAATAGGCTGCTACAAGTTATTGAAAAGAAATGAGTACTTGTGCAATAAATTTTAAAAGGTTTTGTCATTTTTTTAAACAAAAATTTTTCTTTCATGTTTTTCCTGTAAGAAATGAAAGAATTTGTTTTAAAATCTTTTCATATTATGTTTTTATACACAAACAAGGCACAATGCCACTTTGATATAGAAGGCTACTATCTGGGACATAATTATTTGCAGAGATGTCTGTTTACATTACACTTGGACTTCTGCATGTTAGTACAGTCAGGGAAGCAAGAACCCGTAAGGGAATTCCAAAGAAGAAAGAAAATAATGTTTGTTTGTTTTTTTTTTGGGGGGGGGGGTATAATAAAAACGGATTAAAAGATGAAATATAAAATGAATGACATAATTTTTTGACTGAATCTTACATATCTCGTGGATCTTGATACATATTTTTGTCTTCTGTTTAAAAAGAATTTGGTAAATGAAAAAAGGTTTAACAGTCCAAGGGAGGTAATTCAGACGATTCTTCATCTCTCTTTTAAGTCCCAGATTCATAGTGAAAGTTTCTTTGATGGTTAAACTTTTCTACCACTCTTTGTATATTTTACTTTGGGACTTTCTGAATTAAAAGGTTAGATATCCTCGTGTATAGTTGACTGCACATCTGTTTGATCAGATTGTCCCATTAAATTATTGTGGCTGTCTGCTGCTCAAAGTCTCTGTCTCCTGCTCAAAGTCATGTTTAGTTGGTAGGCTGTTTGGAGCTCTAGATAAAGTGTCTGCTGTAATGAGATTTTTCCCAGCAGTATACGTAATCTCATAGGTGAATCTCATTAAGTGCATATGGAAATGCTGTATTCTTGGGGTCAGTTCATCAAGGCGTTTAGTTTTTAATAATGCTAATAATGGCTTGCGCTCTTTTTCAATTATGAACTTAAGCAGTCCAATCAAGAGGTTAGCAAAAAGTGACAGCAAGGCTTCTTTTTCAACCTGAGCATATCTTTGTTCAGTTTCAGTAAGTAATCTTGAGGCATAAAATACAGGTCTCCAGTTATTCCCTTGTTTCTAGAGCAGTTCTTTACCTAAAAACCATAGGAAGATGTATTAGCTGAAATTTTTGTTGGCTAAGATATAGTGGAGCAGTACCGGTAAAGAACTCAGATTTTTCTTTAGTGTGTTAAATGCAGTTTGCCAAGGCTCATCCCAAATCCATGCATCGTCTTTCTTTGGAAGATCTCGGAGTGGTTTTGTGAACTCTGCTAAATTTTCAGCAAATTTACCAACATGATTTGCCATTCCTAAAAGTCGTCACAGTTCAGACATATTTTGTGGTTTGGTCATGTTCATGATTGTTTAATCTTCTTTGGGTCTATTTGGATACCGTCTTCTGAAATGATTTGTCCAATAAATTTAATTTTGCTAACAGAAAATACACATTTATCATTCAACGTTATTCCTGCTGCCTCCGTTCACTCTAGCACCATTTCTAAACACTAGTCATGTTCCAGTTGGTTTCTTCCACTGACAAGAACATCATCTATATCACAGATGACTCCTGGTATTCCTGACAAATATATGTCATTTCATGGTGAAAATTTTCAGGGCCCGAACTTATTTCAAATGGTAAACGTTTGTAGCAATATCTTCCAAATGGTGTAATGGAAGTGATTAGGTTCTGAGAATCTTTATGCAACACAATTTGATGGAATCCACTGCTGCAGTCCAGTTTACTAAATACTTTGGCTCCATCAAGTTGAGTTAATAACTGGTCTGAAGAAGGTAGTGGGAAATGTTCATGCTTCATACTTTCATTAAGTTTAGTGAAGTCAACGCAAAGTCTCATTTTACCATCCTTCTTTGGAACTGCGACAATAGGAGTACACCAATCAGTAGGCATTTTGATCGGGCGGATGATATCTTCACTTTCTAATCTTTTAAGCTCATCCTGGACTTTTTGTTTCATAGGAAGTGCTAGTCATCTGGGAGTTGTAATTGAAAAAGGCTGAGCAGTCTCATCCAAATGTATTTTATAAACATGATCCAGTTTTCCTAGTCCTGTAAATACTTTTGGAAACTATTCTTTGTATTGGTGATCTCTACTTTCTATGGAGTTCATTTTGCTCAACAAGTTGCTAGTCCACCCAACAATGGTTCCATTAAATCATAACAATGTACAACTCTTGCTGTGAATTTTTTTCTCTATAACAGAGTTTAGCATCTATTTTTCCCATCACCTTTATTTTGTTCTGACCTGGTCCATATAGTCTTTTATCCATCCACTTTATTATAGGAGAATTTTTTCTAAAGATCCAGTCTGGTACTACGTGCCTGTGTCTAACCTGAAGTTGACTATTTTGCTGCAGATTGCAGTGGTGACTTTTATATTTGCTTATATTTGTTTTCCTTCTTCTTCACTGTTTTTAATATTTCCCAACGAGATCGACCCTAGGAAGTGATTTTCTTCCTCTGCAACTTCCTTTACCGATTTACTTCTATATTCAGATGCATAATGTCCTAGTTTTTTTTGTTTTTTTTTTACACTTGTTGCATTTTGCATGAATCACTGGGCAGAATTTTCCAGATCCTTTCAGGGGACACATGATTTACAGACCTTTTCATCCCTAAAATATAAGGCTACATTAACCAACCAAAAAATTTCAGGAAAACCAATGTTAATAATAAAATCTTCAGATTCATATAATACGATCATGGTGATGATAATGATGATGCAGGATAAAAGATTGTTGATTGTTATGAAACGCACCATCGTTTCTCAATGTTTTTTACCTGTGGATGTGTTTGCCGACCAGGAACTAATTTTATCAATTCATTTTATTTTGTTACAATTTTGAAATAAAAATTATAAAAATCACAAAAACTTAATCTTCTGTTTTATTTATTTACTCAAAATTTCTTAATGCATTTCTGATTTTTTATCACAATTTATATTTTTTGGCTTTTTTTTTTAAATTGACAGAATCTGAGCCTAACCCCAACCCTAACGAACAAAACAAATGTAGGAAATGTTAACTGATCTGTATGCAGAGGACAAGGAAAGAGAAAAATAAATACATTCAGTAAAACTCCGATGTCAAAAATAATTTTCGAACTTTTCAAATGTCAGTATGGCTTTGGGACTGAATTCTGGTGGAACTTACACAAACTCTGAAATAATTGTTTGTGTTCTTTGTTAACATGATAACTATTTGTATTTTATATATGAAACTTTTTAACATGATAACTATTTTTATTTTACATATGAAACTGGTTTACATTTTCTATGGATTATGGGAGATACAGTGAAATAATATTGAACATAATTTTGTACGTGATTAAATATATAAAATAATTGTTTGTGCGCTTGGTTAAAATGATAAGTATTTGTATTTTACATATGAAACTGGTTTACATTTTAACGATACAGTGAAATGATATTGAACATAATTTTGTATGTGATTAAATTTTTCCTGTTCAAATAGAAATGATAAAATAATACAAATTAAATAACCTTTTTTTTTACAACAAAAGTAAATATAAACTATGCAAGATAAATTAATTCGCATTAATATAAATGTAATATTATATTAACGTGTAGGGTAATGCCAGATAATCCTGATCGATTATTATTAGTAATATTGTTGAATGTTATGTAGAGGAAAATATTTAGAGACAATGTTTTCAAAGAAAGGAATGTTATAAACCAAAATATGTCAGGAAGTTTAGCTGACACTTAAAACAAATCCAGACAATTTGGATGAAGTGATTTTGATTCGTTGGTTACGTGGGTGGTGATGTAATGAGATAGAGAAAGAGTAACCCTTTCTCTCCAACGACGTCCAGCAAGTGATGTCACCAGATTTGTCTGCTCTGGGTCTCATTTAGTTGCTGGGGGCTAGGCTGTTTCTTTGACGAGGAGTCTGGTTGATGAGATGATCCAAGCAGACAGGTTGCTACTCTCCTCATGTTGCTTTTGAGAGAGTGCAGAATCCGTTCAGCCGTGGTCTCTCAAGTCAGCATCACTAGAAAGTAGAAATCATTTCAAGCCAAAAGAAGAAAAGAATAACAAGTCGATAACTTTTTTCTAATCTATATATATATATATAAAAGTGAAAGTGTCTGTGTGTGTGTGTGAGTGTGTGTGTGTGTGAGTGTGTCTGTGTACATTTCCCTATGCAATAACTCTGTCTATTTTAAGCTGACAGATTCGAAATTTGATATACAGGGTACTAATATCGAAAAATTGGCTAAAAACATTAATATCTTCACCTTCAAATAGGCACTTTTCTAGGGGGGGGGGCGTTTTTCTCGCCGATATTTTTTAAAGTCATCCTCTCCTTCCGATTGTCTAGCCTTAATTAAAACATAAGTAGCTTCCGATTTGTTGGTAGTTGTAACAGACATCAGGCATTTTTCCCATTATTTTCCTCCTTCGCAGTACGGGTTCGAGCCTGCCTTTTTTTTTTTTTTTTTGTCCAACATACACATCCAAACACCCGGACAACGCGAGACTAAAATGCTAGTCTATTTATATATCTATAAAAGTAAAAGTGTCTGTCTGTCTGTTTGTCTGTGTATCTGTGTGTGTACATTTCCCTACTCAATAACTCTCTCAGTTTTAAGTCTACAGACTTGAAATTTGATATACAGGGTACTGAGATTTGGGAAAATCAATGTGATCGGTTTTCGGCCAGAAAGTTTGCGATTAAGGGGTCAAAGTTCAAGGATTTGAGCTTTGAGAACTCTATCAAACTCCTCCGACATGGGTCTAAAGGTAAATTTTCAGATTAGGTCCACCTCCACCTCCACAATTTTCTTTTAAATGACGACTTTCATAAGTTTTCGACTATGCTGAATACGAATATCGCATTGAAATTTTGCAGAAATAAGTAGTTCTCGAGATATAAAAAGTTGTATTATGCATTGTGTTATTCGGCGGCCATTTTTGTTACGCGCGAGCGAGCGCGCTCCATAAACAACTCTACTGAGACTGCCGCCTACTGGAAACACATTTCTGGAATTGCCCCTCCCCCTACCACGTACCGGAAAAATCCACTGTTCTGAAAGTAATAATCCCCCCACCACCACCACTACCACAAAAAAAAAAAAAAAAAAATGGTGTCCGCAAAACTGGGGGGAAAAAAAACTAAAAAATTTTTTTGAAAACAAATAAATTTAATGACTTTTAAGGGGGTTCTTTTTCTAGTTATGAAGTTCTACTTTTCTGAAACTGAGAATACCCCCTCCCCCTCTCCCTGTTAAGTATGTGTTACCAAATAATATTTCAGTTTCGCAAGAAAATAAAAATTAAAAAGAGATAAATAAATAAAAGGATTCAACTGGCAAATAAGTAACAAACAACAATTTTTGAGTTAAAACAACATTGAATTTTTATAAAAAAAATAACGTGTGTGTGTGTGTTTTTTTTTGTTTTCGAATAAATAAATAATTTGAATGAAATACTGAAATTATAAATTCAATTAAAAAATGTTGGAATTAAAGCAACATTGGATTTTTATGAAAAAGAACGGGTTTGTATTATTGTACACATAGATCAAAAAAGATTGGAGATTTGATTGTCAAACAAGTGGACGCCACGATAATTCTCTCTGTCGCTCTCCTACTCTCTCTCTCTCTCTCTCTCTCTCTCTCTCTCTCTCTCTACCATAAGCAAGAACAACAGGAGAAATAAAAAAACGGACTGTTGCTTACACCAATGGTTGTTGTGTTTTTAATTCTTAAAAAGGGTTTATAATATAACATTTATATCTCGATAAGGACTTGTGTCTAAAATTTCAGTGTGATTATTTTCATATTCAGATTAGTTGAAAACACTCACCTTTAAAATTACCATTATTATTTTCGTGTATGCTGAAAACGAATATCACATGTAGATGATCGTTTCTCCATTCCTTAGGACCTGTCAGAGCGTTCACGAAATTCCGTTTGGAAATCCTCTCAATGCTCGCTCCAAAAAAAGAATAAACACGCTTTGGCGCCACTGGGTAAACAAATGTATTTCTCCACGACCAACAATCCACAAATTTCTCCTTGGCATTCGGGTCAAGATCAAAGTGCTGCATTTCAATTTCTTGTTTTCTGTCAGTGGAGGAGAAATCCTTCACGACTGAGGCAATTTTTATTTTTGTTCCTTTTCTCCACGTTAAAAAACGACCCTGGTGTCTAACTCTGACCCGTGGGGAGGCATTGTAAATAGGAACAATCCACAAATTTCTTTAAAATTGTGACTTAATTGGATTTTCGACTATGCTGAAGACGAAAATCTCATTTAAATTTTACAGAAAAAAGTAATTTGCGAGATAAAAAAGGCCTGTATTATAGAATTTCACATGGCCATGTGCACAAGAATATCTGACAAGGCTTGTTTACGCATGCATGCGTGCGTAAACAAGCCCGCGTAAATCAAATTCACACCCCAAAGATTTTTTGGCCTGAACAGTTACATCGCTTCATACAGAACACCACTAACACTTTTTCACATTTTCTTTTTATAAGAATTTCATTTTTTTTTTGTTCACTTCAAAAAAATCGCAGGACATTTTTTGCACATAATTTATCATAAAAAGTTCATTTTTTTGCACATTTTTATCATAAGAATTTCATTGTTGTTTTCTTTCATAAAAATAATTGGTGACAATGAGTTCTACCACAGAAACTTGTGACATGTGCTGTAACAAGTACTTTCTTACAATTTATGGGTTCATGTTACAAGAAGAAAAGAGTAGAAATTTCCTCGTGTTACCAAAAAGTGTAACATGCCCTAAATGTAAGCAACCTTGTTCATACAGGGAGGATAAATGTTTATGGCGATGCACCAATTATTGTATTGAGCCATATAGAAAAAAAAAAAAAAAAAAAGAAAGAAAATATTGCGGCTTCAGTATAAGCGATGCGAAAGGAACTTTTCTGGACCAAACACGCATGGAGTGCTGGAAGATTATTCTTTTTGTCATGGAAAATCTTGACATCTCTAGCTGTTCCGCTGTTGACTGGAGATCTTTCTGCTCTGAAGTTTGCGGTAACTGGCTGCAAAATCAAGACCCAATAGGAGGCCAAGATATTGAAGTTGAAATTAACGAAACCTTAATCGTGAGAAGCAAATACAACCGAGGTAGAACACTTAGTCAAATTTGGCTTTTTGGGGGCATCGAAAGAAAGTCCAAAAAGAGTTTCGTATTCGCTTTGACAAGCCCCAATGAACGAAGAAACGAGGAGACGCTTGGTCGGTTAATAAGAAAATTTGTTCTGCCAGGTTCAATTAGCGACTCCTGGAAAGCTTACAATAAACTCAGACAGAATTATACGCACCACATTGTTAATCATTCAAAAAATTTCGTCGATAAAGAAAACCCAAATATTCACACAGAATATTGAACGCCTGTGGCGAGACCTAAAAGAGTGGGTGAAAAGGCCTGGCATTCGAGCACAATATATGAATCAGTACTTGATACCTCTTTATCAGAAGTGAAAGTGATAAGTCGAAGTTACTACACAAGTTTTTCAGTCACGCTTCCAAAATGTATACACATGATTCAGAGGGTGCCGGGAAAACTCGTCTCGGGAAAACTCGTCTCCGGAAAACTCGTCTCGGGAAAACTCGTCCCCTTTCGCTAGGTAGGAAAACTGGCCCCTTATTGAATAAATATCGATTGAAAACACATTTTATGATCGTTCTTGAAGGAGATATTGTTTTTTAAAATAAACTATAGCCCCCCCCCTAATATTTTTAAAAAATATTTTTACTTGTTTAATTTTTTTTTTGTGTTTTTAATAAAAGCGTTTATTATGTTCATAAACGAGACCGCATATTTTTTTTTATATTAATATAAAAAGAATTTACTTATATACTGTTGTTTATAAAAGGGTAAAATCGATTTTTCTACCTCGCCGACTACGTTGTTTATTTAATTTATTTGGAATCGTTTATTTGGTAAAGAAAAAAAAAACAGAAAACAAACAAAAAACATGTCGGTCGAGTGTTACAGGAGAACGAGAAATAATGCCCGGTATATCACATCTTAGGGGGGTCTTGATAATCGCTAAAAAATAGAAAATTAAAGAAATTACTGAGGGAGATTTGGTTTTAAAAAGAAAACAATAAATTTTAATATTTTTTAAAATATAATTTAGAGAAAGAGGGGGGGGAGATAAAACCTATATCTCCCTTCGAAAAGCAACCAACAAAAAATGAAATTAAAAAGATTCTTGATAAACGATAGCGGAGTTTTCAATAAAATTGATTAATAAATTTATTTAGTGATTACTTTCTCTCTTAATGATTGATTTTAGAATTTTGAAGTAAAAATTTAAATAATTAAAAATGAGTTAACGAGAGATTGTTAGCACATTGCATCTCTCGCGCCAAAAAAAATATTTCGCTTTTAATTTATTAGTTAATTTTTGCAAAATTTGACAGGACGACAATAAATGTTGATAATTGATAAAATCATAATTTTAAATAACGCATGAGTGCATTTGGCATGACAGAAAACAAAAACATAATAACAAAAAACTATCATAATTAAAAAACAAAACCAAAAGTGTAACGAAGAATCGAATAATCGCTCCCTGTTTTTTAATTTTTGGGTTTTGTTTTTTTTATTGTTTTTATGACTCCAAAAAACATCGTTAAAATAAGAACAAAAAAAAATTGTAATTAACTTTGCATGAACATAATAAACGCTTTAAAATAAGTGAAACCACTAAGAACTTATCCAGTTAGGTAGAAAACGGACACTTGGAAAATCGATTTTATTTAAAAAAAAAAAACAAAAAAAACAAAAAAAACATTAAACAAGTAAAAATATTTTTTAAAAAAATATGGGGGGGGGCTATAGTTTATTTTAAAAAACAATATCTCCTTCAAGAACGATCATAAAATGTGTTTTCAATCGATATTTATTCAATAAGGGACCAGTTTTCCTACCTAGCGAAAGGGGACGAGTTTTCCCGAGACGAGTTTTCCGGAGACGAGTTTTCCCGAGACGAGTTTTCCCGAGACGAGTTTTCCGGAGACGAGTTTTCCCGAGACGAGTTTTCCCGAGACGAGTTTTCCGGAGACGAGTTTTCCGGAGACGAGTTTTCCGGAGACGAGTTTTCCGGAGACGAGTTTTCCCGAGACGAGTTTTCCGGAGACGAGTTTTCCCGAGACGAGTTTTCCGGAGACGAGTTTTCCCGAGACGAGTTTTCCCGAGACGAGTTTTCCCGAGACGAGTTTTCCGGAGACGAGTTTTCCCGAGACGAGTTTTCCGGAGACGAGTTTTCCCGAGACGAGTTTTCCGGAGACGAGTTTTCCCGAGACGAGTTTTCCCGAGACGAGTTTTCCGGAGACGAGTTTTCCGGAGACGAGTTTTCCCGAGACGAGTTTTCCGGAGACGAGTTTTCCGGAGACGAGTTTTCCGGAGACGAGTTTTCCCGAGACGAGTTTTCCCGAGACGAGTTTTCCCGAGACGAGTTTTCCGGAGACGAGTTTTCCGGAGACGAGTTTTCCGGAGACGAGTTTTCCCGAGACGAGTTTTCCGGAGACGAGTTTTCCCGAGACGAGTTTTCCCGAGACGAGTTTTCCCGAGACGAGTTTTCCGGAGACGAGTTTTCCCGAGACGAGTTTTCCGGAGACGAGTTTTCCGGAGACGAGTTTTCCGGAGACGAGTTTTCCCGAGACGAGTTTTCCCGAGACGAGTTTTCCCGAGACGAGTTTTCCGGAGACGAGTTTTCCGGAGACGAGTTTTCCGGAGACGAGTTTTCCGGAGACGAGTTTTCCGGAGACGAGTTTTCTGGAGACGAGTTTTCCGGAGACGAGTTTTCCCGAGACGAGTTTTCCCGAGATGAGTTTTCCCGAGACGAGTTTTCCGGAGACGAGTTTTCCCGAGACGAGTTTTCCCGAGACGAGTTTTCCCGAGACGAGTTTTCCCGAGACAAGTTTTCCCGAGACGAGTTTTCCCGAGACGAGTTTTCCGGAGACGAGTTTTCCCGAGACGAGTTTTCCCGAGACGAGTTTTCCGGAGACGAGTTTTCCCGAGACGAGTTTTCCGGAGACGAGTTTTCCCGAGACGAGTTTTCCCGAGACGAGTTTTCCCGAGACGAGTTTTCCCGAGACGAGTTTTCCCGAGACGAGTTTTCCCAAGACGAGTTTTCCGGAGACGAGTTTTCCGGAGACGAGTTTTCCCGAGACGAGTTTTCCCGAGACGAGTTTTCCGGAGACGAGTTTTCCCGAGACGAGTTTTCCCGAGACGAGTTTTCCCGAGACGAGTTTTCCGGAGACGAGTTTTCCCGAGACGAGTTTTCCGGAGACGAGTTTTCCCGAGACGAGTTTTCCCGAGACGAGTTTTCCCGAGACGAGTTTTCCCGAGACGAGTTTTCCCGAGACGAGTTTTCCCGAGACGAGTTTTCCGGAGACGAGTTTTCCCGAGACGAGTTTTCCCGAGACGAGTTTTCCCGAGACGAGTTTTCCCGAGACGAGTTTTCCGGAGACGAGTTTTCCCGAGACGAGTTTTCCCGAGACGAGTTTTCCCGAGACGAGTTTTCCGGAGACGAGTTTTCCGGAGACGAGTTTTCCGGAGACGAGTTTTCCCGAGACGAGTTTTCCGGAGACGAGTTTTCCGGAGACGAGTTTTCCCGAGACGAGTTTTCTGGAGACGAGTTTTCCGGAGACGAGTTTTCCCGAGACGAGTTTTCCGGAGACGAGTTTTCCGGAGACGAGTTTTCCGGAGACGAGTTTTCCGGAGACGAGTTTTCCGGAGACGAGTTTTCCGGAGACGAGTTTTCCCGAGACGAGTTTTCCCGAGACGAGTTTTCCGGAGACGAGTTTTCCCGAGACGAGTTTTCCCGAGACGAGTTTTCCGGAGACGAGTTTTCCGGAGACGAGTTTTCCGGAGACGAGTTTTCCGGAGACGAGTTTTCCCGAGACGAGTTTTCCCGAGACGAGTTTTCCCGAGACGAGTTTTCCCGAGACGAGTTTTCCCGAGACGAGTTTTCCCGAGACGAGTTTTCCGGAGACGAGTTTTCCCGAGACGAGTTTTCCCGAGACGAGTTTTCCCGAGACGAGTTTTCCCGAGACGAGTTTTCCCGAGACGAGTTTTCCCGAGACGAGTTTTCCCGAGACGAGTTTTCCCGAGACGAGTTTTCCCGAGACGAGTTTTCCCGAGACGAGTTTTCCCGAGACGAGTTTTCCGGAGACGAGTTTTCCCGAGACGAGTTTTCCCGAGACGAGTTTTCCCGAGACGAGTTTTCCGGAGACGAGTTTTCCCGAGACGAGTTTTCCCGAGACGAGTTTTCCCGGGACGAGTTTTCCTAAATTCGATTCAGAGAACCATGAGCAGTAAAGTAACGCATGGCGCTTTTCAGTGTTGATTTTCGTTTAAATTATTTATTTGTTTGGAAAAAAAAAAGTTCTATTTTATAAAAAAATCCAATGTTGCTTTAATTCCAAAATTTTATTAAATTTATATTTTCAATATTTCATTTAAATTATTTGTTTGGGGGAAAAAACCCCCACAAAACAGTTCAATTTCATAAAAATCCAATGTTGCTTTAATTCCAACATTTTCAATATTTCATTTAAATTATTTGTTGGAGGTGGGGGAACCTCGAAAAAAAAAAAACAACAAAAACACACACACACACACACAAACAAAAGTTTTTTTTTAAATAAAAATTCAATGTTGTTTTAACTCAAAAATTGTTGTTTGTTACTTATTTGCCAGTTGAATCCGTTTATTTATTTTTTTAATTTTTATTTTCTTGCAAAACTGAAATATTATTTGGTAACACATACTTAACAGCGAGAGGGGGAGGGGGTATTCTCAGTTTCAGAAAAGTAGAACTTCATAACTAGAAAAAGAACCCCCTTAAAAGTCATTAAATTTATTTGTTTTCAAAAAATGTTTAGTCCCCCCCCCTCCCCCAGTTTTGCGGACACCATTTTTTTGTGTGGTGGTGGTGGTGGTGGTGGTGGTGGTGGGGATTATTACTTTCAGAACAGTGGATTTTTCCGGTACGTGGTAGGGGGAGGGGCAATTCCAGAAATGTGTTTCCAGTAGGCGGCAGTCTCAGTAGAGTTGTTTATGGTTCGCGTAACAAAAATGGCCGCCGAAGAACACAATGCATAATACAACTTTTTATATCTCGAGAACTACTTATTTCTGCAAAATTTCAATGCGATATTCGTATTCAGCATAGTCGAAAACCTTTAAAAGTCGTCATTTAAAAGAAAATTGTGGAGGTGGACCTAATCTGAAAAAATACCAATAAATGTTAAGATGTCAAAGTTTTTTTTTTTAAATTGAACTCTGCGGTCCCTACCAAATTACTCAGACAATTTCTAGTCTAAACATTTGAAATTTTACATAAAGGGTATTCAGAGATAGGGCAAGCTCTTTAATCGGTTTGGGTCGAAAATTTTTAGTTACCAATATATAAATCTATGTATGTTTGCATGTCTGCCTGAAACTTTTGACAGAGGCGACGGATTTTTACAAGATAAGTATCATGTTCGACCTTTCAGACGAGAAATATCGAAACATTGGCTAAAAACATTAATATCTTCACCTTCAACTGGGCACTTTCCTACGGGGGGGGTCGCTTCTCCCCCCCCCGATATTTTCGAAAGTCATCCTCTCCTTTCGATTATCTAGCCTTAATTTAAAACTACGTCACTTCCGGTTAGGCGGTAGTCGTAACAGCAAAGACGTCAGGTTTTCCCCCATTCTTTTCCTCCTTTGCACTACGAGTTCGAGTTTGCCTTCCTACTACCACTTTTTTCTTTTTCTTTTTTTTTTTTTTTGCTCAACATACACCTCCAAACACAAGGCCGAAATGCTAGTAAGTAATAAACAAGAATTGTGTGACCGTAGCTCGGAGGCCAAGAAGGGATAGAAAGCTCACAAAACTTTCAATCTTTTAATTAAATGAGAATTTTCTAAGAATTTTAAAGCCATTCAACAGTTTAAAGGCTTTTGAAGAGTTACGAATAACTATTAGCAAACAATTAAAATTGCTTTGTTTTCAAAAAAGTAAACGAAATAAGTAAAGCCTAAAAACAGAAGATTTTATGAGAAATGATTATGCTTTTTATGATAACTGTAAATTGTAAGGGGAAAGTACAGAAAAGTTGGGTTTTTTTTTTTAAAGAAAATTTACGAATTATTTTTTGTCAACAGATGTTTAAAAAATAAACAGAAAAAAAATACCCCCATCATCCAATGATTAATTTAAAAATTACATTTTTTATACAAAAAAAAAAAATGTCGATTTAGTGTTTCAACATTTGAACAACGCTCGTCTTAGTCTGGTGATTGCCGACGAGTCGCAAAAGATTTTTAGGGGTCGCTCAGTTTCTGATACAACGTAAGTAGATATAGAAGTTTGTGGTGGTTTAACGATAAAACTTGTTATAACTTAGTGTATTAATGTTATTTTTAAGTAAAAATAATGTTTATGTTTGAATATAAATTCCAAAACTCATTTCACTCTAAATAATTTAGGTGACTGAAATAGGAATCTCATTAGTCACTGAGCAAATATACGTCAAATTCTATTTAAATTCTTTGATTTCCTGATTAGTAAAAACATGATCCACAATATTCGCTTTGCTGCTAATATCAATTTTTGAAGAATAATTAACAGGAAAGCCACCAAACATGGTTAATTTAAATAAAATTTTAATCACATAGTTACATTTTCAATGATTAAATTTTACTCATTTACAATTAGTGAAACATTTCTAATAGATCCATATTGTTCATTTCACAAATGTAAACAAATTGTTTACGTTAAGCGAGATACTGATCTTGACCGAAAGCAGTTCCTTTTAATAATTACATTTTTTGAGGATATTAGGTAAAAATATATATCACGACCAGTGGCGGCTTGTGCCTGAAATTAGTGGGGGTGCTGCCTCGAAAATTTTACATATTTTTTTAATATCGTGTAAAAGAAATTCGAATATATAAATAAATATTGGTAAATGTTTCGTTTAGGTCCACCTCCACAATTTTCTTAAAAATGACGACATTTAATGGTTTTCGACTATGCTGAATACGAAAATCGCATTGAAATGTTGCAGAGATAAGTAGTTATCAAGATAGAAAAAAATGCATTATGCACGGTAATTTTGGCGGCCATTTTTTTACGCGCATGCGCGCGCGCCCTAAGCAATCAGAATTTTACACGAAGGAAAAAAACCAAGATGGCCGCCAAAATTACCGTGCATAATGCATTTTTTTCTATCTTGATAACTACTTATCTCTGCAATATTTCAATGCCATTTTCGTATTCAGCATAGTCGAAAACCTTTAAATGTCGTCATTTTAAAGAAAATTGTGGAGGTGGACCTAAACGAAACATTTACCTAAATATTTAATCAAATAATAAACAAACATTCAAATAAATATTCAAATATATAACAAAGACAAATAATCAATCAGAAATGGATATTAAGCAAAAAAATTTTTATCAAAAATATTTTTTTAAATTATGTACACTTTACAGAATAATAATAATAATATATACATTTATTCCTTTTAAACTTTTTAGATTAAATAAAAGTTTGCGTTTTTTTTTTTTTTTTACAAACAAACGAAAAACATTTTTAAAAATAACTTATTTTTTTTATAAAAACAAAAAAGAAAAACTTTGAAATTTACTTGCCTCCCCACGAGGGTTAATTTAGGTCCTAAATTTTAGGAGTTTACTATTTGAAAATAGCGTTTTATTTAATAACAGTTTTATTTACAAAATTTAATTTTAAAAATGTATTTATAAAAACGTATTTGTAAATAAAATACAAAATAAATTTTTTTACATGTGAACAAACAAACAAAAATATTTCAAGATACAAAATTTTATTTTTTAACAACTTGCATTTTATATAGGCACCGCCAAAAATGGCCGAAAAATCAAGTTGTTTTTTAAAACGAAATCACATTTATTAAAATCCATTATTTTTGAGTAACTTTTTTTTTCCAGAAAGATAAAACCCTGAATTTTATCATATAGAAAACAGAATAATGTAAAACTTTTTCTACTATTTTTAATTAAATTTTAAATGTTAAAATTTCCCCAAAAGTTAACAATTGACATTTTTTTGTCTTGCACAAAAAACGTACATAAATATTTAAAAAAAAAAAAAAGAAAGGTTTTTGAAATAATTAATTTATTTATTTGTTGTCTAACTAAGATTTAGGATGATTTTCTATGAGAATATGCAAAAATATTATAATATAAATACCTGGATTTCAAATAATTCTACTTATTCATATAGGCAACCAGTTACTTCGCATCGATCTAGACAATGTTTACGTTTATATTCGATAAAAATCAAACTATGGAAGACCAAACAGGCCAAAAAAAACTTATTTTTCAGTGACGAAAATTTCAATGTATTATTAACGCTGAGGCTGGCCACTGAGTTTGGTTTTTAATGTGTATGTGTGTTGGGACTCAGGCTCCTCAAAATGAGGGGGGGGGGCAATTTAAAGCAGAATTAAAAATATTATTTCAGTGCGTTTGGTCCACCGTAGTCGAAAGGCGGCAAACTTTTTCAAACGGGATCAAAAAATGATACTATTTTTAACACAAAGGGCACAATATTTATCGATTTTTTTTTTGTATCGATTCTTCAAAGCATGCCCTGTTTAAGTCATGCATTATTCGGATCGCTAAAAAAAATTGTTAATTTATTTATCAAAGATTTTAAAATGGCTTTTTTCGTATAAATATTAAAAAAAAATTTTTTTTTTGTTTTGCTTAACTTAAATTAATAATTTTACTTAACATATTCACCGAATTTCACACTTCAAAACTCAAAAGCGGGATAATTAAACACAATCGAAGTTCTGATATTCAGACGTCAAAATAAGGTATGCAAACCATTTTTTTTTTTTAATCTATAATTCTGTCCCTTACAACAACACAATATGTTGTGTTCAGTTTCAGATGATTATTTTAAGCATATTTGTACCCCCTCAAAACAAGGGGGAGGGGGTTGTAAGCAAAAATATATATATAAATATCGTTTATGAAAAATAAGTACACTGTTATAAAGTTCATTCTTATCTTAATAATCGCTGAAAATTTCGTATTGATTGGATAATTACCTGATTTTTGGTAGATTTTTAAAAAGACGGTTCGTCAAAAAGTACTTACCTGCCCCCCACCCCCCCACCCCCAGTTTTGGTGGTGCCTAATATTATTGTACCTATTTACTATGCCTCCCCACAGGACAGAGTTAGACACCAGGGTCGTTTTTTAACGTGGAGAAAAGGTACAAAAATAAAAATTGTCTCAGTCGTGAAGGATTTCTCCTCCACCGAAGGAGAACAAGTAATAGAAGTGCAGCATCTGAAGAACAGATTAAAACTGCAAAAGTATTTATTTAACCTAGCAGGGACGCCCGGCATAGCCCGGTCATGAAGTACGCTTAAATATGATGTTTTTATTCTTGCAGATTTCGTATATATTATTATAGAGTTAATGTTCTATCGATTTTCATATATTATAAAGTTACGATTTAAAAAAAAAAAAAAAATACAGTCATATGACTTGGGGGCATCAGCTTGAATCGAAACCGAAACCAAAACTTTTAAATATATATATATATATATATATATATATGCATGTGTGCGTGTGTGTGTGTGTGTGTGTGTCTGTATCAGTTCTAAACTCATTTCGGTCTCAAGTTTTATAAAGAATTCTTCATAAGTTTTGGTTTCGATTATCAGAGAGGCGGTAGCACTCACTATATAGGGATGGCCCGTACACGCCTATATACGCCTACAAAACAAAACTATCCAAAT
The DNA here is from genome assembly GCF_053919585.1 of Euprymna scolopes. NCBI lineage: Eukaryota > Metazoa > Mollusca > Cephalopoda > Sepiida > Sepiolidae > Euprymna > Euprymna scolopes. The sequence goes on along the minus strand of NC_136520.1, from coordinate 1,306,842 downwards.
CTCAACTAATATCAACTTATAAGTTTCAAAAAGCACATATTCTTACAGAGAAGCGTCTTACGAATCCAGCGAGTGTCAGAAGTCGGTTAAAATGTCAAAAGAGAGCAAAAAAAAAAAAAGGGTACAAAAATGGCCAATTGTTCTTCTTTCTTCTTTCTTCTTTCTTTTGAGACGATGTATCTTGGTGTACGAACGGTCTCTGACAACAGTTCAAGCATCAATCGACTGCTCTTTACACGGAGAAGTGCAGTGACCCATCGTTTTTTAGCTAACTCCATAATTAAATAAGATTACGTGTAATAACAAGTTTTAAACACTATATACCCAATGTAGACAGACCACTTCGAACACGGAACTTCTCTCAAAAGGGACAGCTCCAAATAATACACCGGATGCTCACAGACGTTCCAGTTTGCCAGTGGCCTATATTTCTTGGACGCTGAATATTTGAGGTGAACGGTAAGGTTTTTTCTTTAAACAGTAACCCACCAGCGTTAATGAAACCACAAAATCTTTATCTCAGTTGATCAAAATTGTTATAAGAGTAACCTATCAGCAAGTACGACGTCAAAAAACAATGTTATAAAAACAAATAATTCTTCAGATTTTGGACTGTAAAATATGTACAAAATGTCAATGCTGTGACCAGGATTCGAACCTAGGTTAGCACGGCCACAACGTGGGGTCCTAACCTCTAGACGATCACGGCTAACACTGACGTCTGTCGCTCTTGGCAGAAAGACACATGACTACTGTCAAACTATTGAAAAATAAGGAGGAAACTTGAAATTCTCATGCATGCGCAAAAATACACTATAGCAGCCATTGTTAAATGCAGCTGAATCTCTTCGCTCGCTAAGAAAAGTAGATCAGACCAGTTCTTCTAAGAACTCACCAAACGCCAAAGGAAATAAGTTAAATTAACTGCAAAAGAAACTGCAAGAAAGTCATCTTCTAAGAACTCACTGGAAGCTGACCAAAAAGAATCAAAATCCAAGCCCTAGCCACAAAAATAACTAGATATTGTGGCTACTATACACAATCTACTAATAAAAACAAGTAAGTTTTCTAAAATAAACTACAATAAATTAACCAAGTAACCTCACACTGTCACTGATTAGGACTTCATATAAAGATAACAACTACACTATTGGTGTATATACCGTTCCACACTTTAACTATTGGTGACGGGGCAGTATCTCAATTCTACGAGAGTTGTCTTGCTATAAGATAAGTGATATTATAGTAAGATACACATAAGTGTTATATATTTACATTTAATAAAAAATGCCAAAGTCAGCACGTAGTAAAAAAGCTCAGAGAAATATAGACTATGAAAAAAAAACAAAGTCAAGATATTATCTGAGCAAAAAGAATACTATCAGGAAAATGCTGAAATAATAAAAATTAAGTATCATGCAAATCCTGAGGCAAAGAAGGCTGCCTCACGTGCTGACTCAAAAGCACGGTATAACAGGGATCCCGAGGGGGAAAAAAGCTGCCTCATGCACAAACTATTATAAATATAAATATCAAAAACTGCCAAATCTTTGCCAAAACGCCAAAGAATGAACCAAGAAAAATTTAATAGTGAAGGTATGAACATTTTAGAACTTTATAATACTCTAACTGTTTTATCAGAGAGGCGGTAGCACTCTCTATGTAATATAGAACTGATGGAGGACCAAGAGGCAACTCCTAAGGCCCAAAACCCAAAGACCTAAAACCCAGCAGGAAGCGACCTGCTACTAATGGAGGCGGCAATGAGTCGCCTCCTAAAAAAGACAATACTATCATGAATGTAAGTTTAAAAATAAGACTGTAAGTAAAAATACTAATTAACAAGAATAAAAAAGCATTGGAAATGCAAAAGGATATAGGGATGGTATGCCAAAAAGTATACAAACAAGATAGCTATGAATGGCTAGGCACATGGAAATAGAATATATAGCCCTATAGCTTTTTACAACCGTAATGATGGCACGGAATGAAGATTGGAGAAAAGCTATAGGGCTATACTTTGGATGCAATTCTATTTCCATGTGCCTAGCCATTCATAGCTATCTTGTTTGTATACTTTTTGGCATACCATCCCTACATCCTTTTGCATTTCCAATGCTTTTTTATTCTTGTATATGAAGGAACTGAGTTCCTTCATATATAATCGAAACCGAAACCAAAACTTATGAAGAATTCTTTATAAAATTATTTATAAAAAATCAATTACTGGAGTGTCATTAGCTATAATCAAAATCAAAACCGAAACCAAAACTTATGAAGAATTCTTGGTAAAATTATTTATAAAAAGAATAGATGACTTGAGTTCCATCAGTTATAATCGAAACCAAAACACAAAGCAAAACGTATGAAGAATTCTTGGTAAAATTATTTATTACAAAAAATGAAAGTCCATAACAATTAACTGACTATCTCGGATGTTAACGTGACACATAAAATAAATAACACACACGCTATTCTATAAATATAAAGATAACTATTATCAAATTTGAAATTGGCTTTCAGATCTTTGCAAGGTTATCTCCCTTAGACTGGTTGAAAGTATAGTTAGAAAAGGTCCCGGTTGAGACAGAAAACGGATAGATTAAAAAAACATATTTTCATAAGTGACGCAATTAACAGTTGAAATATATTAAAATAATATATAACGGAAAAATTTGAAGTGTATAAAATTCCTCCTTTTCTTTTTCTTTTTCTTTTCTTTCTTTTCTTTTTTGTTTTCTTTAGTGTCCAAAACATTAGACGGAAAACCTTTTTTTTTAATTTTATTATTTGAATTTTAAGTTGTTCAGAAAAAAAACGAGATTTGAACGATATCTTGTAATGTATCTATATAATTCCAAATCCGGTTATAAAAAAGATGGGGTTTGTATGTGTACAGTCTGTACACATAGATTCGAAAAAGTTTCAAAAAACAAATATATAACAAATAAATGTTATCAAAGGCAAGATAAGTTACTTTTCTGCCAAACTGGATATATTTTTTGTGTTTTTATTCAATGTAACATATTTATTCAGTTCGAAAAACGTACAGTGTTTACCGATGTGATGTATTCGAAAATTCAAGATGGCGTCTCACATCCTCTTTAACGCCGTAAGTTTGGGAAAAGGTGTTACAATTAAAAAACTATACAAAATATTATTAAAAACCCGCCGAATATATGTCAACCTATGTCACGGTAACATATATAGAGCAAGTTTTTAACAGTATTTTATCCGGTTTTTTATTTATAACACCTTTTCCCAAACCTACCGTGTTAAAGAGAGAATCAGACGCCATCTTGAATGTTCCAATACATCGGTAAACACTGTATGGTTTTCGAGCTGAATAAACATGTTACATTGAATAAAAACAGGAAAAATATATTCAGTTTGGTAGAAAAGTAACTTATCTTGCCTTTGATAACATTTATTTGTTATATATTTGTTTTTTGACAACTTTTTCGAATCTATGTGTACAGTAATACAAACCCAAGAGATGAGTATCAGCTGGAGAGAACTTGACATGGTTATCTAAATGTGTCCCCTATTATCAGGTTTGAAACCGACGATGCTGATGACTTATCTCATCTAAACTTTCTCCCTCCCCCTCTCTCTCTCTCTCTCTCTCACACACACACACACGTGTGTGTGTGTGCGTATATATAACAAAAACGACAAAAAAGAGATGCATGTCGAGCAATAATTGACGAGTTTCGCGATAATTTATAATAAAGGTGAGAATATAAAAATATTTATCATCGAACCTGAAAGAGACTGGTTATGGTCAAAATAAATTATTGTCTATTTTAAGGACACGGGAAAAGAAAAGGAAAAAAATATTTACGGTAGATTTATTTTTCTGTTGATGTTTTATATAGATTGGAGCTCAGTCTAGCACCTACCATGAAAATAACGATATAGCAGAGAAAGACTAACAAGGGACAAAGAAAATTCATATACCTTTAATTTCTGTTAAATTGTAACAATATATACTAAACTTTAATAAAAATTCCCCAAATTCCAATTTATTTGAACTATTTAAAGATTTTCCATTTTACCTTGCGGTAAGTATAGTTCATGGGGGGAATATAAATTAAACACATGTGGCATAAATGTGAGTTCGACTCAATCGCTCTCTTAAAAGTCCTACTACAACTGACACATATGTAAACCGCCTCAAGAGGGGCGGGGTAGTGGCTTCAGCTTACACAATATAGAGGTGTGTTATCGTCATTATTATTTATAGACACAAACTCAAATCTTGTTTAAAATGAATTTTTCTTTTCTTGAGTCAATTCTATTTCAATTTTGAAAGCTCCTTTTCTCTCTCTGTTTACTTATTAAATATAGATTATTAAATTTTTAATAGAAACGTAGACGTTTGCCGATTTCGTTCTGGATCTGACCTTAGATCTAAAAAGAATGTATCTTGTTCGATGACAAACACGCTCAGAAGTAAATCGTTTTTAAAGAATGTACAACCGCTAGTGCGGAGAGAAGATAGTGCGTACAGTTGTTAGAGAATGGATCAAGAGAGAGAGAGAGAGAGAGAGAGAGAGAGAGAGAGAGAGAGAGAGAGAGAGAGAGGGAGGGAGGTGTGTAAATTAGATTGAGACACGTTGACTGGAAGCCAGGATCAGCTGATCGGATTGTGTGTGATCAGGTTAGCTGAATCGTGGAGATTTGATTGAGACTTAGAAGAGGACAGACGGCTATCACAGACGTCTCCTCCCCTTCACTGGGGGGGGCGCTGACGTGTGTAGAAACGAGACCAAGAGAAACTACACAAGCCAGAGATTCACTTTCCAGGTGTCTTGCAGAAGATTGAAAGTGAAATAAAAACTATAAAACAAATTCATTGTGTTGGAGTGAATGAGCCTTCATCCAAAACAGGTACCGTCTCCCCTCCAAGACACGAGATGTTCCAGATGGACCAACATCCAAGACGCAGAAGGTATGTTGAAAAATATGTGTACCATACACATACACACAACGGCATATGAACATATCATTTAATAGAAAGAACAGCTAGATGATCACACAACATTAACTCTGATTAGACAAACACACACACATAAATCCCGCTTATTAGAGATAACAACACAACACAGTGTTGGTTGGAGGATATGCAGCAGTCCTTTAAAATGGTATGCGTTGCAGATGTAGACAAATGTCAGGCAGCTCTTCTTAACAGAAGATACTCGGTCGACAAGTTTATTAAGAGTTTAATATCGAATAATGTATGGCTAACATGGGACGAATTGAAAAGATCGTTGGAAGATTTTTACGGGATTGTTGCAAATCCCAATGTGCGTATAGTTGAGTTAGCTTACGTAAAAGAATGGAAGAAATTAAGAACTGTATGCAGAGGATAGTACGTCTGAAGAAGAGTGTATGTATCAGAATTTCTGTGGAGAATGAAGTGATTAGTTAGCAAGTGCTGGGATTTTTTTTTTATAGATGGTCAAAAAGATCGAGAGGTAGAAATGATGGTGATAAAGTATGAACAGCAAGATCGAAAGGTAGCTTATCAGAAAACTTTATCCGAATTAAAGTTGAAGATCTGGCATGATGCAAGCCAGGAATATGAAGATAAGCCCATGAGGGTTTGTTCAACTGAAAGGCAGATTCAAGCTGAAGCTTTGGGTTCAATCAAACAAGGATAGGAAAAAAAGGAAAGAACAGAAGAGAAAACACGATTAGGCCATGTAAGAAAATGGTGATAGCCCTTTCGTATGACGCGTTACACGCAGAATAAGAATGTACTGTCAGTAATGAGCGAGCTAAATTCTAGTTCTATGAGGATAGCAGGTAGAGCGGATAGAGCTTTGATGGATATTGGAGTGGAGTTATCAGTCATAAGTAGCGGAAATTAAGAATCTTTTCGACAGGGACCTGAACAACAATAATGGGGTAATTTAAGGATTGCTAATGGGTCCTCAATAATGAGTAAATTCTAAACTTTTTACCAGACACTATTTCAGTAGAGCTATAAAAGATGAAGATCTCTATCCATAAATTTCTGGATACCCTAAGACAATTAAGTTTATAGATGTAGGAAGAAAGCTGAGGAAGTCATGGTTATGCTTATATTAGGGAATAGCTTATGCATTGTATGCATATTGATATGTATTGGTTTAGTGGCGAGACGAGGAATTGTTAGATGGGGAACTAATGAACGCCGTTCTATGGAAGAATATAGTTGCACGTCAATGTTGAAGAAGTCTGAGAGAATTAACACCTGATAATTTATACCCGGATCTAGAAGCGGGTAACAGCTCCATAGATGTGAGTACAGAGGATTCAGGTCAGAATAGAGAATTACACCTCACAAATATATATTAAGATTAATAAGTAAGGGTTAGGAACTATAGCTGATGCAACTAATTTTATTAAGTTATGGTTCTCATCATCCAATCTTTTTTTTTTAATCTTGGGTTCTTTCTCCTTTTGGTCAAACAATGAACGACATATGAGGCATATGGCTGTGGCTTTCTGTTTCATGCTTTAAATGGAGAATAAAATTATAAAATTACAAAGATTTCAACTTGAACAGAAGCACTCGCGGTATTGAGTGAATACCATTTACCTGATGACAGTTTTAAAAATTGAAGCGTGGTTACCGCAAATGATCGGAGGGTCGTGTATAGGGTTGTCTACCTGTATATGACCGGACATGCACAAAAATTTGGGGGCACATTTTAACAAACTCTGGAGAAGAATGAAGGCATGAACACAAATGAAAGACATATTAAGAAAAATTTTGCAGTTTACAGAATCATGCCAAACCTGAATTCGATTTAATCTTTATCGCCCACGGAAGAAAACTATGCTCTGTGTTTCATAGACTGTTACCTATTCCGGAAAAGAAATATTAAAAAAAAAAAAAAAAAATGAAAACTAGAGTCTATAAGCCATGTGACAAAGTTTGTTTTTTTTAACTTTAGGGATGGAAGTATATATTGGTAAGAAGGAATAGCAACCAAAAGATTAGGACTGGTTATACTGGTTTTATCATTTGTGCATACAATATCATTGTTAGGGATATATCCAGGTTTTAGATGCGATTTTCCAGTGTGTCATCTGGGTCTGACCATGTGATCCTAACACTAGCAGTCAGTGTTGACTTCCAGTATTTATTTAGCAGTTTTAACAGCTTATTATACCCATCTCTTGTTCTAGACCAGCCATACGTGCCTTGCTGTGTCACAGTTTGCAAGGAACTAATCCCACAGCTTCATGGGACAATATTTCTTTCAGAACATTATATGTCTATGATCAGTTTGGTGGGATGTCTCCTATTACCCCCACATTCAAAGATGACATGTGGGAAACTTCTATCCATTCTGTATACCAATCTCCATACATCATATGTTTTCATCACAAATTGAAGAAATCAGACACACTCTTCTGGAATTGCAATTCATGATTCCACAGTAGCATCCAGAGTTACCGATGAAATGTGGCCATTCCGTTGCACACTTTGCATTAGGTTTGTGTTTCGTGAATACTTACATCTAACTATGAACAAAATTGTTAAAGTCTGGTATCTGCGATCATATCATTAATACCATGACGTGTAGAGTGGGATGATGTGAATACTTCTCCACTTATAGTTTCCTAGGTATGAGTATTTTTCCTCCAGTGTTTTGACTCCTAAACTTAACACTGGTTCGGCGATGATCAATGCTATATCTTGCTTGACTCTCTTTTTGGATGCAAGGAATGAGGATTTGCAAGTGAACCATAGTTGGTGTTGTCTCTAAAACGAAGATAACGTATGTCATATGTTGCTGGGAGGTTGACATTAGGAAGTTCATAGGTAAACAGGCGGAAATCTTTAGGTAGACAGACATGTTATTTTCTACAAATATATTATTTACAACATCTCACATGACCCAACGGTGACTTTTGTGAAAATCATACACTTTATTTGTAGCTATTTACTATGCCTCCCCACGGGACAGAGTTAGACACCAGGGTCGTCTTTTATCGTGGAGAAAAGGTACAAAAATAAAAAATTGTCTCAGTCGTGAAGGACTGATCCTCCACCGAAAGAGAACAAGAAATGGAAGTGCAGCATCTGAAGAACAGATACTACACTTTGAGATATTAAATCTTTTATTCATGTTAAAAAATACAGTCAAAATCAACGATGAACAAAAAACTTAGGCACATGGCCAACTCAAAAGGGGGGATTTTGGGGGTCGTTGGTCATCCTTGTCACTCCAGAACTAGACAAAGTCAAAAGTTTCTCCCAGCTAGTATCTTCTTTCACCATAATACCGCATTCACCCTTTCATATTGGGGGACATCCTAGTAACTCCCAATTTTTAAAACATTTTTTATTGACGTGTAAAAACAAAAAAGATAACAATAAAATGGTACAATAATTCATTTTTGAGATACTACACTTTGATCTTGACCAAAAGGCCAAGTATTTGTAGCTGTTTTTTTTTTTTACTATGATTACTCATTCAGTGTTTAGTTGATGCTTGGCATTTATATAAGAAGCCTAATGTCTATACTCTGGTGTCAGTTACTACATTGATTATGTGTGTTTCAGATGGCCCTATGGTGTAGGCTTTCCAATCAAATAGGAAACTGAACATGGATAACTTGTTGAACCAAATAAGAATAGAATGAGTTCCAATTAATGTCTATATAAAATTAACTGTTTTATTCAATTCAGTTTGTGTTTGTGTGTTAACGAATTATGCAATCAACTATTGAAAACGATGTATAAAAAAAAAACTGAAAATATAGCATACAAGAAGAGAAGAACATTTTAGTGGCAGTCGATATAAAAACTGTGTGTGAATTATTCGTGTATTTTATCCATTCAACAAATTCATATAAATATGTATTTTTCTTTAATTCTCAGTTCTGTTGCATCAAGAATTATCTTTACAACTTTAGCATCTCAATATAAGCAAATCGGATCCTGAATTCTTCATAAAGAAATAATTATTCACCAAAATCAAGGCTGAAAACTTGAACGAAAGTTTTGTGTGCAACTTATGTCTTGAGCTTTATACACAACCCAAATCTCTTCCATGCCTTCACTGCTTCTGTCGTGAGTGCCTTCTCACATACATCAAATCCAGACAACCTGAAACTGCTTCGTTTTCTTCAGTCTTACATGATAACAGCTTTCCATGTCCTGTCTGCAAGAAAATGATTAAGCTTCGATGCAAACAACAACTCACTGTTGGGAGTCTTGGATCTGTCATTGATTCAAAATTTCCTGACAATTTTCATGCGGTTAGTCTGATGCAAAAACTGAACATCAAACCTTTGACGAAATATTGTGATGTGTGCATCAATGATGACATCAATGAAACAAGCAGCATTTGGTGTCAAGATTGTAACCAGGCATTGTGCCAGAAATGTGAAGATATTCATTGTTTGATGCCAATGACATCTAAACATAATTTGTCTTTATCTAGAGGAAGGAAAAGTTTCAAGTTTAGCAATTTTGAATATCCTTGCCCCAAACATGAAGATGAGCCATTAAAATCTTTCTGCGTGAATTGTGAAATATGTATATGCTACAAGTGCTATATGAATGACCACAAGACCTGTCCAAATACATTGCTATTAGAGGATGCTGTTCTTGAATATTCTTCTGAAGCTAAAATCATAACTGAGGATATCAGGAGTCAGATGAAAAGCATGGTGCTCCTCCGAGATAAGATTTCACAACAGGTAAGATTTATTTACTTATTGTTACAATAGTTTATATAGAAAGATTTTTTAAAATATATTTTTAACATTCCATATGTTGTTTGCTTAATACTCATTCTCTTTCGTATCTAAAAAAAATACTGTGTCCATAAAAAGAGGAGGGGGGGGCCCTTCCCCCAAACAGTTTCTTACTGATACAATTTCAATTTAGTCTAGTTTATGTTTCAATAAATTGTTAATTTAATTAAGATATTTTTATTAATTTTAATAATTTAATGATAATAAAATAAGTTTTGTGTATATATTTGAATAATTCAACATTTAATATTTTGACTTTATTTAATTCTTTAATTGACACTTACTGAATAATCTATAGTAAAGCTAAATAATGAACAAATGACTGATAAAATTTAAAATAAATCTATTATAGCTAAATTTATTATTTGTAATTATTAATTTACATCCAATTATATGTTTGATTTACTTTCAATTATTTACTTGCTGTATATACTTGTGTATAAGCCGAATTTCTGGGAGATGATTTTAAGGTTATTTTTTGGGTAGTCGACTTATACATAGGTAATGTTTTTGGAAATGTTAAAGAGTAACTCAGCACCCAATCATAACATAGAAAATGCCATTTTGTTTATGCACTTGGTATGTACCAGTAATATGTAGATGGTTATTTATCTCATTATTTTCGAATTTTATTTCTTTTTTCGATTTATAATTTCTGTTGATCTCAAGTAGAATCATCATGAAGTAAATTTGGGTGCTTCATAAGTGAAAATCTGGGATTTTCCGTGAAGCTATGGGCCTAGAAGTGCCAGTCGCGGTTATCGACATTGGAAAAAGTTTTTCTGACATAGCAGAGAACGGAAGATATTCTGTCCAGCGTGAACGGATCTAGTTTTTAATCAACTTTAGGGAAAAAATGAAATGCTCCCTAACCTGGCGTAAGGGACAGATGAGTGCAATGGCAGATATGGGCATTATGTTGTGAATCACTTAGGATAAGTAGAAGGTGAAAGTAAAATATACTAATAGAGCAGAGATATGCTCTCAACGTTTCTTTCGTGGGAAAAGCACTTCTCCCACGAGAACCCGCTACAAGTAGGAGACAAGGTCCTATTTCACCGTCCTCAATCAGCCACGGCCAAATCAACACACATGCAATGGATAGGAAGCTTCACTATCACCAAAACCAACAGCTTGATGTACCAAGTACAAGATGAGAGCGGCATCACAACCTGGGTACACCGGGCGCACATCCGACGAATAGCACCATGCCCGCCGCACCTGTCTATCACAAACCTCCCACCCCCACCCAGCATCACCGACGAACAGCATTCCACGAACGGCCCCACATGCAATCCGGACGAGAATCGGACGCCATCCTCACAAGCCAGCCAACCCAGGAGATTACCAGCCAGAACAACAAGAGGACAACTCCCTACACGCTTCAGAGACTTTATCATGTAAATATGATCGAGATCTGGGGGAGCATTGTTATATTCGCATATCTCTCCACATTTCCATGAATAAACCGGAAATCAGCAAGGCAATGACGGCAGCAACAATGGCGACCCTAAGACAAATCTGTTCACCGTTACAACGTAGTCAAACACAATAAATACACAGGACAATTTCAAATCCCATCTCTTTAGATACACACATCATTAAAATAACTCGCACCTTACTTCAACATAGAAAACCTCCAGAGAAAGTTGCACAGCAAAAGAAAAAACCTAAATAAAAAATCACAGACACTACCGTAAACGCAACTCAGATAGCATAAAAACGCAAATAATGATTCCACAAAACACCCCAACAATACGACACCAACTAGGTTACATTCACAACTTTCTCAGCTTTAAATCGATGTAACACATGCACACACACACCAAACAGATAATTCTCTTCAATTCATTAAAGCACAAAAAACAAACACAAATAAAAAATATGACGGCCATTTTGACGCCGGAGCCGATGTGCCTTTTACTACGTCCGCACGTGCTGTATAAATAAGCCGGCCGTCAGAGAAAAAGTCAGTCTTCCAGCAGATCGCTGGCCAGAGCAGGTCGCCTCGCTACCAGTAGAAGCGGACACAGCCGTTCCCCTCAACTTTCTAGCAGCAGCAGCAGCGGCAGCAGCAGTAGCCGTTCCCTTCAGCTCCATCCAGCAGCAGCAGCTCATCGACAGCCGTTCCCCTCAACTTTCTAGCAGCAGCAGCGGCAGCAGCAGTAGCCGTTCCCTTCAGCTCCATCCAGCAGCAGCAGCTCAGCGACAGCCGTTCCCCTCAACTTTCTAGCAGCAGCAGCGGCAGCAGCAATAGCCGTTCCCTTCAGCTCCATCCAGCAGTAGCAGCTGTCAGTTGATTAAAGGTGCCTAGTCACCATATCACCGCTTGTTCCCTTGAGGAATACCACCAGCGAACCCCGACTCATCCCAGCGACTCCTCAGCGGCAACAGCGGTGGCGATGTTCCAGTCCCGGACGTCATCCCGAGACCGTACCAGCATCTAGGCCCCTGTACCTGCCCGAACCTGATCAAGCCAGGACCCCAACCTCTCTAATCCCTATTCCGGCCTTCCTGACGCCCGGCTGACCGTTCCGGCCTTGATTGAGGATATATATACTTATTCACATTGACCCTCAATAAAGGTTTAAACCAAATTACTTCGTTTGTTCTCCTTGCTTCCATACGCTCGTGTTATTTTATAACAACTGGTGTCAGAGCGTTCAGCAAGATGAGTACAGACAGCTACGAGGGTTTCACGCGGTCGGAACTATTCACACTAATCAAAGAACAGAAGCATCTGCTATTCAACCTGAGGACAGGCTCAACACAACCATCGGAAGAGGCACTTCAGGAGATCCGAAATGACATAGATGCCATGACAACCGCCCTGAGATCAACAGCAATAACAACAGCTACGACCCCCCACACAAGCAGCGACTACAGTATGCTAATGCGCCAGCAAACAATTCGGGACGCCATGAGACAACAGAAGCCCTTCCGCCCTGGACAGGACGTAAACCAATTCATATCAGCGCTCACCAAAATATACGCAATACACATCTTACCGGAGGGAACAACATACCCAGGCCTGGAGGGCGAATTTGTCAAGGCCGCGAAAGACATGCTGGACCAGGGTATATTTCAGCAAATGCTGGATTCTGCACAAGATACATCCACCTTCAACAACCTGAAGGAGTATCTACTAACAACACACGGCAGCCAAATGACCACCTTCCAACATCTAAGCAAGGCCTGGGACTTAGAACGACATGACGGCGAAAAACTAACAGATTTTGCCGGTCGACTCGAAACCACACTCAGGGAAGCGGCCGTCCACATCAAGGCAAAACACAGAAAGGACAGAAACAATGAACTATCCGTTGACGGACTCATATCAATCATAGGCGCAATGCTTATGAGTGAAAAGGTGAAAGCATGGAACACAAACATCTACCCGCACCTCGTCAGAACAATGGACAACCACTATACGGCAACTGGTATAGCGGCTGAAGCACAGCGATACCTGGATCGCGGCATAAAATCCGATGTCATCAATTCCCAAGACTCCGCACTTCTCTCTCAAGAGCACCACTTGAGCCAAAGAAAACCTTACCATGTAACAAACATGCACACCCACTCTAGTGGACGCAAGCGCTCGAACTTGATAGACGCACACAAGAAAACCGATCAACGTCAACATCAGCAGCAAGAAGCTCGCAGGCAAACAGTAAGTTTCCCTGTATGCCAGAGATACCTCAGAGGCCTATCCTGCTTTAGGCAAAATTGCAGATACCGTCACCCACCCCGCACCCAAACACAAGCCCTTGTCGCAACAACAGGCAACAACATGCCGGAGACAGAGGACCAGGATTTTCACTTCGGTCAGGACGAGATGTGATGCCCCGCCCGACCCGCTCCAATATCAGCCATCACGTCTTCAACTTTCAAGAGCAATCTAACTATTCACCACTTGTCTACTCCACCTTTTACATTGGCGACACAAAGTTCTCAGACATCGCGATGCTCGACTCAGGATGCTCGACCTGCATCATACCAGCATCACAACTACCAGACGAAGCCAAGAAGCACATAAAACGCTCGGACGTCAAAGTGAGGGGCATCAATGGCAGCATTACCGCGCTTGGCCAACTAACATGCGACATTGTAATCGGCAACCAGAACACACCCGCATTCTGTGGCATAAACGCCCTAATAACGGCACAATCTACACCAATCCTGATCGGCCAAAACATCCTATGCCATGATACCCTCATCTCGTACACGGTCGACAACGAAAAAGCGAAAGTGGAGTTCAAACGCACACTTGCCCAAGGAGGCTCCACACACACAGCTAACATCGTACGGCAGACGTCGTCACCAAACAGTCCCACAGGCGACTCCCAGACCAAGGTCATCCAGGACTACCTAGCTATCGGACCCCATCCCGAACTCCACACCTTGGATGAAAAGCTTACATGGCTAAAACACAACACAGGACTCACACTACCAAACCATCCCAACCGTGATGAACTAGAGGCCACCACCAACCTATTAATCCGCTATGCCGACATCATCGGTACTGAGAATGGTGACAAGGGCACATTCATCCGTCCCATTCGGATACCAACCAACGGCCAATCACGCAGCCAAAAACAACATCCGATTGCTCAAGCCCTGGAAGAGGAGATCAATGCCGAGATTGGCCGCATGGCAAGCAAAGGCATCATTGAAGCCTGCAGCGACCCCAAAGGTTTCAACAGTCCAGTATTCGCCGTACATAAGAAAAATGGGTCAATTCGCGTTGTTGCAAACTTTAAAAGAACGCTAAACAAAGTGCTAGTCGACCTGGACCCCTACCCAATACCCAGGATGGATCACCTGCTCAACAAAATCGGCAAGGGCAACAGGTATTTTGCATCCCTTGATCTGCGTAGTGGATATTGGCAGATTGAAATAGATGAGCAGGACCGGCACAAAACAGCCTTCACATGGAAGGACAAATGCTACCAGTACACACGCCTGGCCTTTGGTCTCACTTCGGCCGGACAAATCTTTTCCCGTTGTGTAGCAGAGGCCTTAGCCACGGTCACATCACGCAGCAACATATCATCTTACATCGACGACAACCTGGTGCATGCTAAGACATTCAAGGAGTACATCATCGCGCTAGAACAACTGTTCATGGCCCTCCAAAAGTTTGGACTTAAGCTGAACCCAGACAAATGCTCCTTCCTCGCACCTGAGGCCAAATTTCTCGGCCTCATAATAAACAGCGAAGGGTTCAAGGCCGACCCCGAATATGTTCGTGCCATAGGAGAAATGAAACCCCCAACCTCAAGAAAGGAACTCCAAAGTCTCATCGGCCGCCTGGTTTGGATCAGACAATTCCTTGAGACGCGCCTTCATGAACAGATCAGATCAAGCATGTTTTCAAAACTCATGGCTCCTATACACGAGCTCAACAAGGTCAACAAGCCATTCCACTGGACCGAGAATGCAGACAGAGCATTCAGGAAGATCAAGGACCGATTATCCTCCCCGCCGGTTATCTCATTTCCAGACTTCTCCATGCCCTTCACGCTCACTACTGATGCCAGTGATGTCGCATGCGGAGCAATCCTGATGCAAGAGTCCAGCAACGGGAAGAAGAACATTGTCGGAGTCGCGTCCCACTCCTTCAATACAACAGAGCAAAACTGGTCCACAACGGAACGCGAGGCATATGCAGTGAAGTGGACGATACTGAAATTTGACTACTTTCTACGTAACCGTCCCTTCGTGGTGTTCACTGACCACAGATCTCTGACATACCTTGACCAACGAGAATTCAACAATGCAAAAATACGAAGATGGCAGGACGAGATATCGTGCTACAAATTCGTATTAGAATATGTGGAGGGCGAATCTAACGTTTGGGCTGATATGCTCAGCAGAGGCTGTGGACAGAAGAAGATCAAGACTCCCAGCGACCCCAATCCAGCAGGAAGGACATTCATACTGGATGGCTCAAGCTTATGCATCTACGTCCCATCATGGTGCATCAATGACATCAACAGTCTGAAACTTATTCCCAAGACGCACACACCACGGAACGCCCACACGCAAAGACGCATCAGCGACACATTTTTCGCATACCACACCTACTCCTCCATTCCTGCTGTACAAATCTGTGAACACCTGGATATTGCAACCGAACAACAGAAGGATGAGACCCTGGCCGGAATCATACACGCACTCCAAACATCATACCCGGACGGCCCACAAATTGACCCCGATGACCACCGAGCTAAGTTATTCAAGAGAAAGCTACATCAATTCTTCTTAGAACCAGGAACCAGGAACCACGGTCCTAATGATAAAAGACCACAAACATTCCCCTAGGCTGGTCGTACCATACAAGCTCAGACCCAAATACCTGCATCAAGCACACGACGCCAACAACCACTCAGGCATAACACGGATGCAGGAACTCCTCTCCAGTTACTGGTGGGAGTCCAAGAACAACGACATCAAGACTTATGCTGATTCCTGCATCACATGTGCAAAATGCAAGGGAAATTATGGCAGACGCACCCGCTGGCCTATGGGCCACTGCAAGTGGGGTAAGAGACCATTTGAACTCGTCTTTGTTGACTTTGTCACAATGCCCAACTCAAAGGGGAAAAGATATATACTTACAATACTGGACAGCTTCAGCCGGCATCTCACAGCTATACCATGTGCAAGAGACCGTGCCATCGACGCCGCCCGTGGTCTATACCAGTTCTTCCTCCGACACAGAGAAATCCCACGCATAGTGTCCTCCGACCGAGGCACACACTTCACAGGGGAAGTTTATCGATAGTTCTGCGAACAAATGGCCATCACCCACAAAGCTCAGGAAACATAGAGAGACAACATCGGACAATGAAGAACGCCATCTACATGCTGTGTGAAGACAGGAATTGCGAGTGGACAGATGTTCTCGAATCTGTTGTGTCTTCCATGAACGCCACAATCAACAAGGCCACCGGTGTCTCCCCGCATTTCACAGTCACGGGTCGCCACCCTAGCATCAGCTTGCCAACACCCCACAGAAAGGAAGCCAGGAGCGATGACCCAGGTGCATATGGCATGCAAATCAACGCCCTGCTAAGACAGGTTCATCACCGTGTCGCCCTGGCCAATGATGAAGCAGATCATAAAATGGAGAACCGCGAAAAGCACTTCTCCCACGAGAACCCGCTACAAGTAGGAGACAAGGTCCTACTTCACCGTCCTCAATCAGCCACGGCCAAATCAACACACATGCAATGGATAGGAAGCTTCACTATCACCAAAACCAACAGCTTGATGTACCAAGTACAAGATGAGAGCGGCATCACAACCTGGGTACACCGGGCACACATCCGACGAATAGCACCATGCCCGCCGCACCTGTCTATCACAAACCTCCCACCCCCACCCAGCATCACCGATGAACAGCATTCCACGAACGGCCCCACATGCAATCCGGACGAGAATCGGACGCCATCCTCACAAGCCAGCCAACCCAGGAGATTACTAGCCAGAACAACAAGAGGACAACTCCCTACACGCTTCAGAGACTTTATCATGTAAATATGATCGAGATCTGGGGGAGCATTGTTATATTCGCATATCTCTCCACATTTCCATGAATAAACCGGAAATCAGCAAGGCAATGACGGCAGCAACAATGGCGACCCTAAGACAAATCTGTTCGCCGTTACAACGTAGTCAAACACAATAAATACACAGGACAATTTCAAATCCCATCTCTTTAGATACACATATCATTAAAATAACTCGCACCTTACTTCAACATAGAAAACCTCCAGAGAAAGTTGCACAGCAAAAGAAAAAACCTAAATAAAAAATCACAGACACTACCGTAAACGCAACTCAGATAGCATAAAAACGCAAATAATGATTCCACAAAACACCCCAACAATACAACACCAACTAGGTTACATTCACAACTTTCTCAGCTTTAAATCGATGTAACACATGCACACACACACCAAACAGATAATTCTCTACAATTCATTAAAGCACAAAAAACAAACACAAATAAAAAATACGACGGCCATTTTGACGCCGGAGCCGATGTGCCTTTTACTACGTCCGCACGTGCTGTATAAATAAGCCGGCCGTCAGAGAAAAAGTCAGTCTTCCAGCAGATCGCTGGCCAGAGCAGGTCGCCTCGCTACCAGTAGAAGCGGACACAGCCGTTCCCCTCAACTTTCTAGCAGCAGCAGCAGCAGTAGCCGTTCCCTTCAGCTCCATCCAGCAGCAGCAGCTCATCGACAGCCGTTCCCCTCAACTTTCTAGCAGCAGCAGCGGCAGCAGCAGTAGCCGTTCCCTTCAGCTCCATCCATCAGCCCTAGCGGCAGCAGCGGCAGCAGCGGCAGCAGTGGCAGCAGCAGTAGCCGTTCCCTTCAGCTCCATCCATCAGCAGCAGCTCAGCGACAGCCGTTCCCTTCTAGCAGCATCAGCGGCAGCAGCAATAGCCGTTCCCTTCAGCTCCATCCAGCAGTAGCAGCAGCGACAGCCGTTCTCCTCAACTTTCTAGCAGCAGCAGCGGCAGTAGCAATAGCCGTTCCCTTCAGCTCCATCCAGCAGTAGCAGCGGCAGCTCAGCGACAGCAGTTGATTCAAAGTGCCTAGTCACCATATCACCGCTTGTTCCCTTGAGGAATACCACCAGCGAACCCCGACTCATCCCAGCGACTCCTCAGCGGCAACAGCGGTGGCGATGTTCCAGTCCCGGACGTCATCCCTAGACCGTACCAGCATCTAGGCCCCTGTACCTGCCCGAACCTGATCAGGCCAGGATCCCAACCTCTCTAATCCCTATTCCGGCCTTCCTGACGCCCGGCTGACCGTTCCGGCCTTGATTGAGGATATATATACTTATTCACATTGACCCTCAATAAAGGTTTAAACCAAATTACTTCGTTTGTTCTCCTTGCTTCCATACGCTCGTGTTATTTTATAACATAGGTTTTGAACTCTGTTAAGACAGGATAGGGTGCTTTGCATAACTCCTGCCCAAATGTTGCAATGTTATTCCATTTTAGGATGTATTTGACTCTTATAAAAATAGAGGATTGCCTCAGGGTTGAAATACTTTCTGGAGTTGTAAAATGACACAAGTTTTCCAGCAATTTTGGCAACATATTTGGTGTAAGTCTTCCATTTCAGGTCAGGAGTGAAGATCAGACCCAGAAGCTTGTCAAAGCATGGAGCGTTGTTTTGATATGAAATGGAAAACACCATCAAGAATTGAATTCTACATCTACTTTTTGCTGATAATTATGCAGAATGTAGAAACTATGCATAAAATTAATTAAATGTCATAATTAAATGAAACCAATCATTTAATATAAAAAAACCCAAAGAAATGAATAATTAAATTAACGCTCGTTTTTAAATAAATATGCAAATTAGTTGAACTTCATGTAATCGTTCGCATATCTAGGACCGAGAAATTTAAGACGTTTAATTTAATAATTTTTAAATAGAAAACGTAGGCTTTTAATATCAATGTCAAAGTGAGAAAAAAAAAAACCAACTTTATATATATATAAATAATAAAATCTAAGAATATCTTGTTTTGATATGAAATGGATATGGCCAAGAGGGGAAAAGAATGTTTGTTTGTGAAAAGATAGGAGCTTAGGCTTTGGATACATTAAAATTAACAACCTATGTTTTATATCATTACACCAAAATGCTCAAACTCAGAAGAGAGAGGCTCAAAGAGATTTTGGTTGTTGTTGACATTTGAAGTATTGCCATAGATGGTAGTCTCATTTGCATATATGTCGATGAATGAACTTAGATTGTGATTTGGGAGATCATTGATTAAAATAACGAAGGGAGTTGAGCCCGAGAGGCACGCCAGTGTTAATATATTAAAATAACGAAGGGAGTTGAGTCCGAGAGGCACGCCAGTGTTAATATATTAAAATAACGAAGGGAGTTGAGTCCGAGAGGCACGCCAGTGTTAATATATTAAAATAACGAAGGGAGTTGAGTCCGAGAGGCACGCCAGTGTTAATATATTAAAATAACGAAGGGAGTTGAGCCCGAGAGGCACGCCAGTGTTAATATATTAAAATAACGAAGGGAGTTGAGTCCGAGAGGCACGCCAGTGTTAATATATTAAAATAACGAAGGGAGTTGAGTCCGAGAGGCACGCCAGTGTTAATATATTAAAATAACGAAGGGAGTTGAGCCCGAGAGGCACGCCAGTGTTAATATATTAAAATAACGAAGGGAGTTGAGTCCGAGAGGCACGCCAGTGTTAATATATTAAAATAACGAAGGGAGTTGAGCCCGAGAGGCACGCCAGTGTTAATATATTAAAATAACGAAGGGAGTTGAGCCCTTGAGGCGCGCCAGTGTTGATATTTTAAGCTTTAGTTTTCTGTCTATCGATGATTACTCATCTATCAAAGAGAAAAGAGTTGATGGTTGAGAAGATAATTTCAGATATTCAATAGCTGGAAATCTTATGAAGTAAATCTTTATTTTAAACCCTATCAAATACCTTTGATATGTAAAAAGTTATTGCTCTTGATAGGAAACCCCAGTTGATAGATTCATATAACCTATGTGAAATTACAATCAGTACATCAGTTTTAGATCTCACAGGACAGAAACAGGAACTATACAGCTTGTTACTGAGTAGGTTGTTTTTGTTGAGGTGGTCGAGAATTTCTCTATTTAACATAAATTCAAGCAACTTACTCATGACACACAGAAGACTAATTGATCTATATTGAAATGCAAAAGGCCGATATCTAGTATTTTTAAATGTTGGGTAGACTAATGAAGTTTTCCAAGATGTTAGGAAGCATTTCTCCTTTAGGCATCAATTGAACAGCTTTGCAAGAATGGTTGCTACTCCCTGTTGTAACTTTTTTAGTACTATGACTGGAATATTGGCAGGACCAGTTGCTTTGCTGCCATCTCTTAAGAGTTAATACTTTTTAGTTTTTTATCCATAATCAATAATTTACGTGACTCACATATGATAATGCACAAGATAATCATATGTAGTTTTTGCTTTAGAGGAGAGGGCTGCACCGTAGCTCTTCAGGCTTTGGGCCAGTACACGTGTCCTGCTAGTTACATATATACTTAGAACACAAAAGATTTTAATAGAGTGTCTATTGGTACGGAAAAATAAAGAAAGTTCTTATATGATGTGAAAGCAATACTTCATGATGAAGAAATTGAGACACTGAATAAACCAGTCATTAAGTTGAAGAGACCTTATAAAGTTAAAAAGAAGTTTATTTTCAAGAGAAAGGTGTGGAGTTTGGAAGTTGAGTTTAGGGACCAAATGATTGAGCATACGGTGATTAGATCAACTTCAAGAGGTACAAAAAAACAGTGAAAAAACCAAGTATTTTGAACAGTGATAAACATGAAGTATTTTGGATATTTATTCAGATGGCAATAACAAATATGGATATTGATGGAATGAATTGAAGAGTGTATCACTGTCAATTAAAAGAAAGAGCTTCTCAATGAAGGTTAAAGAGATGGAGAGAAATGATATGAGAATGAAAGGATGCATGTGTAATGTGAGTTTTGAAGACATGATTTTATCTGATGCGACACAGTATATGAAGATGTATGCAGAACAGGAGACTTTGTTGGTTTGGTCATACTTAAGGAATGGATAAACGTTCATATTTAGTAGAATAGTTGAAGTAGCAGGGACATTTGAGAGAGGAAGGCTAAGGAAAACATACAGAAGAATGGATTTGAAAGTTAGTTTCTAAAAAGCTGTCTAACACATGTGAGTATTCAAGCTAATTTATAATCTAATTTTTATTATTTTATTTTTTCCTGATTTAGAGGAAGTCTGCCTATGATAACCACAGTAAAGTTGTCTCAGAGATCAAGAATATGACAAACCGTCTTATTAAAGCACCCCAGAACAATGAGACAGTGCTTTTTGAAGGACTTAACAAATTTCATAATAATGTAGACCACAAGATGGAAACATTGGAAAACGAGATTAACGACTTGTTGTCAACACTGTCAGAAACATATAGAGTATTTGACAATTCCTTCCAGGGCAAAAACCAACCACAGTTTATGAACTTAGTCACAGCAATCCGGAAAGAGATGCCTAAAAATGATAATGAGGTTGAAAATATCAATCTTTGGATGAACCAGAAAAAGCAAACTTTTCGATTGGACATGAATGCCAAAATGCACGAGTGCTTGAACCTGCTAGGATGCCTTCCCTTGGGAACCGTGACTCTTGAAACGGACACATTTTCCGCGGTTGAAAGACAAAGTGAGTTGACAGTGAAATACAGCCTACGTAAAGCATAATCATCAACTTCCATAGATCCAGTAAAGAGTGTGGATTCGGCTGCTGAAATGAACATTATAAAAAATCTATTGTTAAAATGGGGAAGTTTCTGTCGCAAAGCTCCAACTCATGTACAAAAGTTGACCAGTTCTGTTAGCCAGGGCAAGAAAGAATCACTTATACCAGACGATGTCTTTCTTCAGGCGATGCCCTTATTATACTCTGGAAGAGTAGAACTTTAAAGCGCTTTGCATGATTACAGCACACGTTTCCCTTTATTATATCTCGATCTTGTTCAACAATTTAAACTTTTATCTCCTGCTATTTGATCGAATGTTTCCGATTCACATTTTACCATATTTTATTATACAATTATTATACGTCTGAGCTGCAATCTCTGGTCCCCCCCCCTCGCCAATCTTTCATGATAAACACCCGTCTAGCTGAAACCACTGTCAAAGATTTTCCCCACTCCTTATCTGTGCCAAAATCAAAATGTAGATTCCATGAACAAAGCTTCTTTCTTAGAAGTGCACGACTGTGGAACTCTGTTCAGTTTGCCTGTTTCCCACCTGACTACAACCTGGATGTCTTCAAGTCCAATATAAACAAATTCCTGATGAATCTACCCCTTAAGTAAGACACTTTATCGAATCTCCAATACTGTACACGCAATAACCCTTACCCCCGAGTGGCTTCCGGGCCTTGATAAGTGTTGACTACCTTGTAAAAAAAAAAAAAAATACAACTACAGGGAACCTCCAGCTGCTTTACTTGCTAACAAGGATTTATTATTATTACTATGAGGAGAAATACTTCTTTTTTCATTAAGAAAACAAATCAATTTTCAAAAATAAACACAATGTAATTTTATACAATGTACTTTTCTTTCTGTTTTTCATTTTAAAGATGGATCTACACTAGAAAATTGTAGAACGCTCGTATTTTTATTAGGTGTTAAACACAAAAAATTGTCAGGAGATGAGGTACATAGTTTCCCCACAATATGTGTGTGTGTGTGTGTGTGTGTTTGTGTGTGTGTGTTTGCATGTGTGTTTGTGTGTGTGTGTGTGTGTTTGTGTGTGTGTGTGTTTGTGTGTGTATGTGTGTTTGTGTGTGTGTGTGTGTGTTTGTGTGTGTGTTTGTGTGTGTGTGTTTGTGTGTGTGTGTTTGTGTGTGTTTTTGTGTGTTTGTGTGTGTGTTTGTGTGTGTGTGTTTGTGTGTGTTTTTGTGTGTTTGTGTGTGTTTGTGTGTGTGTGTGTATGTGTGTTTGTGTGTGTATGTGTGTTTGTGTGTGTGTTTGTGTTTGTGTGTGTGTTTGTGTGTGTGTTTGTTTGTGTGTTTGTGTGTGTGTGTGTTTGTGTGTGTGTGTGTGTTTGTGTGTGTGTGTTTGTATGTTTGTATGTGTGTGTGTTTGTGTGTGTGTGTTTGTGTGTGTGTGTGTGTGTGTGTGTAACAACATGATATAATCCGATTTCACACAATAACATTTTATTTACAAACAATCGTTCTTGCCCATTTTGTAAATACATATATTTATAGTAAACAAAATTTACCTTTATTACCTCTTGTCTCACAGAATTTACTTTTCCTTTTGTTGTGACCATTTCTAGATGTCTATAGTCTGAACCACTATCACTATTATATTTTTTTTGTTTGTTTCACCTGTATGGATGATCTTTTTTTCACGAATCTGCGTTTAATATCAAAATGATTCTTCCCCTGTGACAGTAGTCACGGAAACAAGCATCCAAGAGCGACGTCGTATTGCCACACTGAAACTCGAAACCCGAAATTAAGACGCGGTCGAATTTGAACATATAAAAAGCCGGCATTTCTTTTGAAGAGATGTTTACTCGGAAACATTTATACTTACGGTTAATTCGCCTGTCAGTGAGAAAAGAAATGACATATTTTTTTACGAAAGTCAAAACGGAATGAGAAAAAGGATTGTCATGTGTGTGTGTGTGTGCTGAGAACGTTGCAAACTAAAGAAGGAAAAACTATTTTTTATTATTTTTGCATGAACAGGCAACAGTATTCGGCAGTTTAAAACTTTAATTTCAACACTTCGTTCCCATTACATTTGAAACATGTCTTCCCAAATGCAGGACATAAGTTTTATTTGGTTTATGTTACAACGCACATACACTCTCTTTGACTTTGTGCCGATAGTCTTCTCTTAGGTTTAAAATCAACCATGTTCACTTCCTCGGGTCCTAGAATTTTGGACTGCAGCAGCGTAGCTTTTCTGACAGCTTACATATGTCTATGCATATTGATATATCCTGCGGTGGGTGGCCGTAATAAAAGGATATTCAAGAAAGGTATTCCACAAGGAAAATAAATGAATAAAGAGGTTCTGAAGTAATAAAGAAATAGAGAAGTTTATTGAGAATATTTACAGAGACAGCATGTTACGTTTTTAAGTGTTCCCGCCCAAGGAAGGCTCTCCCAACCGGTGACCGGTGATTATGTTCTTTCGATAAAAAGTTCCGGCGGTGAATTGCCCATCTCGCCATAACACCTCCCCCTAAGACAATTTCTCCCAAGAGAATTTAGCTTAATATCGTTTGCTTTTTGGCTTGGGGCTCAGCCGGTTAACTTTTCTTTTCACCCTTGTACTTTTTCTCCTCAATATCGTTTGAGTGGGTGGAGTTGGTGGAGAAGCTGGAACTCTCAAATCTGGAGTAAGTTCTATTATGGGTTGGGGAATATTAAAAAAATCATACAAAACCTCTAGGGGCAGGTCATTTTCTTCTGCCTGTTTGTAGTCATCAGTGTGTCGAGGTCTTAGCTGATTTATATGCCTGCGACAGTCGAATTTATTACTTCTTACAGAATATAGCATGTGTCCAATTCTTTTCATGATAATCCCCTCCTCCCAAAAAATTTTTACACTCCTGTAATTCAGGAAGAATATTCTGTCACCAGGTTTGTAAAACGTTGTTGGAAAATTTTCTTTTGTTGTTGTTACTCTGAAAATTCTGTCAAATACAGATCTGATTTTCCGTGCAAACATCAGTTCGGCTGGTGACGAACCAGTATCAGTGTTTGGGTTCGGAGTTACTCTGTACACCGATAAAAATTGTTCAAGACTCTTCTCGTCAGTGTCCATGCCTTGGTTTTTCTTCAAGGCTCTTTTGAATGTATCGACGAACCTCTCTGCTAGGCCATTTGACCTTGGGTGGTAGATGTGCAATGGCTAGAGCCTTGCAGAATTCTTCAAATTCTTTGCTGGTAAATTGGGTGCTGTTGTCGCTGACAATAGTTTTAGGCACTCCAAAACGACTGACGAGAACTCTTAGTGCATCTATTGTACTCATCGAAGTAGGGTGTTTGTATTTAAACACTTCTGGCCATTTTGTGAAACTGTCGACGACCACTAAGAAATAATGTCCATTTAAAGGACCTGCATAACTGATATGTAACCGAGTCCACGGTGTATCAGTCTTTGGCCACGGTTGTATCTGCACAGGTGGTCCCTTTGCTGCTAGCTGACACCCTTGACACTCTCTTACGAGTTTTTCAATGTCCTGGTCCATCCTAGGCCAATACGTATATCCACGCATTAAAGCTTTCATTCTCGACATGCCTAGATGACCACGATGAAATTCTTTTTAAATTCTTCTCTGAAGCGTAGTCGGTATGACGACTCTGTCTGCGTACATCAAGGTTTGTGCACAAATGGAAAATGGTAAAATTTTAGGGTCTTTCTTTGATTTTCCATTTAGTTGCACCAACTTTTTCATTTTCACAATATAATCATCCTTTTCTGCTGCCTTATTTATTTCGTCTAGAGTCACTGGTAACTCTCTGATTGTGTTGCACAGTAATCCAGAGAGTTCTTTTTCCTCTGTCAATACAGCTATTACTGTGTCTTCCAAAGGTTCAGCACACTTTGAGATGAGCCTGGACAGTCCATCTGCATGTCCGATATTTTTGGATGAAATGTACTCCATTTTAAAGTTATAATTTAATAGAATTATGCTCCATCGTTGGAGTCTGTTTGCAGTGTGCGTAGGTATGCCTTTTTTAGAGCCAAAAATAGTCAATAAGGGTTTGTGGTCGGTTTGCAAAGTAAACATCCTTCCATGAATAAATCTATGGAATTTTTTAATGGCATAAATAATCGCCAAGCTTTCTTTTTCAATTTGAGAATAGTTTCTTTCAGCCGGCAAAAGTGATCTGGATGCATGAGCTATTGGCTTTGTTGATCCATCTCCAAGTTTATGGAGAAGAACTGCTCCTACTCCGTAGTCACTTGCATCTGATGCAACAATCAATTCTTTCTATGGATCAAAATGTGCTAGAGCTAAATCTGATAGCAGGCATTTCTTAATATCTTCAAACGCATTTTGGCATTCTTTTGCCCAAATCCACTTTTGTCCTTTTTTTAACAAATCATTCAATAGTGCTCTCAACTTATGCATGTTTGGAATATAAATAGTATAATATTGAGCCAAACCCCCCAAAAATTGTAACTGGGCAACATTATTGAGTGCTGGCATCCTCTCGATTGCTTCTGTTCTCTGAGGATCCGGTCTTCTGCCTTGGCTGTCGATAATTTGACCAAGATATTTTATCTGTTTTAAAAAGAATTCACATTTTTCGGCACTTAACTTGAAACCAAATTCCTCGATTCTTTGGAAAACTGCTCTGATGTGTTCCTTATGTTCCTGTACATTTTTACTTTTGACAAGGATGTCATCCAAATATGCGATTACAACATCTAAATCAGCAAGCATCGTATCCATTATTTGCTGAAATAGTGCTGGGGCCACTTTTAATCCAAAAGGAAGTCTTTTTAGTCGGAAAAGTCCTAGATGGGTATTGATACACAAATACTTAGAACATTCTTCACTGACTTTTACCTGAAGGTAAGCTTCCGATAAGTCGATTTTGGAGAAAATTCTACCTCCATTCAGCTTTGTAAAAATGTCTTCAGGAGATGGAAGTGGATAACTATGATCCATCAGACAGTCATTAAGGCATGTAGAAAAATCGGCACATACCCGAATCTTCTTATTTTTCTTTTTAACATACACAGTGGGGCTCGCCCACTCAGAATAGTCAACTTTTTCGACTACACCATTCCTCTGTAGTCTTTTTAGTTCAATTTCAATATCTTCTTTTGAAGAAAAAGGCACATTTCTTTTTGGTCTAAAAACAGGTTTCACATTCTGTTTTAATTCAAAATTTACTTCAGTTTTGGGGCACACTCCTAATCCCTCTGAAAAAACTTTGGGGAATTCACTTTTTAACACTGCCAGAAAATGGTCATTTTGTTTGGAATTTTTCTTTTCCAACGCTCTTACATTATTGCAAAATGAATTTATGGGTAGCTCCCATAAATCAAACAAACCAATCCAATCAATTCCAAAAAGGCGAGAATTTATTCCTGGAACAACTGAAAGGTTTGAGGAAAAAGTTTTCGATCCAAGAGAAACACTGCAATTAAATTCTCCCATGAATTTTAATCGCTCTCCGGAAACACCTTTTGCAATTTTTTGTGTTTTTCTCAGTTTTGGACCACCAATTCTCTTCCAGGTCACTTCGTCGATAATTGATATATCGCTACCTGTGTCTAAAAGTAGCTTCACTGAGTGACCATTTATTTGTGTGTGTGAACGAATTTCCGTTTCCCTCCTTGTTTTATTTCTTCTTTGGACAAGACCACATTTACTTTTGGCTTCCATTTCCGTAAGTAAGCCCGGCTTTAGGCAGGATTGAAACCGCTATCTTCAGACAATTCTCACCTAGAACCATAGAGGTTCAATGTCTCTATCCATTGCGCCACAGGCCCCGACCATGGAAGATCAGATAATAAATAAACGTGGACTTATAAGACCAAAAAATCCAACCTTGATCACCATTCGGGGCCCGTGGCGCAGTGGATAGAGATGTTGAATCTCTACAGTTCTAGGTGAGAATTGTCTGAAGATAGCGGTTTCAATCCTACCCAAAGCTGGCTAGAGGCTTACTTGGCCAAAACGTGGTGAGACGACAACAACTATGGATGGCATTAATTGCTGAGAATGCAGTTAGGAGATTTGGAGTTCCTATCCCATTGCAGTTACTACCTGACGAAGGCCAAAGGAATAGATGACCAAAACGTAGTGAAACAATAAAGAAAGATGAGGATAATAGTCCACAATAAATAAATTAATAATAAATTCAATAATGAATTCCAATTAAATAATATATAAAAAAAATGTTTACTTTTAACAAAATGGCCAAAAAATAAAGGCTTTTGGACAATGGAAATTTCTTATTTCAAAATTGGAACATTTGCACAAACCGAACCTTAGAAATGAATTAGGTCAATTCTTTTTAGCAATAGACAATGTTGTATACTTTTTCTACTCACAGCTTTTTATAGAAAAATAAACTTTTCCGAGCTGAGGTTGTTTTTTGTTTTTTAAATTTTTTTTTTGTCATTGAAAAACCTTAGTGGAGCCACTGTTTACTGTTTTTTTAAGAAAGTAGAAAATACGAATTTGGCCAGAAATTGGTTGTTTATCCAAAGGAGATCCTTGTGGGTTCTTTTTAGAATCCATACGTCGCCAATGTTGTGGTCCGGTTTAGGGGTCACAATATTAAGGTGAAAGAGTCCCGGTGTTCACTATGAGCGGTTAAACTGCATGTGTGCTCTTGATATTCGTTTCCCCATGGAAACAAAATGTGACACAAGGTTCTATTTAATGTAAGCGAGAACCAACTGCCCCCAAAAGGTAGTGCACAGAAATAAAATTGTGTTAGTATAGAAAAGTTTCCTCATCCATTGACTAATAACAATTTGACTAAAAATAAAATTGTGTTAGTATAGGAAAGTTTCCTCATCCATTGACTAATAACAATTTGACTAAAAATAAAATTGTGTTAGTATAGGAAAGTTTCCTCATCCATTGACTAATAACAATTTGACTAAAAATAAAATTGTGTTAGTATAGAAAAGTTTCCTCATCCATTGACTAATAACAATTTGACTAAAAATAAAATTGTGTTAGTATAGGAAAGTTTCCTCATCCATTGACTAATAACAATTTGACTAAAAATAAAATTGTGTTAGTATAGGAAAGTTTCCTCATCTATTGACTAATAACAATTTGACTAAAAATAAAATTGTGTTAGTATAGGAAAGTTTCCTCATCCATTGACTAATAACAATTTGACTAAAAATAAAATTGTGTTAGTATAGAAAAGTTTCCTCATCCATTGACTAATAACAATTTGACTAAAACTGAAATTGTCTAAATATAGAAAGGTTTCCCCGTCCATTGACCAAGAACAATTTCATTTTGGTGCAGTGTTAGAGCAGACATCGC
The DNA here is from genome assembly GCF_053919585.1 of Euprymna scolopes. Taxonomy (NCBI): domain Eukaryota; kingdom Metazoa; phylum Mollusca; class Cephalopoda; order Sepiida; family Sepiolidae; genus Euprymna; species Euprymna scolopes. The sequence continues at coordinate 1,277,467 of NC_136520.1, read as the reverse complement.
ACCTCAGCCACCCGGCCGCATGAAAAGAGTGTGTGCTCTTGGTATTTATTTGTTTCCCTATGAAAACAAAATGGGGATACAAGGTCGTACTTAATGTGGGTGTGAACCAGCTCCCCCAAAAGGGGCACTCTGGTAGCATGCAAAAATAAAATTGTCTTAGTATAGAAAGTTTTCCCCGTCCATTGACTAATAACAATTTGATTAAAAATGAAATTGTCTCACTAAAGAAAGGTTTCCCCGTCCATTTATTGACAAAGAACAATTTCCTCTAGGTGTATCAGAATTTTAGTCAACCCGCCATAACAAACGACTGTTTGAATAGACCCCCCCCAATGTATACAAGCTTATAACAAAATGAAAATGTAATTTCAAACCATAATTTTTATTTCAATAAAATGAGGAAATACCAAAATTTAATATCATTTCACCGAAAAAAACATACAATTTTTTTTTTCATCGGTTTTATTAAAAAAATAAAGTTCACAAAAAACAAAAAACGTAACTTGTGTGGATGTAATATATATATATATATATATATATATATATATATATATATATATATATATATATATATATATATATATATATCTAACTGTGAAAAAATCACTTACTTGTTTCAAATTATTAATATCTGATTGCTTCTAATGTTCCGGTATGAGAATGTAATTATGTTTATATATTATATTCCATGTATTTCTTAAATGAAAGGATTTTTCAACCAAGTATCGCTTCTCCAGGCAACAATTAAAATGCCCGTATGTAAAAAGAATTCTCAGTTTGATATGTACGGAAGTATGGAATGGTAAAACAAAACAAAACGTTTCAATGAAGCGCGTCAAGCGAAGCAAGCATGCCGGTTAAGAAGGATATTCAATTAGGTGCTTAATTAACTGTTAACGCGCCGACATTGACTGTGCATTTCTTCATGGAAGCTACTTGTTCCATGGTATGTTAAGCAATAAGCATTAATAGTATTTTCTGTTAAATTGTGTTCATTCTACGTGGCCATAAAGTGGGTGCTCATTATACGTTAAATTATTAGCGACGATAAGGTGCTACCGTACATACAAAATACACACATTTCATTCATGGATTTTGACCACTCACAGCTCCATGGATCAACAACATTTTTTTTTAATCTCTTAAAGAAATACATGAATTCTTGATTTAATATACTGAAATTCTTATTTAGAGACTGGAAATTATTTTTTTGGTATTATTATACAAACACCGTGACAGCGTTAGGGTTAGGGTTAGGGTTAGGGTTTAGGGTTAGGGTTAGGGTTAGGGTTAATTCGCTGTCACGGTGTTTGTATAAATTTACCATTTTTTTTAATATCGAAAAAAAAAAAAATTGGATAAAATAGGAAAAAATGTTGTCATCGGCCAATATTAAGTGAATTATGTAAACCTTAAATAAGCTTCCACACAAAAAACAAAAAACAAACAAAAAAAAAACGAGAAAATCAACGTGGTTTTTGAAATAACAAAGTTTTAAAATTTGAACATTACAGGTAAATTTCTAAAAAAACGCTTCTTTTTTTGTTTTAAATTTGAATATTTTATTTATTGATCTTTTATCTTCAATTTGTGATGTATAAAACTTTGGTGAGTCAATTAATTATATGAATTTTAATAGACATTTCAAAATGGGTGGATGAATTTCACAAAAAAACGTTTGTCTAAAATATTAAATTTGGTTTATTGGAAAGAGCATAAAATTTCACATTGACTCTGAAAATATCGTAAAAATTGAACCATTAGAAAAATTTTGATAGATTTTTAAAGTTTAAAAATTGAGAAAAATTTAACTTGTAAATTTCAATTGATTTCATCGATAACCTTTACGGAGATGGTCCCAACGTCTGCCTCGTTCTGAGCTCGGGGAGAGGCCGTCGGACGTAGGCGGTGTCGAGGCAGAAAATTACCCCTTCAATAAAGTGCCCAGTTGTTAACTTAGGGAGAAAAAAACCCGTTCCAATAAATAGAATTTTTATTTTTTTTATTTTAAACAGTTCAAATAATTAGAATTTTACAAAATAAACAGTTTAAATTTTTGATAATTCAACAGTTCAAATAATTGGAATTTTACAAAATAAACAGTTCAATTAATTAGAATTTAAAAATAAAAAAACAGTCCACATTAGAATAGTTCCACGTGGTTAGTTAACGCTGTAAAATTCTGTGATTTGTTTCACAATATTTGTAAAAGCATCTGTCTGTGACATATCGCTTATTTTAGGGTTAGGGTAATTTTCTGCCTCGACACCGCCTACGTCAGACGGCCTCTCCCCGAACTCAGAACGAGGCGGACGTCGGGACCATCTCCGTAAAGGATAACCGATTTCATTACGTAAAAAAATGCCGTCATTGAAGCCTCGCGTCGGCGGACGCGTCGCCCACGTCTATACTTTGTAAACACTGTTTTATAAATAATAAAAATAATATTTCTATTATTTTTTAAACAACTTTATTAGTTTTTTTAAAGTATATTCCATAAAGAAAATAAACAACCCACTTTAATAAGAGAAATTACGAGTTTTTAATATTTTATTCGCAGTTTCGTGTTAGGGGTGTCAAAAATTCACCCAAAATTCTGATACACCTACTGCGGCGCACCTCGGTCACTCGGCCGCAAGAGCAAAGTGAATTCTCTTCTGTACGACAACAGAAATGTCTGGCTTACATAGTACAAGACGAATTTATATTATCATGAAAATAGGAATATTAACTACTCCAGAGCATAAACATTAATCAGAAGGTGCTTTTCCAAGGAATTAATAATGAATCAGAACGATAGCAAAAATCGGAAGTCACAATAACTCACGGAACTTGGGAGTAACCAAATAAACAACACGGGTGAGTCAGCCACTGAGTCAGGTTGGAATTCTGTTTGTTCCACAGAAACAGTTATATCTGACTCCACACCTGACGTGCCTAACCTCTTGGGGACGAGGTCAATAAATACACAGGTATCAATTCAAGAAAGATGCTGTCTGTGAAGAAATTTTATTATCCACTTCTTCCTGTGGAAGTTAATTCTTCTTAATCAATTAGTCATTACTACTAACTCTGAAACTTAAGGAAGAAACCAAACAAAAGGAGAAAAATAGGAGAAATAGAATTTATTAAATAAGATATCTATAAAGGAAAAGTTCGTGACCTCTATGGGCTGCCAAAAATGTCCATCTGGCTTACAAGTGTTCTTGTAGTAGTAACCAAAAGGGGGAGAGAGTGAAGGGAAATAGAAGGAAAGAGAGATAGAGAAGGAGGAAGAAAGAAAGAAAAAAGGGGGGAGCACTTACTGGAAGCTTCTGGGCGCCCTCTTTCGAATGGAACATTTAGAAAGTTCGTTTGTTGGGGCTTTTACTTTCTGAGTTTGTGTTGTTTAAAAAGTTCTTTTTGTCAGTCCCTTTCCTGAAAATTCGTTTTCGTAGTCCATTTAGCAAGGGTTGAAATTTCTTGGAGGCAGAATAATTTTGAGTTTTCAAGTATCTTCGAAACTTCCCAGCGGCGAATTTTCTTTTCAAAACTTCAATTATCTTTATCTCGATAATTATATTCAGTTTTCAAGTGTCTTAGAAAACTTTCAGCGGCGAATTATCTTCTCAAACTTCAATTATCTTTATCTCGATAATTATATTCAGTTTTCAAGTGTCTTAGAAACTTTCAGCGGCAAATTTTCTTCTCAAACTTCAATTATCTTTATCTCGATAATTATATTCAGTTTTCAAGTGTCTAAGAAAACTTTCAGCGGCGAATTATCTTCTCAAACTTCAATTATCTTTATCTCGATAATTATATTCAGTTTTCAAGTGTCTTAGAAAATTTCAGCGGCGAATTATCTTCTCAAACTTCAATTATCTTTATCTCGATAATTATATTCAGTTTTTAAGTGTCTAAGAAAACTTTCAGCGGCGAATTATCTTCTCAAACTTCAATTATCTTTATCTCGATAATTATATTCTGTTTTCAAGTGTCTTAGAAAACTTTCAGCGGCGAATTTTCTTCTCTTGGTTCCTTTTTTTTCAACGACTTTAATGTCTCGTCAAGACAGAGTTGTACAACGCCTTAGTAATTTCCAGGCGTCCCTTTTTATCCGAGACCTTATGGGAATACTTTCGACACTTGTTGTCTCGACGACGCCTTGTCCACAACTGTCGACTTAACTCAAAAATATCACACACGTGCTTCCTTCAATTTAGCACGAAAACGTCTCATCCAATCAACGGGCATAAGGGAGTCAGGTGACATAAAAAAATGGGGAAGCTAGGGAAGAGGGTAGGAAAGGGGTTAAGAAGAAAGGAAGGAAGAACCGAGACAGGAGAAAGAAGGAAAGAAAAAGGAAAGAAAGATGGTGGAAGATAATTTCCACAGTCTGTCATCTATTGTCTTCTAAAACTTAAAGATTAAAATACGAAAAAAAAAAAAAAGAAAAGAAAAGAAAACGATAATAATAATTTGATTCAGTAAAAAGATTGGCCTTGTTTCGAAATGATTTATTGTAATCCATCCTCTCATTTTGTGCGAACCTGCTTTCCGGTCGCCATCTTGAATGAAAAACTTACACCTTTCAACCTCGTTCCATTTTAACACATCTTACAATCGTTTCTTTTTTAAATACGAATTGACAAACAAAAAGTAAGTATTACTTGAATTTATTTCATTTTGGCCATTCTTATATATATATATATATATATATATATATATATATATATATATAACAGAGGCGCGTGTTGCCTTTTATTTTTTATATTTATGTCATAAATTATCGAACGTTCCAATTTTACACGTAAACAAAGAATTTGTTCTTAAAAGATATCACACGTAAAGGAATTACAGGATGTCAATTAAATATCTAGTTTTTATATAAAAAGAAGATACTTCTAGGTGTGTCAGAATTTTGGGGGGAATTTTTGACACCCCCTGGCACAAAACTTCGAATAAAATATAAAAAAAAAAAAAACGGTGCAAGTCTATAAATGGTCCACAAGTAAACGAGTAGTTTCCAAGATATGAAGAATTTTACGTAAATTGAGCACCCACACGTTGACGCTCCTCCAACAAAAATTCGGCAAATGTGTATTTCGGCGGCGTAAATTCAAGTTTTACACTAGTAGTGGCCATAAAGTGGGTGATCATTATACGTTAAATTATTATAGAAAAGTGATCCTCCACTTTCTTTAAACTAAGATTTCATCATATCTTGGAAACTACTCGTTTGCTGGAATTTTAAACATTATTTTTGTTTTCAACATCCTCAAAAACTTATAAATGTCTTAATTTTCCAAGTTTTTATTTTTCTATAGCGTGGAAAATCGATTGTCTGCCCCTTGCTGATCTTATATTCCAAACATTCCCAATAGGTGTCGCTAGCAGTGTATCATTCAAAAGCAAGATGGGGTGAAGTTCTTCTTCGATAAAATGTCTCATAATATTTGATTTTCTTAAATAAAAAAACTACTTGATCGATTTACGTTATTTTTGGAATATGACATTTTTATGCACGTACGTACATTATAAAGATTTTTTTCAGATTTTTATAGTAAAAAAGATTACTTGTGAACCATTTATAGACTTGCACCAAAAAAACTCGTAATTTCTCTTTTTAGAGTGGGTTGTTTACTTTATGGAATATAAATATTCTGATACGTTACAACAGAACACCAACCACTCTAATTTGTTTTTTTAGGGGTAATCGAGGTCGCTGACAATACTCAAACCAGGGGCCAATTTACCGTTTGCATGGTATTAACCCCTGAACCCACAAACTACTTTCCGTCATTTTACAGCTTCCGTTTACGCTACGCGCGCGTGGCAGTATAAACGACGGCTTGCTTCAACTAGCAAACTGCCTTCTCACATGGCGTACCAATCTTCCGCGGAAAATTTAAAATTAGATGAAAAAAAAAATAAAGCAAGAAAAGAAAAGCACACCAAGTTGTGTGTGTAGGTGGGGTGGGGGGGGTGTAACTTAATTTTTCTTTTTTTTTTCCAGAACATAGAATTTTCTAATTTTCAAAAATATATTATAGCACTTTTTGGGTGCAAAATTTAAAATTAGCTGAAAAAGAAATAAAACAAGAAAAGGAAAGCACTCCAAGTTGGGAAGAGGGTAATTTAATTGTTTTGTTTTTTTCTTGGAACATAGAATTTTCAAAAAGTAATGCACCTACATTTACTGATTAGAACACCATTTAACATTTTTCAAAGATTTTACTGTTTACATTGGGGGTGCGCGCGCCCCAACACCACACCCACGCCCCCCAATGTAAACAGTAAAATCTTCGAAAAATGTTTAATGGTGTTCTAATCGGTAAATGTCAGTGCTTTACTTACAGAAAAACGGTTAACTAAACTGCAGAAGCACCTATTAAGCCACATAAGTTCTATAATTGAATCCCCCTCCCGCAAAAAAAAAGAACGAAAAACATAAAAATGTTTGGTGCTTATGTTTTTGTAAACCGCATTAAAAACTATGTGAGACGAAAAAAAAAAGGGTCCCCCAATTTGTTGTATTTTTCTTTAATTGTAAGTCATTAAAAAATGTCAGTCCATAATTTTTTCCACCCAAAAAGTGCTATAATGTACTTTTTGAAAATTTGAAAATTCTATGTTCCAGGAAAAGAAAACCCAATTAAATTACCTCCCTCCTCCCCAACTTGGAGCGCTTTCCTATTGTTTTATTTCTTTTTCAGCTAATTTAAAATTTTCCGCAGAAGATTGGTGAGAAGGCAGTTTGCTAGGTGAAGCAAGCCGTCGTTTATGCTGCCACGCGCGCATAGCGTAAACAGAAGCTGTAAAATGATGGAAAGTAGTTTGTGGGTTCAGGGGTTAATACCATGCAAACGTTAAATTTGCCCCCGGTTTGATTATCAGATTCATTGTCAGCGACCTTGATTACTCCTAAAATACAAATACCAAATTAGAGTCGGTGTTCTGTTGTAACGTATCTGAATATTTACCGAATATACTTCCAAAATAAACTATTAAAGTTGTTTAAAAAATAATGGAAATATTTTTTATTAAAAAAAAACTGTTTACAAAGTGCCTGCGCGCGTTCATGCAGCCATTTTTTTTTTACGTAATGAAATCAATTTAATTTTACGAGTCATATTTTTTCAATTTTTAAACTTTAAAAATCTATCAAAATTTTTCTAATTGTTCAATTTTTACGATATTTTCAGGTTCAATGTGAATTTTATGCTCTTTCTAATAAACGGAATATAATATTCTAGACAAGCGTTTCTTTTCAAATTTACTCCCCCCATTTTGAAATGTCTATTCAAATGAAAATAATTAATTTTCTCACCTCAAATTAATATATCACAAATTGAAGATAAAAGATCAATAAATAAAATAAGCTAATTTAAGACAAAAAAGATTAGTTATTTGCAAATTTACCTGTAAAGTCCAAAGTTTAAAACCTTTTTTTTAAAAAACCACGTTGAATTTTTTTTTAAGTGAAACCTTATAATCTTGTCATATTGTCCAGAAAATTTTGTACAATTACAACAATTTTTTTATATTTCATTCAATGTTTTTTTTTGTTTTTTTTAGATATTTAAAAAAAAAAAATCACGCCAAAGAAGAAATAAAATATATAAAATAAAAAACTCATATATTGCTTTGAGAGAAGAAAAAAAAATTCGAAAATTCGTGGAGTGTTTTTTTTTAAAGGCAAAATCTGATAAGTAAAATGTTATTTTTCATCTACGGTGATCCATATTTCACGCGCAAGGCTTGACGGCTCACGCATATATGTTGTTTTTATGTTTTGTATCCCTTTATCCATCCGTATTTCAAAACAAGAAGAAAGCAAGAAACACTGGCTTGCTAACACCGGTTAATGCTTATGTAATAGCAGTCTTTCCAAATGGTTGTTTAAAAAATTTTTTTTATTTAAAAAATACATGGAATATAAAATATAAATATGGACAAATTCTCATAAATGAAGAATAGAAGCATCCATTGATTAGTATTTTGTATAGGTAAGTGATTTTTTTTTAATTCATATATATTTATTATATTTAGATTATTTTTTTTTTTTACATGGTGCTCACCACTTATCAAGGCCCAGGAGCCACTCGGGGATAAGAGTTATTGTGTGTACAGTAATCAATGGGATAGTATCGTAGTAATAGTTAGTATTGGAGATTTGATAAGGTGTCATTACTTAAGGAGTTGGTTCATCAGGAATTTGTTTGTGTTGGACTTGAAGACATCCAAGTTGAAGTCAGGGGGGAAACAGGCAAGTGGCAGAGAGTTCCACAGGCGTGCACTTCTAAGAAAGAAGCTTTGTTCATGGAATCTACGTTTTGATTTAGGCACTGATAAAGAGTGGGGAAAATTATTGACAGTGATTTCAGCTAGTCGGGTGTTTTTCATGAAAGAACCAGAGAATGGAGCTCAGACAAGCACTTGCCATGGCAATAACGATAAAACAGAGACAAGCTCGAAACGTCTCTTCTGTGGGAGAGAGGTTGCAGGGAAGAGGAAAGGGCATCCCCCACGAAGCCATGAAGTCTATTTTGTACTCTGTCAAGGCAGGATAGGCTGTTTTTAGCAGCTCCTGCCCAGATGTGGCAGCAGTACTCCATCTTTGGACGTACTTGGCTTTGATATAGATAAAGAATTGCATATCTTGTATATTTTCCGATAAAACCTTTTATTATTTTTTAAAGTTTGGTCTTTGCTCCTTTTATTAAAAAAAATTAGGGTTTTATTTAAATTATTCATATTGTTATAAGCTTCGAAAGATAGAAAGTCTAATTAATCATTTCTTTTATAATGGCGACTTCTCACACTCCTACTTATGCACATATTAAACCGTGCTGAAATAATAACATTATTTAGAAAGCCATTCTTAACATGAGAGGGCAGGGTGTTTTGTAACTATTCTGTACTTTCATCTAACAATTCAATAAAAAAGATATGATAAAACTTTAATTTAACTTTAAAATACAATTTTAAAACAGTGTGGTTCAATAAGTGCACAATCACCAAAAATAAATTGCTTTTAGTACTTATGCATTTATGTACCTTGCCGAAATAATAACGTGATTATTTAGAAAGCCATTTTTAACATTAGGAGGGGGGTGCTTTTCTGTACTTTTACATGAGAATTTTATATATATATATATATATATATATATATATATATATATATATATATATATATATTAAACTTGAATTTATTATATACTAGCGGGGGGGGGGGGTACCCGGCGTTGCCCGAGTGTTTGGAGGTGTGTGTGCTCGGGCGGGGGGGGGGGTTATCAAAACATAAGAATAAGCGAAGTAAAAAAACAAAACAAAACAGAAAAACGACCGTTAAAACTTATCTGAAAAATAAAGCGGAGGTACCCGGGCGGCGGGGGGGAGTAATCAAAACACAAGAATAAGCGAAGTAAATATTTTTAAAAGTTAAAACTAATAAACATTGAAAAAAAACACAAAAAACTAACGTAAGGCAAACGAACGATGTTAAATGTAAAAATCGGAAAAACAAACAAGAAAACAGAAAAACGAACATTAAAACTTCTGTAAAGAATCTGAAAAATACCCCCCCCCCAAAAAAAAAACGTGAAAAATAGCTTAAATAAGCCTGTTTCAATATTGAAATCTAAAAAATCGGTGAGTACCCGGCGTTGCCCGGGTGTTTTTGGGTGTGTGTGGTCAGTCGGGTTGGGGGGTGTTAATGAAAATCTAAGAATAAGCGAAGTAAAAAAAACCCAGAAAAACGAACGTTACGTGAAAAATGGCTTAAATAACCCTGCTTCAATATTAAAATTTAAAAAATCGGAAAAAAAGACATTTCACACCACGATTCGAACCTAAAACGTTTAGATAATGACCCAGCGCTCTAACCAACTGACCTAACATGACGTACACAAAATTAGATAATTTTTTTTAATCTTTAAACTAAATCAGGTTACGACGTCTAATAACGCATGCGTAGAAGCAAATTTGTCATGAGAGGACGGTTTTTGCTGACCCCCCCTGTAGAAAAGTGCTGATTTTAGGGTGAAAAAATGAACGTTTTTGGCCAATTTTTCGATATTTGTCGGGCGAAGGATGGGGCTTTTATATGAGACCAAATTTGTGAATTTTTGTTTTGTCTGTCGAAAGTTTTTAGCAGACACACTAACATACACACATACATACATTTTCGCTTTTATATATAGAGATAATATATAGTAAAACTAGAACTTAACTTGAAAATACTATTTTGAAAATGGTAAAATAAGTGCATTCTTATAATAAATGTATTTTTCTTTTTGTTTTCGTTTTGTAAAAGCAATAACAAAAAAAATCATTATCCGTCTTTCTCAATTACTAATTAATTTGTTTTTCATTCGATAGGATTACAATTTAAATATAAACTTTAAATCAATCGAATGTATTCAAATCGAATTTCGATAATAATTCTGAGAAAAATAAGTTAAATGATTTACATGTCATAAGTGAGTTAGTGGTCGGTTTTCCTTTGAACGTAGATTCCATGATCAAAGCTTCTTTCTTAGAACTGCACGCCTGTGGAATTGTCTTCCGTTTTCCTGCTTTCCGGCTGACTACAATATGGCTGTCTTCAAGTCTAACGTAAATAAGTTCTTGATGAGCCGTTCCATATAAGTTATCAAATTTACCAAATTTTCATTACTAATGATTACTATATTGTCCAATTTCTACTGTACACTCTTTAACCCTTATCCTTGAGTGGCCTCTTGGCTTTGATAATGTGGTGATGCCTATGTAAAAAAAAAACAAAAAAAAACTTGCTAAACCTAGTGACTTTCCTGGTTTTGGTTTTATACCTTTTATCAAAAATGATTTTCTTATGTATCTTTTGAGAAAGGATGGAACAAGCATGAGCGACTCGAATCCGTTAAACTGATATCAGATAAAAACATTGCATTTATATAAAATATTTACTTACTAAACTGGACTTCCTGTTTTAGTTAAAAATAATCAAATTGGCATGAAAGAAAATCTGTAAGCTTTTCTACACATTTAAAAAAATATATTTTTTTGCATAAAATAATAAAATGCTACATGTTTATTTAAATTAAACGGAAGGACGGAGTAAGTATTTTGCCCAATGTTGCCCGAGTGTTTGGAGGTGTGTGTTGAGCAATATAAAAAAAGTGGTAGTATGCAGGCAGGCTCGAACCCATATGGAGAAGGAGGAAAAGAAAGTGAAAAAAAAATGTGACGTGTTTGCTGTCGCATCCATCACCAAACTGGAAGTGACATAGGTTTAAATTAAGGCTAGTGGTGACTTTCAAAAATATCGGCAAAAAAAGCGACCCCTTCCTGTAGACAAGTGCAAGGTGAAGGAATTAATGTTTTTAGCTAATTTTTCGATATTTGTCGTCCATAGGGTCGATCTTCAAAAATGATACCAATCTTGTGAAAAATATGTTGCCTCTGTCAAAAGTTTTAGGCAGACTACATACATACATACATACATACATTTAAACAGGCAGGTGAGGTTTATATTATAGATTTCTTTTGTCTACAAAAAATCCATTCCTTATTTTTAAATACAAATATGCTTAAATTAATCAGCCAAAACTAAGCTAAATGTGGCGCCAAGATAGTTTACATTTTCAAATACAAATATCAAACTTCCAAGGCAGCCAAAGTAGTAGTCAAAGATCAACAAATATTTATCGGATGTGGAATTACAAAAACAAATTTATTATATTTTCATATTTCTTCACATGAAATTTATACAAAGTAATTATTTTCACTTAAATTCAAATGCATTAAAAATATATTCAAGTTAAAATGTAGTCATTCAATTCTAACAGATCAAATATGCAGTCCATACTGTAAAACCTGTGTTGGATAACAGGGTTCTGTATAACTTGAAGGTGTGTATGGCGAATTTATATAAAACAGATGTATAAACGAGGTTACCAAAGTGTGTATATGTTATATAGTGTCATGAAATTAAACTGGTTTCTTGTCAGGATTCAACTGTCATTATAATCTCCACTTCATTTAGTCCAGATCTCCAAACTTAACTCACCGCCATCTTGACATCAGGTCTTTCATTACGTCATTTTGGTGTGTAGATTTTGATATGCAAATTTCTGCATATCAAACTACATCCCCCTGATCCTCAAAGATCACATCAGCTGCTCAGTCTCCTGCTAATCTCTACCCTAGCCAATCGGTCCCCTGCTTGTTTCTACCCTAGCCAATCGGTCCCCTGCTTGTTTCTACCCTAGCCAATCGGTCCCCTGCTAGTCTCTACCCTAGCCAATCGGTCCCCCTGCTAGTCTCTTCCCTAACCAATCGGTCCCCTGCTAGACACACAGCTATCCCTCACTAACCAGCTAAGCACACCGAATTTTTTTTATTTAAAAACGACTTTTAAAAAAATCTGATTCGAATTGTACTTTGATTAAAATAGCTCTTGTTTAAGAGCAACAACTTTTTTCTTTTCAAATACAACCGAATTTCAGAGTCAGGCACTAGAATTGGCATTCAAACTTCTGTAAAACAACGAATTTTCAAAGTTCGACTAGCATGTGCATATAAAAAATTCTCCATAGCTCGACAAATTATCACCAAGTCTAAGCTTTGAATATATATTTAACTTCTCCATAGTATTAAATTTCGCAAAGTGCAGCTTTTTAATATGTATATATATTATCGATAGAATGATGAATTTTCACTTTGACTTTCAAATGTGCATTTAACATTTAAACAAATAATCTTATGTTAACAAAATATCGTTTAACTTTTGCCCGAAGTATATTGAAATATTTAAAGCATGTTACATTTAAATGTTATTAAACATTTTATATTTTTTTATGAAAATAACTACCAGTTAAGTGTTTAAATAAACATACATGTATTTTAAATTATCCATAGCATGGCGAATTTTCTCGTTGACTTCTGAATGTGACTCGAACATTTAACCAAATTGTCTTCCAATACATTCACTTCACAAGTCACAATGACAATTAAAAGAGAAAATCCAACGAATCCTACTGGAAGTTTTTAAAATTTGATGCCAAATCTCTAGACACTTAATTTTTAAAATGTCAATGTGAATCATTTCAATCTTTCTCCTTGACACCTCCAAACCTCAACACAACCCATTCTATCTTTCTCTTTTTTCAATGCTGTCAACTTTAAAATTTCGGCGTGTATCATGTAATTCCCATTCTATCGACACTTTCAATTTTCAAAAATTTTTGCCAGAATAACTTGCAATCTAATCAAACTGGACTCTTGTCAGCATTCAATAGTCGTTATAATCTCCAATCTGTTCAGGTCGGTTCTCTAAACTTGACCTACTGCCATCTTAACTTCAGGTGTTTTATTACATTATTTTTGTGTGTAGATTTTGATATGCAAACTACTTCATATCAAACTACATATACTCGTCTCTGTTATGTTTGTTGCGTGTGTGTGTGTGTACATTTTTAACGCATGTAATAAAGAGACATGCATACCTTCAACAGCAGTTCAACAAATGGGGCATATCACGTTTTATCAACAAACATTTTCCTTAAAAACAAAGGGACGGAACATCTCTCTGAGGAATTATGTCTTGCCAAACAGGAAAATATTACCTTCATTCATTGGGAGATCTTGGTTGAAGAACTGGCTAAAGCTGAAAGGAGCATTCCTTCCAAAGAAACAACCAAAAGTCTCCAGTTATATTTTTGGACAGCTTTTATTCCGAATGTTTCCCTGTTGGAAGATTGCACACAGATCCTTATCCTACATTTTTGCTATTTCCTTGCGCCCGATATCTTCCACAGCTGAACGATTCTCATCCAACTGAGAACTGGCCTGTCCCTTCTTTCTCTAACTCTGTCTTTTTTAACCCCTATCTTTGCACGTATATATTCAAACTAGTCCTTGCTATGACGTTATTCAACTCATATCTTTTAACATGTGATGTTTAATTACGTTTTTCTATCTTATTTTAAAAGCTACATTCTTTCATTGATTGTTTTAAAATTAACCTAAATATTTTACTAAACATTTTTTCAAAATGTTAAAAACTTTTTTATGATAATAGTTGATTTTCTAAATCGACTATCATCAAGGCAACTCGATGTCACCCCAGCATAATCTAACACCTTTTTCTCATGTACTTCAGCAGGCAATAAGCTAAAATAATAAAAACTATTATTATTATTATAACTTCTTCTCGGAGATAATAAAGTATCTGTGTTTTTAATATTATCTAAATTTGTTTATCGTAAACTATAAAAATGGGGATTATGAAAAAGCCATTTATTTAATGTATTTGACTCGTTAATAAAATAATGAAAGAAATATGATTTTTTACACTAAAGATAAATTCTTTGTGCAATTTTTAATATTATCTCAGTTTTTTTTCTGTATATCATATAAAAGATTGAGATTATGGAAAAATATATTGTTTCCCACTAATGAAAGATTTATTATTTAAAATAGAAATTCATTTTATTACTTGTTCCGTATGTAAAATGTAATCATATTTTAATATTTAGGAAAATTTTGGGGACATAAAAAGGAGTATAAATAAAGACTTAAATGTTTGATGTTTACTTACAACGATGAAGCACATCTCTCATTTAACCCCTTCAAAAATAAGTGTCTATATCTGATGGCCATTTACAAATGTTTTCTGTGCAAAAATATAGGAAATTCATCATTGTTGCAGAGTTTTTTGGGGTTTTTTACACAGTGATCACCACTTATCAATTGCAGAGTTTTAATGCTTGAAGAGTTGTCTCCCTTTGACGGTTCCAGATTGTGCTTATTTTCAGTGATATAAGGGCTTAGAGAACTTATCTCTTTTGTGTGTTTAGTTATGGCGTGTGCTTTGGGCGTTGGGTAACTCGGAGTTGTTTCCCTTTGATTATATATAAAAACACATGTATGTAACGTGTTCCTCACTCTTTGTTGTAAACATGTGAATAAACAAGATATGTCTTTTTACGTTTGTGTATAAAGGCTAAGAAAATGTTACATTGTTAATTAATTTGTTTTCTTTTGCCATTGTTGATATAACTTCCAGTATGAAGTTATTTCAGGAAGAAATGTACATTTTCTTTATTTATTTCATAATTAATAAAGGTTATTAATTGACCCAACAAAAACATGTATGACAAAAATTTATTATCTTGGAATGTATCTTTATTTTTTTATATTTGCAGAATCTCTAACAATCAAAATAAATGCACAAACAAACTCGTTATTGGATTTGAATATGCGTTCATTACTTTGGTATCTTGAATATGACAATGACTTAAGAAAAAAATGTTTAAAAAATATATTGATGTAAATTCAATAAAGTTTTAAGCTTGCAAGGAGGGAATTTTTTGTTAAATGTAATGTATTAACTTTATTTTTATCAACTCGCATATGTTAATAATATATTGATTACAAATTTTATTGTCAAGTGTATATGTATTTTTCCCCAAAAGTATCTGCAAGTTGGTTAAATTATACTAAATTATTTATGCAACCAACATTTTTAGACATTACATCAGTTGAAAACCTAAACAAGCATTCTACTAATAGTGAAAATGAAAATTATGGAGCCGCGAGAAGGTCAGTTTTGATGAATAATCTAATAAAATACTTTTCAATAATCTTTATTTTGACCAAATTTTGAGAATCCATTTGATGTGTTTGTTTCGGAAATGTGGCAAAATATGGGAGAAAAAAATTATACTAAAAATTTCTCAAATATTTCGACTTTAAGAACAGATGTAAAATCTGATTCTGGAAAGAAGTCATATTCTTGTGAAATATGTCAATATTCGTTTTCAAGTAAATCTAATATGGTGAAGCATAAGCGAACCCACACTATAAAAAAAACACATTCTTGTGAAATATGTGGTTCTTCTTTTACAAAGAAATCAAATATGTTGAGGCATATGCCAACACATACAGGAGAGAAACAATATTCTTGTGAAGTATGTGGCTCTTGTTTTACACAGAAAACAGATATGGTTAGACATAAACGAACACATTTACCAGATAATCCATATTCCTGTGAAATATGCGGCCGTTCGTCTGCAAGTAAACCTGATATGGTGAAGCACAAGCGAACCCATACTGGAGAGAAACCACATTCTTGTGAAATATGCGGTTCATTGTTTTCAGAGAAATCCAATATGCTGAAACACATGCGAACACATACTGGTGAAAAACCATATTCTTGTGAAGTATGTGGTTCCTCTTTTACACAGAAGCATACCATGTTGGAACACATGCGAACACATACAGGAGAGAAACCATATTCTTGTGATCTTTGTGGTTCCTCATTTACGAAAAAACACCATTTGTTGCAGCATCTAAAAACACATTCTAGAAAGAAACAATATTCCTGTGAAATATGTGGCTGTTATTTTTCACGAAAAGACTATATGTTCAAACATATGCGAACACATACTGGAGAGAAACCCTATTCTTGTGAAGTATGTGGCTCTTCTTTTACACAGAAACCACATATGTTGCAACACATGAGGACTCATACTGGAGAAAAACCATATCCTTGTGAAGTATGTGGTTCATCTTTTACACAGAAATCACATCTATTGTGCCATATGCGAACACATACAGGAGAAAAGCCATATTCTTGTGAAGTATGTGGCTCTTCATTTATACAGAAAAACCATTTGTTGCACCATACACAAACACATACATAACATGTCTTATGTACAACATGAAAAAAATGGAATCTCTGTCATTCCAGTAATTAAAGGAGCAACTGGACGCATGAGAATGAATTTAAAAAATTACCTAATCCTCCACCTGATAAACTAAATGCAAGAGAGATTCAAATAATTGTACTTAAAGGTACGGTCAAACTTTAAAATATTTCACAGTTAGAATATATGAGCAGGTGACTGTTTGGCATCCAGTAGGATACACTCTCCTCAAGTTGACCGAACTGATAAGAAAATTGAAAAAAAAGAAATACAACCATATTCTTGTAAAATATGTGTGTTGGATATTAAACCACACAACGGCCAGTGATCTAGTTAAAATAGTTTATATTAAGAATTATTGTTTAGAGAAATAAAATTGGTCGCTGGAATGTAAAAATAAGTTTTAACTAAAATGTTTACAAAAATTAGATTAGCTAAATATAAACAAAATATAGCAGATTGACCTTGAGCAGTTGAGTACGAGACCATAGATCATGCTTTAATGAGATGTGTCGTCGAATCACTTATGTCACCAGAACTCACGAATGAGATGTCCTTTTGAAGATGATGTACCAGAACTGACTGGTCAAAAGATTAGAGTTGAGAGTCTTGGAGTTGTTGGCAAACTGTGCCAACGTGCATTGGTATGAGCTCCGAAACTGGGAAGCGAGGCTAGACAAAGACAAGTATGTAGACATGTAAAGCAGGCTCTGGAAACAAAGAAATCTGAAATAAATTTCTATGTATAAAATATAAATTTTTGTCCTGTGGTTCAAAATCAGCATGTAAAGAAAAGTTTCAGGTATGTGTCATTGATCTATTGTGTTCATATAATGTACATCGCACAGCAGCCCAACAGTTAAAGACAGAGGACCTTGACAAAAGGTATGAAACTTCTCATAGATTTTACACAGCTATGTAATATAAACACTTGATAACTCGCTATATAACCTATACTTTTTGGTACTCTGGCTGTATGTTACAGGAAAAATGGCTGTGCCTTTACATGTTAATAAGAACATTATATACGTGAAAATGAGATTAGAATAAGCCGAGGCTCGAACCTTGTAAGCAAGGTTAAGAAATAGAATGTTAGAAAACGGAATGTTAAAAAGGTCTATTGTTAAATTCTATTATAAAATAGTTAGATATTGTTTATATTGTAAAAAGAATTGATTGTTCATTCTTTTATGAAATTTAATATTGAAAATGTCAGCTAAAAAGAATGAGCAATACAAATTAAAAATATATTGTTAAAAATAGGTTAGGAGAGGATTCTTTGTTGGAGAAGTGTGAATTGGTCATGTTTTGGGAAACATACTTCTGACGTCATAGCAAAAGGGGGCTTCTCAATATAGGAGCTAGAGAGAGATCAGGGCAGAAGAGCTGGCAGAGCATGTCTGTTAGTCAGCAGAAATCAGGAGAGTCAGTCAGTTTGCAGTCAGTGGTCTGCTGCCCTTTTGGAAGCGAAAGGTAGAAGATTAAACTATGTGTAATGAAAATTGAGTCACGGAGATGAGCTGCATGTGCGAACTCGAAATCCGAGCGATGGGAGACAAGAAGGTGACGAATCAGCAGGTTCGATTGCGCATTAATTTGCATAAATGAGATAATATAAGGCCGGGAGTTAAGATGTTTGGGAGAGTCGAGCCATTGAGTTCTCGAGAACCGGATGGAACCTGGTTAGAGTGGAGAGTGCCGCTGAGAATCGAATCAAGGCTTTTTTTTTCGATTAGACTATGTAGATCCCAAATGTGAATCATTGGCGTCATTAGTATTCAACCGATCCAATGAATAAAGTATCATCTTTGTGTTTTTGTAAAACTGTTGTCATGTGTTATCTTTCAACACTCAAAAGGTAATGTGTTAAACATCTTAGAATTAACATTTTGTAACCCTTCCAAGAATATGTATCTCGCTAATATATGTTATAAGAAACATCCCAGAACTGTATACATGTCTTCTCTCCATCATCATCATTCATGTATTATATGGCCCCAATATAAGTCCCGTGCCATCTCTTAAACACTACACAACATATATAACATGTGACTCTCCTTTTTTACGCATATGCAAACACATACAGGATAGAAAACATTCTTGTGAAATATGTGCTTCGTCATTTACACTGAACAAATCTTTATGGCAGCATATGTGAACACATTTGAAGGTATGGATTACTAGACACCATATTCGAGTGTTTCCCCCATCAATATATTGGGCCAGCACAAATCTTACCAAATCAATGTGCAAAATCATTCAGCAAGTCAGACTATTTTGAATGTCCTATGTGTGACATCCAAATCTAGATATTTTTTATGAACTGGTGTTGAGGGACAATAAGTGATACAAAGGACTGTCAAAACGTACATTAAATACTCCAGACACTATGTGAACTCAGGGCTGAATTTTTGTGTAACACAATATGAACTGCTGCATGAAAACAAAATTTAGATGAACTGGCACACTCTTCATACAGCTTTGCCCAATACCCAAACAGTATGAATATAAGAAAATTGTGGAAGACCCCTTATAGTCAATCTCATTCTAGGTACGTGCATTAATGATGGAAGACTTATAAGGTACATAGTTATGGAAACCAGTTTATTATAATTTTTTGTAGGTTTCTGATTACATTTTGATTGTATTTGAAAGATTAAAGCCTAAAGCTAATTCCCAAAAAGAACAAATATTTTTATATGTGAAAAAAAGGTTATAAAGAAAAATATTTTCTTGCTGACATTCGGAAAGTGAAAAGTTCAGTTAAATTTTGAAGATAAATAAATTTCATTGTAAAAATCTCTTAAACGATAAATATTAGTTTTTAAAGACTATAAGCCTCAAGATATTGAGTTAAATAAAAAAAAAACACCTCGTTGTTACAAAGAAGTAGCTTACTTAGTCCCCAAAAGTGAGAGATTTTGGCTTTGCATAATAAAAACAAACAGTAATTCATCTTGTTTGAGTTCGACGAAAGCCCAATAAAGGTCAAAAGTCAAAAGGCTACGTCGGGTAGTGGTTTTCTTTTTCCCCCCAGTCGTGCACCCGTGGATATTTGTATGATTTTTATCATTTTTTAATTTAATTATTTTTGTGTGTTCCTGCTTTTAAATTTAATTTTTTAATTTATTTTTCAAATTATGTAAACATTATATTATGCTGAAAATTACACGTTCATTCATGGAAGGAAAATATTAGAAACTTACATATAAAAATCATGCTAAAAGTGTTATATTAAAAAAGTGCAAATATTTTTTGCAATAATTTTTCTGTGAAAATAATAAACAGTGCTTAATTTACTGCATCGTTATTGTTATATCGGTATATCATTAGTCCAAGAAATTATTTTTTCTTCGAGTTATATCGATGTCATTAATATGGACTTTAGGGGTTTTTTTGTAATGTTCCTGAAAACAATATTTTTTTTATTACAATTTACGATAAATTCGTTCATTTTTTTTCTACTGAAATCATAACTTTAGTTTTTGTTTAAACAAAATAATTTATTTTCACTAAAGTTTAAATAAAAATAATGGCTTCAGTATATTCCATGACTATCTATTATATAAAAGGGACTTGTGTGTGTATATTTGCTAAAAACTTCTCTCACGTCACGTACCAACTTGGCATCGTTAGAAAGAGCAATCTCTCAGACAAATATCTTAAAATTAGAACAAAAATAGTCAGTTGTTTCACGCAGAAATTACATTTTATTTCAATGGGGTGTCACCTAAAATCGTGTCTTTCTAAATGCTTTAAACATCTGCGCTAGGTGTATCAGAATTTTGGGGAAATTTTTGACACCCCTAACAGAAAATCGCGAATAATATATTAAAAAAAAAAAAACTTCGTAATTTCTCTTTTTAAAGTGGATTGTTTATTTTCTGTATGGAATATACTTCCAAAATAAACTATTAAAGTTCTTTAAAAAATAATAGAAATATTATTTTTTATTAAAAAAAAAAAAACAGTGTTTGTTAGAATAAATTTGGCTCTTCTGGAAATAAAGGATCGTAGTTATTCTCCTTGGTCGGAATTAAGGATTCCGCCATATTGATTTCTCGAAAACACGTGTATATTTGAAGTTGATAAAACCTTTACGAAAGGCATTCCTGTTTACTCTTCTTTTATCTCTACTTATCATTTCAATCTTGTAAACTTATATAAAAACAAAAATGGACAAACTGCGTCCGGACAGATTTAACGTAAAACGAACAGCTCCATGATTTCTCCATTGCCTATGACCTCACTCAGATTGTTCAGGAACCCACCCGTGTGCCCGACAATGACGGCCAGTATGCGAGCCTACTAGACCTTTTTCTCACAACTTGCCCTGAACTATGTTCAGTTTCTGTTCTGTCGCCTCTTGGATCTTCCGACCACTCTGTTGTATCAATTAAGATAAAAATTAAATATAATAAGTCCCCAGACGTACCTCTCCATCGTACAGTAAGGCTGACTGGGATAGCTTCCGTGCATTTATATCTGATCTACATCTGCATTCCATGTTTAAAAAGGATGTGTCCTCTATAGTATTAGACCTGACTGAATGGTTAATTGTAGGTATTGACCATTTCATACCCTCTAAAAAGTTTTAGCAAAAACCTAACAGCCAGCCATGGTTCTCTCCAGAATGTGCTGCTGCCATTGCGCACAGAAATCACTTTTTCCACTGCTTCAAACGTAATAGATGTATGGAAACTAAAGCCGTTTTCAGGACTGCCAGCAACCATTGTAAGAAAGTAATAAGGAACGCAAGAGAGTTGTATGCTCAATCTGTTAAGTCCAAAGTAGCGGAGCAGCGGCTTGGTTCCCACCAGTTTTGGCAAATAGCAAACAGAATCCTGAACAGAAGCGTGTGCTCCATCTCAACTATTATCAATGGACCTGAGGTAATCTCGTCAGCATCAGACAAAGCCAAACTCTTTGTCAAGAACTTTGCAGCTAATTCTACCCTTTGCGACCAAGGCCGCCAACCCCCAATATTTCCTCCTGTATCAGAAAACACGCTATGTGATATACGTATATCTGTACGTGATGTTGCCAAGCTTATCAAAAACCTTGATTCCAGTAAAGCAACTGACCCTGACGGTATTCCAATCATAGTACTCAAAAAACTTCAACCTGAACTAGCGCCCATACTTACAAAACTGTTTAAACGTTGTCTTAAGGAGAATAGTTTCCCATCACCCTGGAAAATTTCATCAGTATGTTCTATATTTAAGAATTCAGGTGATCGCTCATGACCCTCTCAGTACAGGCCAATAAGTCTCCTGTGCGTCATGAGTAAGTTGCTAGAATCTGTGTTAAATACAAAATTAATCAACCATATCAACAAAAATAACCTTCTTAGTGAAACTCAATATGGTTTCCGTTCTGCTAGATCTACATTAGATGTGCTTACAGTTATATCACATAGGATTAGCAAATCTCTCGACGGTGGCAATCTTTCTAGGGCAATTGCTCTTGACATATCTAAAGCCTTTGATAGGGTATGGCATAAAGGTTTACTTCATAAGATCGCTAGCTATGGTATAGCTGGAAAAGTCTTCTCAATTATTAAATCATTTCTTTCTGATAGGTTCATAAGAGTAGTAGTTGAGGGGCAAAAATCAGAAGCTCACAGTATTAATGCCGGTGTCCCTCAGGGGTCCATCCTGGGCCCAACTCTTTTCCTGATCTACATTAATGATCTTCCAAATCAAATCCTTACACCATTTGTAGACA
The DNA here is from genome assembly GCF_053919585.1 of Euprymna scolopes. Taxonomy (NCBI): domain Eukaryota; kingdom Metazoa; phylum Mollusca; class Cephalopoda; order Sepiida; family Sepiolidae; genus Euprymna; species Euprymna scolopes. The sequence continues at coordinate 1,255,061 of NC_136520.1, read as the reverse complement.
TTTATGCTGACGACACTACCATTTATGGTAGCACATCTAAGACAGTAAACGACCAAGTTCTCTCCAATTCTCTCTCCTCTGATCTTGAGCACGTAGTACAATGGGGAAAGGAGTGGCTGGTTACTTTTAATGCATCTAAAACCAAGCTTCTCTCTTTACATCATCAACATTCTAATCCACATTTGGCATCAATTTAAATGAATGGCTCTCGTCTTCAGGAAGCCTCAAGTTTTGACAAGCTTCTTGGCTTATACCACAATCAGCCGGTCACTGGGGTGTGACCGACAGACGTGTTATAGTAAATGTCTTAAAGCGGTCTCATGAAGACATGAAGATGGGCCAGTCATTAGGGTTTGTGTAGTAAGAAGAAAATCATACCTGAGATGTTGGTTCTGGGTGTGGCTCCTTTCCTTTCTCAAGATGATCTCTTCACCCTGGTGGCATTCTGGTGGGAATCTTCATCTCTTTGTCCTCAGGGCCGCCTTTCGACTTCAGACATTTATGAAGGCATTCATGGCAGACACAAGAAAAATGACACGCGACACAATTGTAATATACAAAGGTATAACTAACTATTTTATTTTACATTAGAGATACAATATATATTACAAAAAAAACAATTTACAATTAATTTTTACAATAGGCTTTTCAAAGCTAACTAACCTACCCTAACTAGTGTTGAGGGAGGGGGTGGCCCCCCCTCATTTACGGAGAGACAAAATATGCGTCCTCACATCATGGTGGTCGTGCAGGAAAGAGGACAGAAAGATAGCAAGGGGATTATGGGAAGGGGTTTCTTTGTATCTCTACGCTCATGGACAATTTACCACCCGTCCATGCTGCAGAGTGTGTTAGAAACAGTGGCACAAGGAAATAGTGCCACATCCCTCCCTATGCTATCCGAAATTTATGAGCATTCATAAATTTCAGAAGTCCATAATTTTCCGTGAATGGTGCGTCAACCGGCCGTCAGCAATCAATGTCTCCATGCTCTACGTTCCATCAGGAACTCAGTGAAGCAAGTTATCTTTTCCACCAGGCTCCTGGTAGGCTGGTATACTGCTTCAAATACCAGAGAGGGTAATCATCCTCGCCCTCCATCGAGGCAATGGCATCACGATTTCAGTTACTGGATTTACACTTTCTTAAGCAACCAGTATAATATTTTTTAACAAAGCCGGATTTTACGTGAGTTCATCACGCCGACCTATACGTATTTGACTAAGCCGGATTCTACGTGAGTTTATCACACCGACCTATACGTATTTCACTAAGCCGGATTGTACGTGAGTTTATCACGCCGACTTATACGTATTTCACTAAGCCGGATTCTACGTGAGTTTATCACGCCGACCTATACGTATTTCACTAAGCCGGATTGTACGTGAGTTTATCACGCCGACCTATACGTATTTCACTAAGCCGGATTCTACGTGAGTTTATCACGCCGACCTATACGTATTTCACTAAGCCGGATTCTACGTGAGTCTATCACGCCGACCTATACGTATTTCACTAAGCCGGATTCTACGTGAGTTTATCACGCCGACCTATACGTATTTCACTAAGCCGGATTCTATGTGAGTTTATCACGCCGACCTATACGTATTTCACTAAGCCGGATTCTATGTGAGTTTATCACGCCGACCTATACGTATTTGACTAAGCCGGATTCTACGTGAGTTTATCACGCCGACCTATACGTATTTGACTAAGCCGGATTCTACGTGAGTTTATCACGCCGACCTATACGTATTTGACTAAGCCGGATTCTACGTGAGTTTATCACGCCGACTTATACGTATTTCACTAAGCCGGATTCTACGTGAGTTTATCACGCCGACCTATACGTTTTTTAATTTAGTCTGCATAACATTATTTTCGTAACTGGATTTACGCTCCCTTCAGCAACCAGTATAATGTATTTTAACCAAGTCGGAGTTACGTGACCTCATCACGCCGACCTATATGTATTCCAAGTTATTACTTCAGTTACTGGACTTACGCTCTCTTCAGCAACCAGTATAATGTATTTTAGATAAGTCGGGGTTACGTGACCTCATCACGCCGACCTATATGGATTTAGTAAAACCTTGGTCTTCAGAGGTTCTAATCCAATTAATTCTGTTAGAGCAAGGAGTCTGCCGCCGAGCGACCAATAAAAACTATCCACCACGGAATATTTATTAATTATATAAAGAATTAACTAAGAAGGGCACTCAGCCTTCATGAGTTAGAATACTCAATTAGGGGGAAAAAAATTTCCAAAAATAAACAATTCAGAAACCTGGTATACATTAAATCAATGAAATAGGGTGTTAACAATTTTTTTTCTTAAAAAGAAAACATTTTTAAAAAATCATTTCAGAGCACCTCGGTCACAATTAGAATTTGTTTACACAATGCAAACGCATTTCAGTTATTACATTCATAATTAACTTTTTCCCAAATTTCAGGGTACATTTAAAAAGTATATGTATTTTTTCAAAACTTGATTTACAAAAGATCATTAAAATTTAATTCCAAAATTTAAAAATTATTTCAAGTATTTTGGTTCATCGTTAAAATCAATTTATGTTAGTTAACTTCTTTCCAAAGTAAGTCATTTATTATTATAAAAAACCAATCTTCTCAAAAGGTCATAAACTTCGAATAGACCCATTTTTCGTAATACAATTCAAAAATTATTCCAAACATTTGGTTCATTATTAAAATTAATCTTCCGAAAAGATCATAGAAAATTCATTTTGAATCAATTCACCCTTCACAATGAGATTCAGAGACATCCCAAAACTTTTTCATTTCGTAATTATTATTTTTAAAATTCAGTGTACATTTAAAGTTATTTAATTGATTCTTAAAAATCATTTCTTCTTTTAGACCATTATCCAGGTCATTTCGAATTCAGAAACTTTTCATGTTAATTAACTTTATTTTCCAAGTAATTATTTTATCATTTAAAAGCAATTCTTTTCCTAAACTCACTCACAAGGATTATTTCGAACTAATAAACTCCCGCCACACCTGGGAGTCACATTAGTTAACGACCAGTTCTGTATAGTTAACAGCTCGAAAAAATTAAAGTTTCAATTAAAGAGAGATCTTTCTAGACTGAGGAAATCTTTTTTTTTTCTTAATAATTAATTCAATTTTACGTATATACTCCTCAGTCAATATTTCAGGGACCCCTATCATACGGTCCAATTTCAAATAAACCTTAAATTAAAGAATTTGCTCGAATAATTCTTCCTTAAAATCATCTAGAGTTCAGGAAAATCTCTTTCGTTAGTCAAACAATATTTCCTTAGAAATTATTAAAAATTCAGAGAATATTCGAAATGTAATAGCGTAATTTTTCTTTAAGAAAAACTGTGAACATTTCAGAGAACTCTTAAAAAATTAACGTAATCATGTAACAGTTGGCTTTTCCAAACACTCGAAGACTTCAAAAAAGTACTTTAAGTGCTGTTTGAATAATCGTCTCAGTTTTTATTTTTAATAAAAACCAATTGAAGACATCATTTAATGTAATTAAACGAAGCATAAATAATTTTGTTCTTTAAACCTGGTAGAAAAATTCAAAAAACTCCAAGTCAATTCGTTATTATATGCCCTCCTGCAATCAGCCATGGGGGGTTAGCTATACACTCATTAAAACGCAAGAGTAGAGAGAGAGAATGAGGGGGAAAGAAGGGGATAGAGACAGAGCGATGCCATTACACACCTTACCACCCTCATAACACTATTACGTAATCTCACAAAAAAAAAAACTCGATTTTAAAAGTCACTCTCTCGTCCCCAAAAAAGCTTGCAGAGGGTGAAAGAATGGTAGACAACACGAGAGGTGGAGAAAGAGAGGAAGAGAAACAGAGGCAAGTCGCATTGTTCCCCCACCCATCCCTCAACACCCTCACAAACACCATGACGAGGTCATCTTCGCTTCTTTCCCATGTGCGGCCATTGTTTCAAAAAATGAGTGACAGGTAGACATTAAACATTTCTACGAGCTTAAAAAAAAAATAAGAAAATAGAAAAACAATCTTATTTGGAACAATTTTGTAAAATACATTCTAACACAAAACTTTCATATTATCTAACCCCAATTTTTTTTTTTTACCAGTAACATTTTTTTTCTTTTTAAACAGACAAAACATCAATAAAAGAAACATTATCAATTCAAAAAAAATGTCCCCTTATTTTTCAGCTTTAATTGTTACCTAACCTGAAAAATAAACACATCAACTGTTCATGGAATAAAATGTAATGTAAAAGTTCTATTTTTTCAAATCTGAATCTAACACTTGCAAAGTCAAAAGAATTTTTTAAAAAGTCCTATATTTTTATAAACCTGAAATAAAGATCAGATAAAAAATGTTAGGTATCCTTTATTTTATTTCCTTTTTTTTTTTTAAATTTATTTTTCGAGCTTCGTGTTTGAAGGATTTTTTTTCTTTTTTTTTTTTCTTTCATGTAATAACAAGATGCATAGATATACACACATATCGATATATATCTGGAGAGAGACAGAAAGAGAGAAAGCGTGAGAGAGAAAGAGATATTGCATATTCTAGAGACACTTTTTTCTCGTCTCTGTTTTTTTTTTTTTTTTGTGTGTGTGGGACACATTTCTTACTTTTTTTTCGAAGGGTTACTTTCAATACTCTTTTTTTTTTTTTTTTTTTTTTAAACCGATCTTTTGTAAACTGTTTTTTTTTTTTTTTTTTTTGTAGGTGCAAGACAATTTTTTGTTCAGGTTCTGAATTTTCTTTTTTTGAGTGCGTTTTTTTTTTTTTTTTTTTTTTTTTTTTTTTTTTTTGTAGGTGCAAGACAATTTTTTGTTCAGGTTCTGAATTTTCTTTTTGAGTGCGTTTTTTTTTTTTTTGTGCGCGTGTGTACTGGTCTGCCATTTTTTAAAAATTTTGCCAGAAATAATAGTTTTTTCCGTTTTTAAAGACCGTGGACCATTTTTTTTTATTCGATTCGTCTAGTGGTCATTATTTTTGGTTGTGCCGTGGGTTTAAGAGTCGAAATTATTTCTATGCTGGGAAACAATATGTCTTGGTCATAGTGCATCATTTATACTGCGACACAGATGCGACGAGATCCGTCTGGTAATTAACCAGGGTCAATCCTGCGTCTTAAGGCAACATTTATACCACTATCAGCCGGTCACTGGGGTGTGTTCGACAGACGTGTTATAGTAAATGTCTTAAAGCGGTCTCATGAAGACATGAAGATGGGCCAGTCATTAGGGTTTGTGTAGTAAGAAGAAAATCATACCTGAGATGTTGGTTCTGGGTGTGGCTCCTTTCCTTTCTCAAGATGATCTCTTCACCCTGGTGGCATTCTGGTGGGAATCTTCATCTCTTTGTCCTCAGGGCCGCCTTTCGACTTCAGACATTTATGAAGGCATTCATGGCAGACACAAGAAAAATGACACGCGACACAATTGTAATATACAAAGGTATAACTAACTATTTTATTTTACATTAGAGATACAATATATATTACAAAAAAAAACAATTTACAATTAATTTTTACAATAGGCTTTTCAAAGCTAACTAACCTACCCTAACTAGTGTTGAGGGAGGGGGTGGCCCCCCCTCATTTACGGAGAGACAAAATATGCGTCCTCACATCATGGTGGTCGTGCAGGAAAGAGGACAGAAAGATAGCAAGGGGATTATGGGAAGGGGTTTCTTTGTATCTCTACGCTCATGGACAATTTACCACCCGTCCATGCTGCAGAGTGTGTTAGAAACAGTGGCACAAGGAAATAGTGCCACAGGCTTGACCATTACTCCTGATCTTAAATGGAACACGTACATCAAATCTGTTGCCAAGGCCGCTGGAAAAATGGTGGGATCTTTCTATCGATCCGGTAAATATCTCACTGCTGATGCTATTCTCTATCTATATAAGAGCCAGGTACGTCCAAAGATGGAATACTGTTGCCACATCTGAGCAGGAGCTGCTAGAAAGGACTTGTCCTGCCTTGATAGAGTTCAAAATAGACTTCATAGCCTCGTAGGAGATGTCCTTTTCTCCTCCTTGCAACCTCTATCTCACAGAAGAGATGTTGCGAGTTTGTCTCTGATGTATCGTTATTTTCATGGAAAGTGTTCGACTGAGCTTCAATCTATGGTCCCCCCTCGCCAAACTTTCACAAGAAACACTCGTCTAGCTGTAAACACTATCAATAATTCCCCCCACTCTTTATTTGTGCCTAAACCTAAACGTAGATTCCATGAACAAAGCTTCTTTCTTAGAACTGCACGCCTGTGGAATTGTCTTCCGTTTTCCTGCTTTCCGGCATACTACAATATGGTTGTGTTCAAGTCTAAAGTAAATTAGTTCTTGATGAGCCGTTCCATATAAGTTATCAAATTTACCAAATTTTCATTACTAATGATTACTATATTGTCCAATTTCTACTGTACACTCTTTAACCCTTATCCTTGAGTGGCCTCTTGGCCTTGATAATGAGGTGATACCTATGTAAAAAAAAAAAAAGCTCCGAATTTGGAAAAAAAATCTATCAACACTGGAAATTGACGTTCGAGTATTACTTACACACTTTAAACAACGGGGAAATAGAAAATAATGCAAAAAAATCTCTTCGCCTTGATTAATTCAGTCTCAGCGAGAATATTCGAAATAATAAGCAATGTTACGGATTACAATGGCGCCATAGAAACGCTAGACGCTGTTTACATACAACCGGCAAATGTTATATTTAACCGACATCAACTTCTGACGAATAAACAGAAACCGGCACAAACTATCGACGATTTCATGCAACAACTGGAAGTACTTACTAAATCTTGCGAATTTCGAGCTGTAAGCGCTGAGGAGAATAAAAAGCAATATATCCGTGACGCTTTTATTAGCGGCATCTCCTCCTCGTCTATTCATCAGAAAAACCATTCTCAACTCTACAAGAGACCTTTACAATGGCTAGGTCTCTAGAACAAGCGGAGAAGCTCCGATAACTACCCAAACGTAGCCGCTACCGTAATTAAACCAGAAGACACTCCCTTAGCTGCTATAAAAGGAAATACTCGACCAAAAGGAATTTGTTGCTTCTGTGGGAGCACACAACATTCACGGGCGATGTGTTCTGCGCGTAACGCCGAGTGTAGAAAATGTAAGAAAAATGGGCATTGGGCGAAGGTATGTAAATCTTCCTCCTCCTCTGCTGCTGTGTTATACGACCCCCCCCCAATTTCTCCTGACTACGAACGGGTGCCAAAGACATTACATACACGAAATGCAAAATAAATGGGCAAGTAGTGAACACTATGGTGGAGTGGTGGACTCCAGCAGCGTGGGGACGTTTATCAACAAAAATACAGCAAGAAAGCTGAAACTTTTTATTATTCCCAAATAGAAAACCGTAGCATTAGCAAACCCCTATCATCATGCCAAAATCATCGGCGAAACTATTGTTGACATCTCTCTAAACAGTAAAAGACACCAGGCCATGGCAGTGGGAGTAATTAAAGACCTGTTCATCGATATAATTATCGGAAAAGACCTCCTAAAACAATATAAAACTGTGACTCTGAAATTCGACGGTCCCGGGGAAGAACTTGTTGTCGGAGAAATGGGTAAGAGGGACAGTTTTCATGTATCAAAATTTCTCCTCCTCCCCTTTTCTCTCATCTTTCTACATGGATGACCCCTATTGCCACCAAATCTCGTCGTCACTCATTCACTAGCAACATATTTATTAGAGAGGAAACTGTCAGAATGTTGAGGGAAGGCATAATAGAGCCCTCTATATCTCCTTAGCGAGTCCAAGTTTTAGTAACCTCTAACGAGAATCCAAAAAAAAAGAATGGTGGTCGATTACAGCGACACCATAAATAGATTTACAGGACTGGATACCTATCCCATGCCTAACATTATTAAAATGATTGATGACATAGCTCGATACAACGTTTTTACAAGACTCAACCTGAAGTCTGCTTACCATCAAATCCCAACTAGTCACGCCGATCGGAAATACACAGCATTTGAAGTAAATGGAAAACTTTACCAATTTACTCCCATCCCTTTTGGCGTCACTAACGGAGTAAATGCCCTTCAAAGATGCAGCGATGGCATTGTAGAAAGAGAAAAATTAACAGACACTTTTGTGTATGTAGACAATGTCACAATATGCGGAAAGGATTAAAAAGAGCATGACTACAACCTTCAAAGGTTTTATAATGTAGCGAAAAGATACAACATCACGCTCAACCAAAGTAAGAGCATCATTTCTGCTACTTCTATCACACTTCTTGGTTACACAATCCACAACAACGAAATTGCTCCTGGTTACCTGAGGCTAAAACCACTCCTTGAAATGCCACCGCCTCTAAATTTCCGGTCTCAAAAACGAATAATTGGTATGTTCTCTTACTATAGTAAATTCATTCGAAACTTTTCTGATGAGATACTGCCTCTCAACCATAACAAGGAGTTTCCACTACCCCCGTCTATTCTAAATTCTTTTCAGACGCTGAAGACCGACTTAAGAATGCTACCCTTATAACTGTTGACCCGGATAAAGAATTTGTAGTAGAAACTGATGCCAGTAATTATTGCATTGCTGCTACTCTAACCCAACAGGGTAGACGTGTTGCATTCTTTTCTCGGACACTAAACCCGAATGAGATTAGACATCATGCTGTCGAAAAAGAATGCTGCTGCGATTTTCGAAGCTCTCCGAAAGTGGCGACATTTCCTTCTCGGAGATAATCCGTAGTTCATTGAAGTGCAAGGGAGATCATCCTGTCCAATATATTACAATAAGGAATACATTTTAATATTAATTTCCGAAAGAAACTTGATAAGTTATTGAGATAAATTAATGAATGTCAATTACCATGTTGTTTCTCCAAGGGCCAGTAGTCAAAATGATGTGGGATCGTTCTAGCCTCTTTCCCTACTTTCGCTTCGAGTTCGCCGAAAATAAGGGGACAGCAACAACTGATGATAAGGAAAGGGGGGTAGGGGTTATTGAAATTGATGGGACTACTATGGCCGCAGCTACAAAAACAAACAAAAAATTAATAGTTTATATGACAGCATAAAACATTACATTTGGTATATTTTTTAGATTAGGTCCACCTCCACAATTTTTTAAAAATGACTTTTAGAAGTTTTCGACTATGCTGAATACGAAAATCGCATTGAAATTTTGCAGAAATAAGTAGTTATCGAGATATAAAAAGTTGTATTATGCATTGTATTCTTTGGCGGCCATCTTTTTACGAGCGTGCGCGCGCCATAAACAAATCTACTAATCTATGGCTGACACTGCCACCTAACGTAAACACTTTTTTGGTATTGCTCCCCCCTTCCACTTAGCGGAAAATCCATTTTGTTCTTTGTTTTTTTTACACAGGCAACACCACATTATCAAGGCCAAGAGGCCGCTTAAGGATAAGGGTTAAAGAGTGTACAGTAGAAATTGGAAAATATAGTAATCATTAGTAATGAAAATTCGGTAAATTTGATAACTTATATGGAACGGCTCATCAAGAACTTATTTACGTTAGACTTGAAGACAACCATATTGTACTCAGCCTGAGAGCAGGAAAATGGAAGACAATTCCACAGGCATGCAGTTCTAAGAAAAAAGCTTTGTTCATGGAATCTACGTTTAGGTTTAGGCACAGATAAAGAGTGAGGGGAATTATTGATAGTGTTTACAGCTAGACGAGTGTTTCTTGTGAAAGTTTGGCGAGAGGGGACCATAGACTGAGTGATACATTAGAGACAAGCTCGCAACATCTCTTCTGTGAAATAGAGGTTGCAGGGAAGAGAAAAGGACATCTACGAGGCTACGAAGTCTATTTTGAACTCTATCAAGGCAGGAAAAGTTCTTTCTAGCAGCTCCTGCCCAGATGTGGCAACAGTATTCCATCCTTGGACGTACCTGGCTCTTATATAGATAGAGAATTGCATCAGCAGTGAGATATCTACTGGATCGATAGAAAGACGCCATCATTTTTCCAGCGGCCCTGGAAGCAGATTTGATGTAAGTGTTCCATTTAAGATCAGGAGTAATTGTCAAGCCCAGAAGCGTTTCAAAACTTGAGGCCTCCTGAAGACGAGAGCCATTCATTTCAATTGATGCCAGATGTGGATCAGAATGTTGATGATGTAAAGAGAGAAGCTTGGTTTTAGATGCATTAAAAGTAACCAGCCACTCCTTTCCCCATTGTGTTACGTTGTTGGTCTATAATAAAGGGTTGAGTGTGTTTGTTGCGTCATCTCTAATAATGGATTAGAAGAGATGACGTGTTATATTATATTTTTATGTTGTATCATAAAGGGAATCGTGTGTGAGTGACATGTATTTTCAGAATCTACCTCTGCTTCTTCGATGTTGGATCATCTGGAATTTCTCGTCCTGGAGGGAGACTTGATACCTGTTTTTGGATGAAGATTCAATCACTCCAAGACAAGGAATTGGTTCTATAGTTTTTATTTCACTTTCTCGAGATGTCCTGCAGAAGGTGGAAGTGAAATCGGCCTGTGTGGGTTCTTCTTCTACACACGTCAGCGTTCGTCCCCCCCTAGTGAAGAGGAGGAGACAACGGGAAGCCGTCCGTTGTCTTCTGAGTCCAAATCAAATCTCAACAATTCAGCTAACCTGATCACATGACTCACACGCAATCAAATCAGCTGATCTTTTACTTCCGGCCAACGTGTCTACACTATAACTCACCTCTTCCCCCCCTCTCTCTCTCTTTTTCTCTCTCTCTCCCTCTCTCTATTCCTTAACAATTGTACCACGTGCTCAAGATCAGAGGAGAGAGAATCAGAGAGAACTTGGTCGTTTACTGTCTTAGATGTGCTACCATTAGCGGTACTGTCATCAGCATAAATGTCTACAAATGGTGTAAGGATGTGATTTGGAAGATCATTAATGTAGATCAGGAAAAGAGTTGGGCCCAGGATGGACCCCTGAGGGACACCGGCATTAATACTGTGAGCTTCTGATTTTTGCCCTTCAACTACTACTCTTATGAACCTATCAGAAAGAAATGATTTAATAATTGAGAAGACATTTCCAGCTATACCATAGGTAGAGATCTTGTGAAGTAAACCTTTATGCCATACCCTATCAAAGGCCTTAGATATGTCAAGAGCAATTGCCCTAGAAAGGTTGCCACCGTCGAGAGATTTGCTAATCCTATGTGATATAACTGCAAGCACATCTGCTGTAGATCTAGCAGAACGGAAACCATATTGAGTGTCACTAAGAAGGTTATTTTTGTTGAGATGGTTGATTACTTCTGTATTTAACACAGATTCCAGCAACTTACTCATGACGCACAGGAGACTTATTGGCCTGTACTGAGAAGGGGATGAGCGATCACCTGAATTCTTAAATACAGGGCATACTGATGAGAATTTCCAGGGTGATGGGAAGCTATTCTCCTTAAGACAACGTTTAAACAGTTTTGTAAGTATGGGCGCTGAATGCCCCCTCTCAAAAAAAATGGTGCGCGCAAAACTTGTCTCTGGAAAACTTGTACCCGGAAAATTTATCTATTCTTGCTAGGTAGGAAAACTGGTCCCTTATTTATTCAATAGGAGACCAGTTTTTCTACTTAGCAAACGGGGACGAGTTTTCCTAAATTCAAAAAAATTGGTCATTTTTATACATTCGGTCCAAGAAAACAATTTTTATAAATTTTCAAAACATCCCCTCTCTATGTTAAGTATGTGTTACTAAATAATATTTCAGGTTTGCAAGAAAATTAAAAAAAAGGTAAATAAATAAAAGGTGAGAACATTCTAACTCAACACTCACCTTTTAAATTATGACTTTTATTGGTTTTCAGTATGCTGAAACCGAATATCACATTTAAACTTTCCACGGACTCGTGTATTAAGATATCTTAGTAAAATAAATGGGTAAATAATTAACAAACAAGATTTTTTTTTTCTGAACAGAAAAATGCATAAGAAAATTTAGTTTTAATAAAACAATTTTGGAATTAAAGCAACATTGGATTTTTATAAAAGAGAACTGTTTTTTGTTTGTTTGTTTTTTTGTCTTTTTTTTCGAAAATTTAAGAAAATATAATTTTTTAAAAAATTTGGAATTATTATAGATTTTTATTGAACAGAACTTTTTTTTCTTTTTTCTGAAATTCTTATGATAAAATATGTGCAAAAAATTCTTATAAAATATGTGCAAAAAATGAACTTTTTATGATAAACTATATGCAAAAAATGAACTTTTTATGATAAACTATGTGCAAAAAATGTCCTGGGATTTTTTTAAGTGAAGAAAGATTTTTTAAAAAAATGAAATTTTTATTTAAAAAATGTGAAAAAGTGTTACTGGTATTCTGTATGAAGCGATGTAACTGTTCATTCGGAAAAAACGTTTGGTTATGAATTTGGTTTATACGGGCTTGTTTACGTATGCATGTGTATGAGATATTCTTGTGCGCATGACCATCTGAAATTCTATAATACAGTGTCAGTCTCAGAAGAGTTGATTTTTGGCGGACTTGTACGATATTGCCCACTCCTTTTTTTTTTACCTTTTTTCTAAGTTTTTTTTTTCCGACGATTATCAGAGATTACAGACTTAAGTATCATCTTAACAGAAAAATATGGAACAAAAATAAATTTAATGTCTAATAAGAGGTGGTTCGAATTATGTGACACGTCGGGAAAGAAATGGACCGGAAGTCAGAGAGCAATGTTCTACTTCATTGCTCTCTGACTTCATAACAAGAAAAAGAACCCCTTAAAAGTCATTGTCAAAATTTTAACTTGCTTCCAGATAAATTCGACGCTAAAGTAACTAACCTGAAAAAAAAAAAATGACTAAAAAGGGGGGGGGTAAAGAATAAAATATAAAGTTCTTGCTTTGAAATGAAGAAGAGATTTTATTCACAATAAAATTAGTTGCAAATTTTTCCCTTTGCAGACATTAAACTTATGAAACGCCAAGGTAACATTTAATGAAAAAAATAACATTGGTTCTTATAATGAAGATGTCGTATCCATGAATGAATACAATAATATGATGCAAAATAGTAGTTCCCAATCACACTCTCATATGAAATAAATTTTAGGAGCGTACTCACAAATTGAAAGCCAGTCAGGCACGTGCCTTTTTCCTTTTTTTGTTTAAAGTCCTTTTAGAATTTTCTCTCCCTCCATGTTTGCGTGCAAATCATAGACACATAGATGGATTTCAGAAGCAAGACTGCGTCGCTTGTCCGGGTTTTTTTTTTTTTTGCCGGGTTTTCTTCTTTGTAGGAGATTCCAAAATTCCTTGTCACGTAAAATAAGGTCTTTTCTTTAAAATAATTCCAGTCCTTCTAAAATACGTGCAAAACCATAGTCATGTAGATAGTTTGACGAAGTATGTCTCGTCACATATCTGGGTATTCTTGACAGGTTTTCTTCTTTGAAGGAGGCTCGTCAAAATTCCATTTTCAGCGCCAGGCAATGAAACAAACGTCCAATCTCCATGTCTGCGGAATTTCAAAAGAGAGCGAAATATGTGCTGGGCTCGTGACGTCATCACTGAACTAGCATTTCCCTTTTCTCTAAATTGAAGGGAGTTTCATACAAACCCAAAATGTACGAAACTAAAAATCAAAAAGGATACGAAATACAGAAAATCATATATAAGAACCAGATAAAAAATAATGAATGTAAACAGGGGGGGGGTGCACCATTATTCGTACAAAAAAAATTCCAACATCATTAAATTTATTTATTTTCAAAATTTTTTAAAGTTTGTTTTAGTTTTGCGGGTACCATATTTTGAAGCGGGGGGGGGGGGTTGGGTTCATTCTCAGTTTCAGAAAGTGGATTTTTCCGCTAAGTTGAAGGGGGGGAAGGAAATCCCAGAAGAGTGTTTCCGCTGGGTGGCAGTGTCAGTTATAAATTAGTTGATTTATTTATGACACACGCACGTAAAAAAGATGGTCGCCAAAGAATACAATGCATAATAAAACTTTTTATATCTCGATAACTACTTATTTCTGCAAAATTTCAATGTGATTTTCGTATTCAGCATAGTCGAAAACCTTTAAAAGTCGTCATTTTAAAGAAAATTTTGGAGGTGGACTTTATCTAAAAATTTACCTTACATTTGAAGTAAACAATCGTCATTTTTTTATATGTTTACAATAAGGAATTGTAACCAGTCAAGATCAGGGCTTTCTAAAAAAAAAGTTAAAAAAATGGCTGGCCTACAAACAAATGGCCAGTGCAGGTTTTGCCACTCAGCTATTGATTTAATATCTGGATGCCTGATCTTATTGGCAAATGGTCTTTACACTGTCTACCACAAAAAAGTATGTAAATACCCCCATTGGAGAATCTGTAGAGAGATGCAATTTGACAGATCGTTGAACATCTGGAAACATGAACCACCAGCGATAGCATCTCACAGAAAAGTGACAGTGTTCTATGACAAAGACATACAGGGCGGGCAGATACATAAAAGACAAGGCTATCAAGCCAGCCAGGAACAAGCCCAAAAGAACTGCGTCCATTACCGATGTCACAGTCACAAATGATTTGGGCCTTAATAGAGCTCAATGGGAAAATATAACAATGATCTAAAAACGACATGGTCTCTGAAAGAAATAAACATTATACCGGTTGTTACAGTAGCAACTAGCCTAATACAAAAGAATATTCAGAATTACTTAGGAGCAATCTCTGGAAGACCAAGCTGTAATGAAATACAGATAGCAGCCATAAAGAGAACAGTGTCTATTTTTAAAAAGAGCTCTTGGATAGAAATTTCAATTGTAATGGAATCAAGTCTTAGTTCCAGGAGGGAGAACCTTGAACTCTTAACACTAACTCAAGTAAAATAAAAAAGTAAACAAGATAACCTGCCAGTAAAAGAAGTAAAATGCCTAACTGAAATAAACTATGAATATCAAGCTACTGTAGTAAGCATGGGGCAATATATCAAATGTTCAATAGATATGAAAATCGAAATGGTAAGAGACCACCATGAACATTTACCATCTCTAAAGCTTGAAAAAATGAAACATAATCTGAAGCAAGAAGTACATCATAAAATGATCAAATCCGAATAAGGCACTAAAACAAATATTACCATAAACCAACTTGTAATCCATGTCATCAGTATATGATTTCAGGATCTTGATTGGCCTCAATGTAATATCAATAGATTTGATGCAACTGGTCCTGCTACATAGTGGGGACAGGATGGCCTGCTTGTGTGATAAACGATCCCGTCCCCATGTGTATGGTAGATACATTGGATGGTAGAAGGATTGAAAAACAAAAGATCACATAATGATGACGAAAACATACCTGTATATATATATTAGTGAAAGAATGCAGATTTATTTACATGAGAAATATTAAGAATACAGATAGAAAGAATGAGAGGTCATTGAGAATAAAAGTGTGTTACTTGCAAGAGGCTGACGGTTAGTCAGAAGCGCTATTGGGTTGCCGATGCCACCGGACCAGTTTCTGTCACATCTTGACTGGTCGAGCATTTAGCGGAAAAGAGACAGAAATATGAGAAACAGGACGTCACGTGGCTGTCACTCTCTCCGAGTTAAAGGGCGACAATCGAATTAGCCTGGGAGTTTTAATTCGCATACATAAATAATATTCCAGAACTAATGCATGGACAGGATATACCTACCACGAAAAGAATGGGATCTAGGTCTCAATGAAATAAACCATACATTTCGATCCACTGTAGTAAACATAGAATAGTACATCAAAAGTTCAACAGATATGAGAATGGTGCGAAACCACCATGAACACATAACTACACAAACCTCAATCACAAAACTGCTGAAAAATTTACAGGTATGATACTGAATAATACTGCCGATGTATAGGATGAACCAGCAACAGATTGCAAGAAAGAAATATACAGAAATCGAGATAGAAATAAGAAACAAGAATAGAAACAACATTATAGAGCAGGAGAGTTCCTGGATGACCATTAGTGCATAGATATGGATGCTTCATTTAAGTGACTCAAGAAGTTAACGAGATTGATTTTCCTCTGCCCAATTGACAAATGTAATTTAGTATATATTTCTTGTTGTCTCTTGGTCTTACTGGATTCCAGGATAAGAATTTATCTGTCTTGGTGGAGTATTCAGCTTAGTACTGTTATTATAAGCAACATTCCTGTTATATTTTCATTTAAAGGAAACGATAATGCAAATTGTTTCGTTTATACATTTGAAAAAATATTAGATATGCAATTTCAGTTTCTTCCCCCATGATTTTGCACACGTTCCTTTTTCTGTAAAAGACTGAGTTCTTTCTCTCTTGCTTTAGTAGTGTGGGGTATATGCGAAAGGGAAAAAACGGTACCGTTTAGAGCTAGGTTATGATTAGAAACAAAAACAACAGCAACAACAACAAAAAAAATGACGTACAGGGCTGTAACGATAATTATATATAGCAATAGAAACAAAACAAAAAAGCAGATGAACGTAATTGGATGATGATGATGATGATGATGGTGAGGATGATGATGATCATCATCATCATAAAATGATGATCGTCATATAAAATGATGATGCTGATGATTACATAAAAGGAAGCGAAAAGATCACCCGATTCAGAAAGAAAAATCATGCGATCCAAATGGACCAATAAGATGGGAGGAAAAATAAAAAAAATATTGGCGCCGAAATTCAACAACCAAAAATCGGAAAACTTTGGAAGGCAGTTGTAGGAACATTTCCAAAGATGACGGACGTCAATATATATATATATATATATATATATATATATATATATATATATATATATATATATATATATATATATATATATATATATATATAAGTTAAGTCTTACACTCCAGGATCTAAATCTTGTCACCTCTGTGCATCTGAAGCTATAACTATTATAACCTCCCCTCAAAGTAGTAATATAATAAACTCTAAAAACGAACTGATCTCCTATTGCAAACATATGTCCAAGTTTAAATATGGTAAATTTGAAACTACATAGCTATTAATTTAACCCTTCAAATATATATCTTTTCTCATATTTTTTTTTATAATCTTACCTTCTAAGCTTTTTATATTTTTAATTTTATTTGTTTTTCTTTATTTCTTTGGCCGGTTTTCCATCTGCTGTCTCCGTTTTATGGTATAAGTATACCTATTAATTAAATATATACATCAACCTACTCATTTTTATTCTATGTATTTTTTTACTTATATTTTACTATATGCATTTACATACACAATTATTTGCCTTATTCCAGAGTTTGTAGATACCGGCCAGTCCCTCCCCTTAATTTGTATGTAAGTATGTATGTATGTTTTTGTTTAACTTGTATATGTTTTTGGAAATGTTTTTGGATATGTGTATATATTTATGCATGCGTGTGTGTTTGTATATATATGTATATATATGTGTGTGTTATTGTATATGTATACATATATGTATATATATTTATATGCGTGTGTGTATGTATGTAGATGTATGTGTGCATTTGTGTGTCTGTATGTATTTATATGTATGGGTGTATATATATATATATATATATATATATATATGTGTGTGTGTGTGTGTATATATGTTTTTTTTTAACTTTTTAATTTTCTATTTTTAATTTATTTACTTTCATTTTTTTTTTAATATAATAGACGCTCCATTTCATAAACTTAGCCATTTATTTGTTCTTCTGACCAGTTTTCTTAATTTAATTCTGGGACTTTCACGTGCATATCTAAGTTGACCTAATTATTAACGCTAACTTTCGCGCTTTTTGTCTGGGTCAGTTTGACCTTGCTTTTCAAATTTAAACTTTCACCGCTTTTCGTTTTTTTTTTTTCAAACCTTAATTTACTTGATTCCTCCAGCCTTGACAGACGTGTTTTAAATATTCTCTCCAGTGCTTTTTCTTTTAATGATTCGGAATTCATTCCATTTGCGATTTTTTCCAAGAAACTCTGCCTTTTGGATCATTTTGGACCATTTGGAATTTACCCATTGGATTGGAAATTTTTAATTCGACCGTTTTGGATTTTACCATTCTTTAATTTTTTACCCTTCACCGGACTATCCATTCATGTGAAATCTTTTTATTATTTTTCTTTTACCTCCTATTCCCCTTCCTCACCCTTTTTTTAACCAAGTAAGATCTGTAACTTACTTGTAGATTCATTAAATACTTTTATATGCAAAATCCGATCCCGCATTTTGCTAATTCCTGCCCTCTGATGAGAAGGAGAGTATTTCTTCGAAACTCCGCGGATTAAGGACTATCCACTTATCTTGTGCTTCCTTTTTTAAAATTAAATATGTTTTAACTCTTTTTCAAGATGTCTTTTAACATGTTTTATTAATCATTTGTTCATATATATATATATATATATATATATATATATATATATATATATATATATATATATATATATTGATTAAAATCCAAGTCTGATATCTCTTCCTTCATGAGGGCTGCAGTGGTTGGTTCCCGGTATTGTGCTGGTGAATACGATTCCATATTCCTCGTTGCATTGTCCAGCGCTCGGGTCTGGTCAAACAGTGTCTAGGTCGAGCGTTTTATTTTCCAACAAACGCTGGCAAATGGTATGGGACTGAATTCCGGCAATAAAGGCATCCCAAATCGATTCATTAGCGTATATCGCCACGTCCCTAAAATTGCAGTCCTTTCTAAGAAAAGAATTTTAAGAAAAATTTTAAAGAAAATTACAAATAAATAGATAAATAAATAAGGGGACAGAAAGAAAAAAAATGATGAACTGATATACGCACATATTTTGTATTTTGTGAGACCAACCCATTCGGGCATCTAAGGGTCAATACAAATGTGAACCCCCCCCCCAAAAAAAAAACAAATTTGAAATAAGGAAAAGAGGGAAGGGTTGGAGGAGATGAACTACCTCCAATTGAACTATTGCAAACTGGTTCGAACATTTTTCTTTGCCCGTTTTTTATACATGATGAAATACAGGAATAGATTTTTTTATCATAAAAAACCGAAGTAATTTTAATTGGACAAGCAGAATGGATGATGGTTTTTAAAATGTCACATAATTTTTTTAATAGATTAGAATTTTGCAACGAAAAATATTTCTTTCATTCTTCCACGAGATCCAATCATGTTCGTTCATCTACAAATTCACCCTAAGCCTATAATTATCATTTCAAGTCAAATAGATTGAATCTACACACCCCATTCAAGTAATCTTGCCTGACGGAGGAGGGAATAACGAAATGATAATTGACGCGAGCTTCCATTAACTCTCTCCTAATTACCTAGAAAATACCAAGTAGAAATTTATGGAAAGTCGTCACTCGAGCATATCTGCATATTTGGGAAAGAAGAATGAAAGAGTGCTAGCTCATTTATATACATGAAGGGCATCTTGGGAAGGCAAGGCATGATGGAAGAAGCTACTTTTTTTTCCTATCTCTTCCTTTTCTTTTTTTTTTTTTTTTTTTGATAAGCTGGGAAAAATTCAGTGGAAGTGAAAAAAAGAAAAGAGTCATAAACATCTCTTGAAAAGTATTTCATGTTGCTGACGTTCCGATTGTGCGGTATAACATTGGTGGCGAGAGGCTAGGTGTGGTCGATTGGAAAAGAAGAGGGCAGAAACGTGCTGTGTGAAGCGAGTGACTCACTTCTTCCCGAACCCCAGAACCGAATCCTGATTGTAACCTTAGAAGCTATTTTGGCGTGTCAAGCAGATTAACATGGCTGACTGGAGACTGAACACACAGATGTTGAGACCCTTTACTGGGGAGGGTTACCTAATTAAATGGCTGGAAAAATTAAAGATGGTGGCAAGGTTGCAAAAAATCGAAGACATGGTGACCCTGCTGCTGCTCTACTTAGAGGGAGAAGCCCTCACAATTTACCAGCAGATGCGCGATGAAGATAAGGGAGACCTTGCCTCAGTGGTGCAGAGACTGAAATTGGCTTTTGATGATAGTCCATTTGAAGCATTCGGCAAGCTTGCAAGTTTGAGGTGGATTGGCGAGTTTGTCAACGTCTTTGCTGCAGAGATCAGATTGGCAGAATTGGCTGGTTACGTGGGGAGGAGCCTGGAGATGATGGTGAAGCTATACCTAGTGAACGGCTTTCCAGAAGAAATCTCTGCGAACATGCAGAGAATCACTGAGATCAATACTATGGAAGTGGATGATCTCTTGGTCCTCACCAGAGTCCTAGTCAAGAATGTCAAGGGCCCAATCGTGGCTGCAGCTGTGAGTGGAAATACGTACACGAGGCCCCACTTGAATGACCAGAAACAGGTGGCAAGGCGACAGGAGGGGAGACCTGCCATCAAGTGGTTCCGGTGCCAGGGTCCTTACCTGCTCAAGGACTGCAAAGAGCCAAGACCGGGGGTCACCTGCTACCGATGTGGACGAGTGGGGCACATTAGCTGCTATTGCGTCACTTCGCGGTACTAGGGAAACGAGTGAAGAGGAGCCATTGCACCAGTGGTTCCCTCTTCTATGTGGAAATCACGCACAACGAAACGTTGCCTTAGTTACCGGTAGTAGTCAATGGGAAGATAGCCATGGCCTTTGTTGACACAGGCTGCACCACGACGTTGGTAGTGAAGAATGTCGCTAGGTCATGGAACAGAGCCAGGAATATTAAGACTGTGGATGGCAGGGAGGTGAAATGCCTAGGAGAGACAACAGCGGAAGTACTGGTGCAAGGTGTGCCTATTGGACTGCGAGCCTGGTGTTAGATCGTCTAGTCAGTGATGTTGTTGATGTTGTTTTAGGTCTAAGTGCGATCAACCAACTGGGGGGCACTGAGAGGGGGTAAGTAACTTTTGGACGCCTTGGCGCAGTAGGAATGGCAGGAGTGGAAGGTGATAAAAAACATCAGAACGCAAAAACCGGAGGCTTGCTGCATCAAGGACGAGGATTTCCTGACGAGGTTCGATGGCGAGAGGTGGACGGTGGAATGGAAATGGATCTCCAGGCCTCCGGAACTACAAAACAAAGTAAGCTGCTATGAGAAAATACTGCGAGGAGAAATAAGAAAAGGATTCGAGGAAGAAGTGGAGAGGTGGATAGAAGAGGGAATTCTGAAACCGTGGATAGGGGAAGAAAAAAGAGTGCTACTATTACTGGCGGTTGTTCAACCCACCATGAACAAAGTTAGACTGGTACTGGATTTCAGAGAATCAAACAGACACGTAGCCTGCCATACTGGAAAGAATTGGAGAGAATTGAATGCCTATTAGACACCAACCTCGGGTGTCTTCGGTCTCTCTGTACAGGGGTCTACCAGGGATTCTGGTATGAGGATATTTAAATGAAAATGAAAAATAAAACTAAATCATCAAACTAGCAGGATCCCCTCAGCATGGCTAAGCACTGGGTTATATGAGGAAAATAATGGTGCACCTTCTCCTTGTGATGTTTCCCCAAATGAAAACACGAAGCTGGAAACTCCACCAGACCAGTCAAATTCTAATCCTGGAATCCGGCAAGACCAAACAAGAACCACTAAGAAAAGACATTATAACCAAGTCAAGTGGTTGCTTGAGGAGAAAAAAATTATTTTTCAGTTTCGCATACTCCAGATATGAGAAATGGGGTAGGAAAAAAACCCACAGTATTCGAGGCTCAAATAAAAACTTCACCCTTACCAAAAGAAAAAAAAACAACAATAACCACAACTAAGAACTTACTTTCAATTGTATCGCAAATACATAAATATCTCCCAAAAGACGTTAGAGCGTCAATTGAGAAGAAAGCTTTTAGTGAAGCAGCGATTGATTTTACCAAATCTAAATATGCCCAAACCCAGTGGAATAGGGAGGAAAAATGGACATGGATTTGGTCAATGGAATACGTAAAAATAAAATACCAAAAACTTACAGACAGTTGTAAGCAATGGCAAAAGATTTTTAAGCACCACTGCCCAAACAAGAAGGGGATTGAGAAGGAAAAGTTAACATGCCAGAAATCTAATTTTCTGAGAAACAATGTCTTTTCTGGTGAGCCAATATCCCAGCTAAAAAAAGATGTTCATGAAATGGCTAAAAACAACATTTATCCAATCAGCAATCCCCTCCCTATACCCAAGATCTGCCAAACCAAACAAGAAGACACTACAACAAATTCTCACCTGACACAGCTCCCTGAGACAATGCCAACAAGTTCAAGTTCTAGACGTCTACCAAAAACAAACCAGAAATATACCCGACATGCCACTCCATCAAATAATGCAACATCTCCCCAGGAATCACTCCCAACAGACCCAACACAATTTAAACATGTGCAGACATACAAACAGTATGTCCCACTTCAACATGTGACATTTGACGCGGACCAGTTGGAACTAGAGGAAGAGCTGGCAAACAGGATAGAAATAGCAAGATGTCTAGCTGTTGAAGATTGGCCCAGACTGGTAAAAATTAGTATGAATAAAGCCTTCAAGGTGCTTGTTTCAAAAGTCAACGATGCCCTCAAAAGAATTATTCTGATTAACGCACTATTGAGTGAAATAAATCATACAACATACGGGGCAGCATAGTTTCTTCAATTAAAACTCTTACCCAAACACCAGGAGAGTAAAAGAGAAAACATAAAGGCTAAATCATATAACCCAGCCTGGAAATGTAAACTCCAACAGAAAATAGACAAATTCCGAAAGGAAACTGCCCAGATATATGCATTCCTATCCTGTGAAACCCCAGGCAAAAAGTAAATAAGAAGGTGAATAAGTTGAAAACTTATTATTCCCTCCAAGACCAAGCACAGCTAAGAACTAAGTTGGCAGAACATCAGGCTGAGATAAAAGCCTTAGCTGCACAAATAAAAAATAAAACCAAAAACTTTGAAGCAAAAAGGATAAATAAACTTTTTGCAACAAACCCAAGAATTGTCTATAGGAGCCTCGTTAAAGAAGAAATAAAAGTGAGCTCCCCACCAACATAAGAAGTTGAAAACTTCTGGAGGCCACTCTATGAGGTACATAAGAAAACAACTGGATAAATACCATCAAAGAGGAGAACAAGGAGAAAGAAAAGATGCCAGCTCTAAAAATTACCAAGGAGGCTGTCTGCAGAAAGGTAGCTCAATGCAGTAATTTCAAGACCCCAGGAATAGATCAAATACCAAATTTCTGGTTGAAAAAACTGAGCGCACTTCATCATCACTATGCCAACGCATTCAATAGAATCATCAGTGGAGATGAAGAGCCGCCTGAATGGCTTACTGTAGGCAGTACATCACTTATTCCCAAAAACGAGGACACCCACATGGCTAGCAAATATAGACCAATCTGCTGCCTCAAAACGACCTACAAGCTCCTAACTGGGATAATCGCCGATGCAACATACGACCATCTGATTGCTGGTGATTACCTTGAAAATGAGCAGAGGGGGTGTACGAGGAAAAAGCTAGGCACAAAAGACCAACTCCTTGTAAACATAACCATATTAGAAGACTGCAGAAGAAGACAAAGAAATCTGTCAATGGCCTGGATTGATTACAAAAAGGCCTTTGACAGTATACATCATTCCTGGATACTTCGCTGTTTGGAGTTGTACAATGTACACACTGATATTACATCATTCCTTCAAAAACAAATGGCCAGATGGTGCACATCAATTACATTACAGCACACGGAAGGAAGCATACAGACCCCAAACATAAAGATCAAGCGAGGAATATTCCAGGGAGACAGCCTCTCACCGCTCCTTTTCTGCCTCACAATGGATCTACTAAGTAAGCTACTTAAGCGATCCAATGCTGGATACAATCTCAGCATGGGCAGAAAGAAGGAAGAAAATAAGAGTAAAACATCTACTCTTTATGGACGACTTGAAACTCTGCAGAATCCGAGAAACAACTTGTCTCTCAGATAGGCATTGTTAAAAATTATACAGAGGACATCTGCATAGAGTTTGGATTCGACAAATGCGCTAAGTGCACCATAAAGAAAGGAAAAAAGACAGCATCAGAACATCTTAATGTTGACAATGGCTCTATTGAAGACCTTGAAGAGGATGCTGTCTATAAATACCTGGGAGTAGAGGAGAATGAGACACTTGAACATGAAAAGATGAGAGAAAAAGTGCAGGGAGAATACTTCAAGTGACTTTAAAAAATTCTCTCATCAGAACTATCACCATAAAACAAAATTACTGCCATCAATCAACTGGCAATATCCGTTGCCTCTTACAAATTTGGCATAATCAATTGGCCACAAAACTGCATCAATAGCTTGATGTAAAAACTCGGAAAATGCTTGCCCTTCATAAAGTCATTTACAAACATCAGTGCATAGACAGGCTGTATTTACCACGAAGAGAAGGTGGTTTACGCCTCACTGAAACAAACCATGCATATTGAGCTTCAGTGGTAAGCATAGGCCAATACAGCAAATGTTCTTCTGACCCCAAAATAAAAATAGCGCATGAACATCACACCAAATGTTTGCCCCAGTAGACGTCAACTACAAAGCTCGGTGAAAATTTCAGTGGTAACACACTGGACAACACAATAGAAGAATATAACAACCCAGCAACCCTAATCGCCCGAAAGAAGAGAAAGGAGTATACAAAAAGGGAACTGAAGACAAGACTAGAAGGATGGCAACAACATAAGAGAGCAGGCAGGTTCATGGAAGAACTGAACCAGAGCTTCATTGACAAGGAGGCCTCACTACAATGGCTTAAAAGTGATAAATTTCCATTTGATGAAGAACGATTAATTATAGCTACACAAGACCAAGGCTTACTCACAAATGGGTTTAAGAAAATGGCTGGTCTACAAAAAAACGACTAATGCAGATTCTGTCACTCAGCTGTTGAAAGCCCAAGCCACCTAATGTCTGGATGCAAGATCCTTCTAGCCGATGGTCATTACACTGCTCGCCACAACAAAGTATGTAGATACTTACATTGGAAGATCTGTGGAGAGATGCAACTAGATAGGTTGTCGAACATCTGGGAACATGATCCACCACCGATAACATCAAATGGAAAAGTGACAGTGTTCTACGACAAAGACATACAGGCAGGCAGATACAGAAAAGACAAGGCCATCAAGCCAGATATAGTAATATGGAACAAGCCCGAAAGGACTGCACTCATTATCGACATCACAGTTCCAAACGACTTTGGCCTTAATAGAGCAGAACGGGAAAAGATAACAAAATATCAGGACCTAAAAAATTATCTAAAAACGACATGGTCTCTGAAAGAAATAAATATTATACCAGTTGTGACAGGAGCAACTGGCCTAATAAAAAAGAACCTTCAAAAATACTTAGAAGCAATCCCTGGAAAACCAAGCTGTAAGGAAATACAGATAGCAGCCATAAAGGGAACAGTGTCTATTCTTAAAAGAGCCCTCGGATATAAATTTAAACTATAATAGGATCAAGTGTTAGCCCTAGGAAGGAGCCCCTTGATCTCTTCAAACTAACAAAAGTAAAATAAAAAAAGAAATGGGGATTGACGTATGTGAAGAGGTTATGAGGAAATGGAGGAGGATGGAGCGGGCCACTAAGATTGTCGACCTCCAGATCCATGTAGATGAAAAACTCTGGTAACATCAATTGGTCTGGTACAAGGGGAAGATGTATTGCCTGACGAGGTTAGGCTTTGGGCTGAGCTCAGCTCCCAAAATTATGACTGCCGTGCTGAAGATGGTGCTGAGTAAAGACTGTACAGTGGACAAGGCCACTATTTCGTACATTGACGACATTCTCGTGGAGGAAGCAGAAGTGACAGTGGAGAAAGTGAGAGGCCATGTTGAGAGGTATGGGTTGACTGCAAAACCGGTAGAATCCCTGGATGGAGGAGTGGCGTTGGGGTTTAAACTATGCCGAGATGGCAAACGAAGCCTTGTCTTTAGACGAGGGAATGCAATACCCGAAGTTGGAACTGACCTGACAAAACGAGAACTCTTCTTGGTCTGCGGCAGACTGGTGGGACACTATCCAAATGCCGGCTGGCTCAGAATAGCGTGCAGCTTTTATTAAACGACAAACGGGCACTGATGGCTGGGAGGTCCGTGTGACGAAGGAAGTCACAAACATACTACAAGAAATTATCGCGAGAGTGACAAAAGAAGACCCAGAGAAGAGGGAACGGTACGTCAGCGGTGGAGACCTGGGGGGGGGGGTGATTTGGTGCAATGCCAGCAGCCTGGCATTGAGCGTCATATTAGAGATGGGAGGTGTAACAGTGGAAGATGCGGCGTGGCTAGGAAAGAAAAACGACTATTCCCACATCAACGTAGCCAAACTGGCTCTGAAGTAGGGATTGAAAACAAATGAAATCAAATCTGATTCGGCAACGGTAGTTTCATGGATCAGGTCAGCAGTGACTGGCGATAAGAGAGTTAGGACCAGAGGTGCTGCAGAAATGCTGATCAAGTTCAGGCTCGGAGCACTTGCAGATTTGATAGCGGAATTCCAGTTGAGGGTATCTGTAGTGCTAGTCCCATCCAAAAAGAACAAGGTGGATTCGATGATCCGGGTAAAGAAGGCCTGACTGCAAGAGGGAAAGGAGGTAGTGCAGGGGAGGAAGTTAAAAAGTTACATGAAATGCAACACTTTAGTCGAAAATGGACGTTATTCCTGGCAAGAGAGGTTTACCCGGAAACCATCGAGGAGGAGGTCAGGGAGGTAGTGGAGCAGTGTCAGGAGTGCCAATTGATAGACCCCGGACCATCCAGAGACGAAGAAGGAGAGTTACACATTGCGGAGGACTGGAAGCGATTGGCCATTAATGTGACCAATTATCACCATAAGCTGTATCTGTCGATGGTCGACTGTGGACCGGGAAAGTTTGCCATATGGAGAGAGATCAGGGCAGAAGCTGAATGGGCGATCGGGGGTCATCAAAGAAATATTTTTGGAGAGCGGGCCGGTTGAGGAACTGTTAATGGACAATGGCCCCACTTTCCGATCAAAAGTCTTTAAAGAGGTGTGTGATAGGTGGGGAGTAAGGCAATTTTTAGGGCAGCGTATCGGCCAAGTGGCAATGGGATAGTGGAGAGGAATCATTGCACCATCAAGGCTGCTGTGGAAAAAAGCAACATTTCACCCATGGAGGCGATGTTTTGGTACAACATCTCACCGAAATTCAGACAAGATCAGACAACTGTGCCTCATAGAGCCATCTTCGCATATAAGTGGCGTCATCCGTGCAAAAAAATGGTAGGAATTGAGGGTAAAGAAGCTACCATTAAAGTGGGTGAGGAGGTGTGGGTGAAGTCCCCCAATACAAAATGTACCACTCGCTGGGGGAGGGGGGTTGTAACGGGAATGCAGTCAAAGAACAATGTGATGGTGAATGATGTTCTCCAGCATATCCTAGACCTGCATCGTGTGACCCTGCCGGTGCGCAGTGATGGGAGTGAAGAGGAGGAAGTCGAGATCCACCAAGAAGCTGACGATGCACCCCAATTTGACAGCCCCACATTGTGGTTCTTTACAACTGGACGAGAATGTCTGTAGTTAACCTGAAAACGTCAACCCCCAAGAAGTTGTCCCCCAAAGGCCTCAACATGAGAGGAGGAGGCCTGCTTGGATGAAGGATTATGAATTGTCTTATTGATCTTGAAGATCGGGGGGGGGGTATATGCGAAAGGGGAAAAAAATGTACCGTTTAAGGCTAGGTTATGATTAGAAACAAAAACATAAAAATAAGATGTACCGGGCATATCTGCATCACTCTTTGGGAAAAAAGGAAAGGATGGCTAGCTCATTTATATACTTGAAGGACATCTTGGGATGATTGGGCATGATGGGATCAGCTATTTTTTTCCTATCTCTTCTTTTTCTTTCTTTTTTTTTGATAGGAGGATATAAAAGCTGGGAAAAAATCCCTGGAAGTGAAAAAAAGAAAATAGTTGTGAACATCTCTTGAAAAGTATTTCGTGTTGCTGACGTTCAGATTGTACAGTGTGACATTGGTGGTGAGAGGCCAGATGTGGTCGATTGGAAAAGAAGATGGCAGAAATGTGCTGTTGTCGAGCAAGTGACTCACTCCTTCCCGAACCCCAGAACCAAATCCTGATTGTAACCTTAGAAGTAGATGTGAATTTTTTTCAATAAAGCCTTGGAAAGAGTTTTTTTTACGTCTTCATTTATTTACAACACTACAATTTATTGAACAAAATTTATTTCCCTCATGGAGAAAATCATTCGTGTGGACAAATTTAACATATCCTCCGTGGACCCTAAGGCTAGCAAGCTTTGGAGATTGTGCTATCATAACTTTAATTATTATTTATCAACTATTACTTCGTTAAACCCTGATAAACTCGAAATTCGTTATTTAAACATTGGTCCTACTGTTGCTGATGTTATGAAGGGTTGTTTGGGATTTGAAAACACTGTTGAATTACTGAAAGGTGTTTACAACAAGTTTCCAAGCGTTATTCATGCTAGACATCTGCTTTTAATGTGTCTGCAACAAGAAAACGAGTCTGTCAACCAATATCTTTAGATTTTGAATCGACTTATCACTAACAGTTACTTTAAAGACGTTACTACTAAATCTGTCCCTGATGTATTTATATGTGGTCTCCAGTCATCAGTAATACGTGCTAGAATACTTGAAACGGAAACACTAACTCTCAAAGAGGCTACTCAATGTGCTAGATCTTTAGAACAAGCTCACTTTCATGCTGAATTGTACGATTCCCCGATTGGAGCAACCGCTACTACTACTAATACTAGAACTAACAATGTGTCTACTGATCCTGCCGAGGAGGCCATTACTATTACTAAAATTTCTGATTCTACTGGTTCTCGTATGGAGTATGACTCTGTACAATTTTCTGCTGCCCTTCCTGCTCATGGCAAGTGTTACAACTGTGGAGGGAGACATCACTTTAAGGATAATTGCGGTCATTCTCCTGCCTGCGATAAGGTATGTTGAAACTGTGGTAAACTCGGTCATTTCTCCAAAGTTTTCCGTTCTACTATGCCGACACCTTCACGTTCTACTTCTGCTATTATGGTAGCACATGCTAAAGGTGGTGATAGATTCCCTCCCGTTACTAAAATTGTTGAATTGAAAGGAAAAATACTAACTGCCCTCATGGACACCGGCAGTTCTGATAAATTTATCAGTGCTCATATTGTTAAAACAATGAAGCTGTCTACTTCAAAACGTAATTCCGTAATTTCCATGGCATCATCCGCCATTTCCCTCAAACTATCTGAATATTGCACTGAGAATATTTCCTTTAATGGTTGCACATATAAAGAAATTGACTTTATAGTGCTTCTTGTATGGATATTATACTTGGAATGCCTTTTTTAAAACTACACCAGGGTATCACTATTTCTTTTGGTGGACTTCAGGATATATTAAAAATCTGCGCCCTAACAAAGATCAGCTGTGCTCCTGTGAAATCGTTTCGAAACTTGACTCCTGACTGCAAACCTATTGCTACTAAATCCCGAAATTACCGTGCAGAGAATGCTCGATTCATTGAGAAGGAAATTCTATAAATGCTTGAGGATGATGTATGAAACAAGTTATTCACCATGGCATGCTCAGATTGTTGTGACTTCGTCGCCTAATAAAAAGAAACAATTGGTAGTGGATTTCTCCCAAACTATTAACCGTTTCACCTTACTTGATGCATACCCTTTGCCTATGATTGAAGATCTCGTGAACCAAATAGCTCAATATCGTATATTTAGTAAAATTGACTTATCCAAAGCATACTACCAGATCGAAATTTGTCCTGAAGATCGGCCCTACACGGCCTTTTAAGCTGAAAATCATTTGTACCAATTTAAATAAATACCCATGGGTGTCACTAATGGGGTTTCTTGTCAATGTTTTATGAATTCTTTCATTTCTGACAACAATTTATCTGGAACTTTTTCATATATAGATGATATTACTAGTTGCAGTAAAACTCAAGAGGAACATGATGTTAATTTGGAGTGTTTTTCAAAGGCATATAATCTCGAAATAAACTGAGAAAAATCAAAGTTTTCACTTCATTCCATCAATTTGCCTGGGTACCACATTTGTAACAGGACTATTCAACCAGATCCTGAGCATTTGAAACCTCTTTTGCAAATGCCTCCTCCTTCCAATTCAGATTCGTTAAAAAGGTGTCTTGGAATGTTTTCGTACTGTGCGAAATGAATACCAAAGTATTCATACAAAATTCATTCGCTGCTCAAAAATAAACAATTTCCCATGCCTCCTATAGTTATCAATTCCTCTGAAAAATTTAAGAAAGACGTTACCGAATCGTGTGTAAAAGTTATCGATGATGAATTACCATTTACTATTGAAACCGATGTCTCAGAAAAAGCTATCAGAGGCACTCCCTTACAGGCTGAGAGGTCTGTAGCGTTCTTTTCTTGATCGCTAAACCCATCTGAAATACGACTTCACATAGTTGAGAAAGAAGCTTATGCCATAGCCGAGTGCGTCCAAAAATGAAGGGATCTCCTTGCTGGGAAGCACTTTACTATTGTAACAGACCAGCAAGCTGTATCTTTTGTTTAAACCAGCTAAGCGAGGAAAAATTAAAAATGATAAAACTATACGGTGGAAAATGGAACTTCTGTTGTCATATGACATAAAACACCGTCCTCGAAGTGAAAACATCATTGCCGATGCATTATCGAGTGTGTGATGCTGCTGCTTCTTCCTTGGAAGAACTAAAGTTGCCACACAATTCATTAATAAATCTTGGAGTACAGCGCTTTTGGGATTTTGGAAGATCACGAAATATGCCATATTCAATTAATGAAGTCTGGCGTGTGACATCTGAATGTATGACTTGTGCCAAAATAAAACCTCAATTCTTTGATTCTACAAATAATACACTGATCCATTCTACTGCTCCCTTTCAGCACCTCTCCATAGACTACAAAAAACCTGTCTCGGTATCTTTGTTAGGATATCGTCAATGAATAGAGTCAATTTCCTTTCGCTTTCCCTTGTCGCGATTGTTCTTCACAAACAGCAATCCAGTGCCCGACATATATTTTCTCCATATTCCGACTCTCCTTATTTATCCATTCCGATCGAGGAACTTTGTTTATGTTGGAAGAATTCAAAAATTTTTTGACACAACTTAGAATTGGATCCAGCAACACTACTGCATACAACCTAACAGGCAACAGTCAATGCAAGCACTACAACAGCATTATTTGGAACACCCTGTTATTAACTCTGGAATCTAGACGATTACCCCTTAGCACTTGGCAGGATGTTCTACAGGATGTTTTCAATGCTATTTGCTCCCTGTTGTGCACTACTACAAATGCAACTTCTCACAAACACATGTTCAACTTTGAAAGGCGTTCTTCTACTGGAACTGCTTTACCTGTTTGGCTCTGTGACCCTGGGGAGGTATTATTAAAACGATTTAGAAACAGGAGCAAATATAACCCGATTGTCGAGGTAGTGGAACTCCTCGAAGCTAACCCTACACATACAAGAATACGACATAATGATGGCTGTTAGATCGGCACCGGTCCTTCGAATAGCAAACTACTTCCATGCCGATCTAACAGAATTCGCAAACCAGTCCAGCGACTGGATTCATAAAAAAACAAAACATAAATAAAAACTATTTATAATTTCTTTTACGAGTGGGGGAGATTGTTATATTTTCATTTAAAGGAAACGTTAATGCAAATTGTTTTGTTCTTACTGTTTCAAAAATATATTAGATATGCAAATTTAGTTTCTTTCCACATGATTTTGCATGTGTTCCTTTTTCTTTAAAAGACCGAGTTTTTTCTCTCTTGCTTTTGTAGCTGTGAATTTTGTTCAATAAAA
The DNA here is from genome assembly GCF_053919585.1 of Euprymna scolopes. Taxonomy (NCBI): domain Eukaryota; kingdom Metazoa; phylum Mollusca; class Cephalopoda; order Sepiida; family Sepiolidae; genus Euprymna; species Euprymna scolopes. Next base: position 1,223,268 of record NC_136520.1, on the reverse strand, counting down.
CCTTGGAAAGAGGTTTTTTACATCTTCATTTATTTACAACACTTCAATTCCTCATATAAGAAACTGTAGGTTATCTATACTGTTGAAATCTTGGCTGGAGATTATAATGCAATTTTGAATATTTATTTATATAGATACCTTAGACAGTGTGTGTGTGTGTGTGTGCGTTTTTTTTTTTTTTTAAATGAGAAATTTGTGAATGCAGCTAAGTTTTCAATTCAAAATTAAATGAAAACGCTGGCTCCATTTCACAACATGTGGTTTTACATATAAATTTATAACCTATTTTTTTTTGTTAAAACTGAGCCACACACTTTACAAGTGTAATTTTTTTCACTTATTTTACTTCTGTTACTTTTAGAGATCGAGTTGCTCCCACCTGAAGCTAACACTTGATTCAATTACATTTTAAATTTATATCTGAGCCCTCTTTTAAGGATAGATGTTGTTTCTTTTATGACTGCTATCTGTATTTCCTAACAGCTAGGTCTTCCAGGAACTGCTTCTAAGTAATTCTAAAGATTCTTTTTTTTAATCTTTTGTTACTCCTATTATAACCGGTATTATGCATATTTCTTTCAGAGACCATGTGGTTTTAAGATCATTCTTTAGGTCCTGATATTTTGTAATCTTTTCCCGTTCTGCTCTATTAAGGCCATAGTAGTTTGGGACAGTCACATCAATAATGAGTGCAGTTCTTTTGGGCTTGTTCGACATTACAATGTCTGGTTTGATAGCCTTGTCTTTTATGTATCTGCCTGTCTATGTTTTTGTCTGTAACTTTTCTGTTTGATGTTATTGGTGGTGATTCATGTTCCCAGATGTTCGCCGATCTGTCAAGTTGCATCTCTCCACAGATCTTCCAATCGAGGTATTTACATAACTTTTTGTGGTGGACAGTGTAAAGACCATCTGAGAATAAGACTGAGCAACAAGATATTAGGTGGTATCGGCTCTCAATCGCTGAGTGGCAAAACCTGCACTGGCCATTTGCTTGTAGGCCAGCGATTTTTTAAAATCCATTTGTGAGTAAGCCCTGATCTTGACTGGCTACAATGACTCTTTCCTCATCAAATGGAAGTCTCCCAAACTTGAGCCACTGAAGTGAAGCATCTCTGTCTATATACTTCTGGTTAAGCTCGTCCAGGAAGTTTTCTGCTCTTTTATATTATTCCCATCCTTGTTTTCTTGTGTCTATCTCTATTTCCGGGGATATATTCTATTTCTTTCTTGCAATCTATGTTGCTCGTTCATCATATAACTTGGCAGTATTTTACTTTTTTTATTATTTTACTTTAGTTTACTTTATGAGAGTAAAAGGCTCTCTCCTGGATCTAACACTTTATTTCATTATAATTTGAATTAATATCCAATAACTCTTTTAAGAATAGACACTGTTCCCTTTATGACTGTTATATGTATTTTGTTACAGCTCGATCTTCCAGGGATTGTTTCACAGTATTTCTTGTTTTTTTTTTTTGATTAAGGAATGTGCTTCTATCACAACCGGTATAATGTGTAGTTCTTTCAGAGACCACATGGTTTTTAAATCATTTTAAGATCCTGATATTTTGTTATTTTTTGCGTTCAGCTCTATTAAGGCTGTGCTTTGTTTTAGTCATAGCAACAAACTTTGCCACTGCTGTGATTGCGAATGTGGATTTTTAAAGCATAACTATATGAAAATACTGAGCAACAAATTTCATAGTTTTTTTTTGTCACTGGTGTATTTGTGCATATAGATGTTTAAATCATATCTATGCGAAAATACTGAGCAACAAACTTCAAAAAGAAACGTTTTTTTGTCACTGGGTGTGTTCGTGCCTGTGGATTTTTATATCATAATTATATGAACATGCTGAGCTACAAACTTCATCAACAAGTGTTTTTGTCACTAGTGTGTTTTTGCATGTAGATTTTAAAATAATTTGGGCTTGTTCGACATTACAATATCTGCTTTGATGGCCTTGTCTTTTATGTATCTGCATGCCTGTATGTCTTTGTCGTAGAACACTGTCACTTTTCTGTTGTTTGTTATCAGTAGTGGTTCATGTTCCCAGATGCTTGTCAATTTGTCAAGTTGCATCTTTCCAGAGATCTTCCAATGGAGGTATTTACATACTTTGTTGTGACAAGCAGTATAAAGACCATCTGACAATAAGATTGGGCATAAAAACATTAGCTGCCTTGGCCTCTCAATCACTGAGATGCAAGACCTGCACTAGACATTTGCTCGTAGGCCAGCCATTTCTTAAATTCATTTGCGAGTAAGACCTGATCTTGATTGGCTGCAATGAGTCTCCCACTTTTGAGCCATCGGAGTGAAGCATGCCTATATACGCCTGGTTAAGCTCTAACTTTCCTGCTCTTTTATGTTATTTCTATCCTTGTTTTCTGGTGTCTATATTTCATTTTTTCTTGCAATCTGTGTTGCTTGTTCATCATATACCTCAGCAGTATTTTCCAGTATGGCAACCCAAAAGGTTTCAGCAAGTTTTGTGATTGCGATTTGTTGGGGTAGACTTTGTTGTGGCCCCTCATTATTTCTATTGTCATCTATTTGTGTGTTTGTTCATGTGGAGTTATAACCATATGAAAATGCTGAGCAGCAAACTTCACAAACAAGAGCGTTTTTGTCACTGTTTTATAATCATAACTATACAAAAATGTTGAGCAACAAACTTTACAAACAAGAGTTTGTTTTATCACTGGTGTGTTTATGTATATGGACTTTTAAATCAGAACTATATTTAAATGCTGAGCCACAAATCTCACAAGTATAAGGTTTTTCGCCAGTGTGTTTGCGAATGTGAACTTTTAAATCAGAACTGTTAGTAAATGCTGAGCCACAAACTTTACAAGCATAAGGTTTTTCGCCAGTGTGTGTTCGCATGTGGAGTATTAATTCAGAACTCCTTGCAAATGCTGAGCCACAAACCTCACAGGCATAAGGTTTTTCACCCATGTGTATGCGCGTGTGGACTTTTAAATCAGACTTATTTGTAAATGCTGAGCTACAAATCTCACAAGCAAAAGGTCTTTCACCAGTGTGAGTGCGGATGTGGATTTTTAAACTGAAACTTTTAGTAAAAGCTGAGCCACAAATTTCACAGGCGAAAGGTTTTTCACCAGTGTGAGTGCGCATATGGATTTTTAAATCATAACTTTTCGTAAATGCTGAGCCACAAACTTCACATACATGAGGGTTTTCGCCTGTATGTTTGTGCATGTGGATTGTTAACTGAGAGTTTCTTGAAAATGCTGAACCACAAACCTCACAGGCATAAGGTTTCTCCCCAGTGTGTGTTCGCACATGAACTTTTAAATCAGAACTTTTAGTAAATGCTGAGCCACAAGCTTCACAATTATAAGGTTTTTCACCAGTGTGTTTGCGCATGTGAACTTTTAAATAATAACTTTTTAAAAATGCTGAACCACAAATTTCACAGGCATAAGGTTTCTCACCAGTGTGCGCACGCAGGTGAGATTTTAATGTAGAATTATTCGAAAAAGCTGAACCACAAACTTCACAAGCAAAAGGTTTTTCACCAGTGTGTGTGCGCAGGTGAGTTTTTAATTTAGAACTATGTGGAAATGCTGAGCCACAAATTTCACAAGTATAAGGTTTTCGACCAGTGTGTATGCGTAGGTGAGATTTTAATTTAGAATTATTCGAAAATGCTGAACCACAAACTTTACACACATGAATTTTTTGACAAGTATGATCCTCCATGTTAATTTTTCACTTAGCTTTCTCAAAACGTTCATCCACACAAAGTTTGTCATCAGCGTTTGTGCACTGCTGGATTTATAAATCAGAACTATTAAAAATGGTAGGCTTTTTGAAAACAAGATTTTTCACCAGAATGTATGTGCACGTGTGGATTTTTCAATTAAAGCTTTATGAAAATATTTAGCCACACACTTTACATAAGCTTTTTCCCTTTTTCTGTTTGTTTTACTTCACCAAGTTTTCTGTAATTTAGGGGCACTTTCTGGGGCTAACACTTATTTCTATATGAGATACACAGATAGCAGAATTTTCCTTTACATTTCACACATATAGTAAGCGTTCCTCTCCACAATTTGCTATTTTACATTTCACACATATAGTTAGCAAATCAGTAAGCGTTCCTCTCCACAATTTGCTATTTTACATTTCACATATAGTTAGCAAATCAGTAAGCATTCCTCTCCACAATTTGCTATTTTATTGTTTATCTATATTATTGTTTATTGAATGTATAAATTCATTTCATCTCGTGGAGTATTGAGATAAATACTGTTACTTGAGGTAACATCACAAGAAGCTGCTCAATTGCTTGACTAAACCAGTTTTTCACCATGTTGAGTGGATATTATACAGACTTAAGTACTATTTTAATTCATATATTTGGTCAGGTTTTACTGTAGGGTGAAGTTTCATCATATCAAGTTGTCTCCAAAATTCTCATCCAGTAAGACGGTTTACATTCAAGGATAATAATATCTAGCAAATAATTAAAACTCTCAGACCAGCACATGTCTGCATAGAATCTTTTGAGAATTTTTTGAAAATCCTTAAATGCACACTTCACATGAATTACTTTTGTACGAGTGTGTGTGTATTTTGCAATAATGTTTGTAAAAGCTGTGCTGCACACGTCATCAGCATAAGGTTTTCACCTTTGTGTATGTATGTTTACATATATTTCACACCCAAAAGGTTTATATGTTGACCATATTTTATTATTATTGCAACATTTTCTTAAATGTATTTTCTATTTTCATTCATATATAAAATCCATTAATGTTAATCCATATCCCTGTAAAGAAAGAAAAGATATTAGTGAATAAAACATGATGAAACATTATATATTGACAAGAATATTACCATTTGTTTACATATTTAAAACATGAGCACTAATTTTATTTCATTAATGGGAAACTGACTCCAATAGCAAAAAACTTTATTTTTCATTAATTAATTCTGTTTTATCATGTTAATATATTGATCTTTTATACATTAACTAATCACACATATTTAAATGTTATGAGAAAGATTATAAAATTGAATATCATAAATACTAGAGAAAACCTTCTCAAAAATTTTAGTCAAAATAACATAACCACAAGTAGATGTTTAAATAAAAATCGTCTATTCCTGCATTTTTAAATACACAAGGAAATTATGTTTTCCATATATATAAATACTTATATACATATGTAGAGGACAGGTTGCTTTTTATTGTGGTTGGCAAAGATTTCTCCCCACTTCTGTGCTCTTTACTCTCATATTTCTTCTTTGATTCTTTCAAAATTTTTTTCACTTTATTTAATCATTTTGGCTGACTATTCAACTCTCGTGATGGCTCTTTACTCGAATCTTTGCTGCTTTACTCCAGCTTCTCCTATTGTTTACATTCCGTTTTCTTTTGGAGATCTACCTTGGATTTAACCTTGACCTTTTTATATATAATTTAAGGTTGCAACAGTGGTGTCTCATTCGCGACAGTAAATTTAAAAATGTTTTTAACGTAGAATGTCGTTCAGCATTAGTTGATCACTAACTCTGTAGCGTGCCCTCCAATTATTTGTAGAAAGCGTTCTAGCGTCGATAGGTCACCAGTCTTGTAGAGGACGGGTCATCTTTTATTGTGGTTGGCAAAATCATCCTCTATTGTTTATTAAGAGATTAAAGAAAAGTTGCATGGTTTTCTTTTGCAATGAAATGGAGACACAAAATATGCCGATATTATAGTTACAACTAAGTAAATTTATTTACATCATAGATACAGTTATTAAATTGTAAAAGTTCATAGAGAGAGATGTATGAATAATGTTACTTGCCCTTTGACCTCAAGAGTCCTTGATGAGAGGTCAAATGTCGGTTTGGTCATTGTCAAACCCAAGGAGTGTTTTTTGTCACATCTGCATTGTTTGGATGTCCATCAAAAAGAGAGTGAATGATATAAACCGGCAGTGAAGATGGCTGTATCGCCTTCTTGTAGCCAAGAATGATATTACCAGATGTAAAGGGCAATAATCATGTTTGCTTTAGTTATCTATTTGTGTTTGTGTGTTTGCTTATGTGGAGAACTTAGTTCCCGTACACACACACATATATATATATATATATATATATATATATATATAATTTTAATAAGGGTTTCAGAATGAGGCTGTTTAACTACAGTAAAATATTTTTAAAAAATTTGTATCACTTTATTAAAAATGGATTTCAAAAATGCTAAACGTAAGAACCTTGGAAGTCTTTACATTTATAAATTACTTTCCAAGAAGAAACATTTGTACGAGTCTATGTGTTACCCATGGATTTCTTTTTATAATCTTCAGAAAACGTAGTAACACTTTTATAAAATCCATATTTTATAAAATCCATATTTTATAAAATCCATATTTTATAAAATCCATATTTTATAAAATCCATATTATATAAAATCCATATTTTATAAAATCCATATTTTATAAAATCCATATTTTATAAAATCCATATTATGTCTTGACATTTGAAATAAAATTTTGGCACATTTGTTTTGTAATGAGTGGGTTGGGCAAAATGAGTCAGTTTAAATAGCAATACATATGGGACAATAAAAGAGTTTGGATAAACACAGATTTCAAGGAGCTTTTGCTAAAATAGTCATATTTTAAAAACTAAAGCACTTTAAATCCTCAAAATACCACTGTTTTGTTCAGAAATGAATAAGAATGTACATTATATATTTTAAGAGTTTAAAGCAAATGATAAAAATGTGAACATCATAAAATAGCGTTTTCTGTAAGGTTTTGTAAAGACCCCCACCAATTTGTAAATGCTTATACTGCATTTGTATTAAGAATTTTGTTATGAAATTTGGAAATTAATCTAGAAGAAATGTCACATTTAATAGTTTACAGTGTGCAAAATACTTTTGAACAATCCTTTTTTATTATGTTAAAAAAAGAATTCGACATGACGGGTATTGAAAATTTGGAGAAAATTTTCTTTGGACAATAATCTTTTTACTGTTTTTATCTATTAAAAGTATAAGTGTATGTTGTTTTCTCTTGCAGAAACTAGCAATTTAAAATCAAGATACCCAGAAAAAATATTGTTTCTATTTTTGAGTATTAATAGAAAAATGTCTTGTAGCATTGGTAGCATCAGCATCATCAACAGCAGTGGTAGCATGGCTGTAAATAACAGACTGTTTTTGTTGTTGATTTTTATTGCAAAAAAACTTTAAAAATAATTGAAAAAATGAATATAATAAATTTTCTAGTTTTACACACACAAAGACACTTCTACTTTTGTTTACATCTCGAAAACAAAGAAACAGGAGTACGCATAAACTCATTTTTATATACAAAGAAACCTCCAAGTTATGCAAACGCTTAAATGACACGTTAACTAAACCCAGAAGGGGAGGCAACTTTTCATATGGTTCAAGGGGCAAAACTATTGTAATCTTCACAGCATTAAACCTTCTCCCCCTGACAAACATTGACAAATTTGCAATATGTAGTATTGTTCAGTTTCTAGTGAAGTTAAGAAATAAAAGACGTCTTAAACTGGAAGGTTTTTAACATGCTGAGGCACCCCATCAACTTTCACAGACTGCAGGCTGCTCACTTCAGTAATGCGACCTATGTTATATTTTGTTGTACAGTGGCCATGTGGATTTTTAACCCAAACGATGTCTCCTCATTCATACTTCCCTCCAGTCACCTATGGTTTGGGCAATAAGTTAACTTTAGCAGCTTTGCTTCAAACATATTTATGTTGCATGTCAGCTGGTGCGGTGGAAGATGAAACTTCATTCTTTGGGGTGACGTTATACCAGTAGACCACCTCCGATATTGAACACTTATTTCTATCAGTGATGGTTTTAAAAGTCCTATTACTTTGTTCTACAATTCGGTTTCCACTTGGTGAGTAGGCACATTGAAACCACAGATGTATGTCTCAAATTTTTGCAAATTCTCCAAACTCTACATGTGAAAGCGGTGGCGTTGTCAGTCAGTATTTCTATTGGCAGGCCTTGCTCAAGGAAAATATACTCCAACTGTCAGATAACAGTAGTCACATCTATCCAACACATTGATCGGCATACTGGCATTTCAGTCGATGATAGAAAATTTTAACCAGTATAATAGGTTATGTCCATCACTAATCTACTCCCGTTGTTCTTTATACTAAATTTTCCTTTTTTCCAGTGAACAGATGCTGGATCTATTGATCAACAGGTTTAACAGACTTTCACAACAGATTTAGCAGTCTTTTTGAACACTTGTGGGTCAAACAACTAGCAAAAGAATATGGATTGGAAAAATATAAGCAGTTGTCTTACTACTGCGCAACTCCAGAGCACTGGATCTCTTCCTTCCTTGAGTAAATCCATCCACCTGCATGGCATTCTGGTGAGACTATCTGCATGTTTCTGACAGGACTTCACGAGTTTTACATTGGTCAATCCATATTCTTTTGCCAGCGATTACAGGGGCTCAAGTGTCGCCAATTGAACATCTGACCAATTGCTCTTGTGTTCATACATGCTTTTCCAGTAAACATTAGAAATCCACAGGTGCATATACACAAAATCAGTGACCAAGTGTAACACTGCCGCTTCCCACTGAGGAGCCAAATTGACTCCTTTGAGTGCCGTATCAACTTCAGTTAGATTGATGTTATCCCACCTCTTTGTGACTGCAGTTTCTAGGTGCTTGATAAATGCAGTTGCTACCTGGAGCCATCCACATAAAGTGACTAATGAGTTTCCTGTAGAGAGAAAATACACGCCACCAGGTCAATTCAACAAGGATTTCTGGAATTGGATTTCTTTGTTACCATCAAAGAGTGACATCTTTTTTCCAGACTTGCAAGCCAAGAAGTCTGGCTTCATCTTTCAGTCATGCCAGATCCTTGGAAACTGAACCATAGTCTAAAAAATGTTGCACATGCAACGCAGGAACAACACTTTCATTAATGAAAATATCATCAACATATGCTGTTGTAATGCATGGTCTTGAGATATGATAGCATCTATAACAGACTTCATCGCCACATTCAGCCCAAATCCGAACCATGTAAGACAAAAGTGGTGGCCCCTGAAAATAACTGAAATGGCCATAGCACCTTGTGAACAGGAATTTGAAGATATACATTTCACAGATCCACAAGCACACACTGACTCCTTTTTGCCACCATCTTAGTTTCTATGTGCACACTTCTGCATTGGCAGTGAAAGCACCTTCAAACTCATTCAATTCCTTGTAATCAAGCACCAGATGTACCTGTTGTTCCTGTATGACTTCCATTATGGGGATTAGACACTTGGGTGGGCCAAGTTCTTCTGAATATGGCACCAGCCATCCATTCTGCTGCCACTGTTGAATCTCGTTCTCATAGGCATCCCTGGCATGACAAGGAACTGTGTATTCTTGCATACTTATTGTTACTCAATTCACTGAGGGAATGACTGTTTGCCCATTTCTATGATGCAGTCTATTCTTTGTTACTGTGATCATAAGTCACACTAAAGTCTGGCTCATCAATCGAGATGGCAGCATCTGTTTAGGCCTCCAAAACGTGTTTTGCCTGATTCTGTGAAATAAACTTCAAGTTTCTTGATCGCATCAATCCCCATTGAAGCCCAACAGCTGTTTATCCATGACCAATGCCTCAATGTCAACAACTGGAATTTGACCAATCTCTACATTTATTCTGCTGTATTCTTGGCAACTTAATGTCCTTCCGTTAGCTGTTAGTATGCCTGCTGACTTCTGCTTCCAAAAGCAACACACAGTTTTACTCACTAGTCTACAAACACCCAGAATCGATCAATACCTTGCTCATCTACATGTACTTTCATGGAAGGAAGCTTCTTAGTCTCCAGTTAATCAGGATCGAGACTAATGCTAACACCTCCTCCCCTTTGGCATTTCTCTGGCACTGCATTGTTTTATGTCCAAGACCACTGCATCTGAAGCAACGTATCTCATGAAGGACTTTGCACATCTCACTGTCCGGCCTCTCTTGGCGATTCTGTAAGCAGTCTTTTGCAAAGTGGTTGGAACCACCACACCTGTTGCAAGCAAATTCTTTACCATCATTGCACACTTTTGATTCTGAAGGTATTCTTCTGGCAGAAGTGGCATTGTCAGTCATAACAGCTCTCATTCAGGTCAACAGTTGTTCCGCATTCATCATTTCATCAGAGCAAAATTGTCAAGTGACAAACTGGTCATATGCATTAAATGCATTTATAGTACATGCAGTTAGTAGGGCCTGCTTGATCGTTTTTGTGTCTGGTTTCTGCTCCATAGTAAGTTGCCTGCATATGGCTAGAGCTCTTCCTCACAATCTCAGTGGCAGGACGCATTCAACATTTTTCATAGTGCAAAACTTCTTAGCGTTGCTCCACTCTTGACAATCCATGGTGAACAGGTCCTCATATCTCCGAAAGAAAGCATCAAATGTCCCATCCAACTTTGGTTGGTAGTTGAACGTTTCTATAGGGTTCCATATTGTACTTTGCAAAAAAGCAAAACTGTCGCCCCTGTGTTCTGTTCTATCAAATATTTTTAACAATAACTCTTCTTGTCTCTGTTGTTGAAGTAGCATTCTCTCCTTCAACGCTTGTTGCCTCTCTTGAAATTGTAACTGGAGCTGTTTATCACGTTCTTTAAAATTTTCTTCAGCCTTCTGCTGCTGGTCCATCTGAGCTTTGATTAGTTGTATTAATAGTGCTTTAATGTCCTCCATCTTTTAATGGCTTTTCCAAATGCACAAAAAAAAATTATTTCCATTTTTGACTGGAGAAGAGAGATAAAATAATTAAAAAAAGAAAATGTCCTTCCTTTGAGTGTGTGCATATAAGGAGGGAGCAATATATCACTTGCTTCTTGGTAAAACCCTTAAAGATAACCAAATATGAGTGTGGATAAAAACATTTTTTACTTGCGAAACAAAACAAGAGAAAAATGTACTGTGGTACACTACAGTTACAAAAGAATAAATACAATTGTGGAATTATCTGGAAGTTAACCAAAATGCCTGTTTTTTTTTTCTTATGTATGTGTGTGTGTGTGTGGGGGGGAGTTGTCCCCACGTGGCAGAAAAAAGTTTTTCACTTTAGGACTGACAGTTAAAAAATAGAATATTTCAGAAAATTCTACTCAATGAAAAAAAGTATTTCCTTTTTAGTCCAAGTAAAACGAAAAAGGAAACATTTCTCTCCTTGTTAAAATATTGTATAAATTAGCAGCAAAAACAAAGGCAAAAAAAAATTTTCACTTCATTTGAAAAATGTTCAAATTTGCATAAGAATAAACAGTTGACATTTTACAACAGAGTTGTTCTCGCGGTGAAAATTGCGTCAACATTTTTCTCTTTTTTTTCTTCTTTCTTCTTTCAATAAGCAACCAATTAATTTTTAAACATTAACAAAATGCGTTTAGCCTCGTTCTTTGCAATTTAAATATAGAGACAAAAAGGTTATTTACAATTTCGTCGATAACTTTGTCATGTATCTGTTTTCTTTCTTTTTTATTTAGTTTTTAGGACGTAATCGCCAGCAGACTTCTTAGCTTGTAAATCCGTTGTTCTTTTGAAGTTTATTAGAATTTTGTATTTTCTTTTTTGTGGAATTAACCCATGTGAAAATTGAATCCTCCCCACAAGTTGTTATGGGGTTAAATGGTAATAAACGAAAAAAGAACACAGGATTTTAGGAAACAAAAATGTATTGACATAAATTACAGGCAAAGCGAGTTGAGAAAATCTATTCCCCAATGGTAGGACGTTTGCACACGTCCAGCTTGGTCGTGTGCCAATCTCAGACTGCTGGGCACTGGTACTTGATACCGGAAGTGACATCACCAACAGAAGTGACGTCGAGATAGTCCATTAATCCCATAAAGTTTTTAAAAGCCAATATTTATGCACCACTTACTGTAAATATAAGCGTCAAACGCCATCATTTAAAAACTTCCTTAATCCTACCTCTAAATTTAGGTTTGAGTGGCAAACCTCCTCCTAAAATCTTTTCTAGCCCGAACAATAATGCTAAGTCTGACTGGCAAACTCCTAACCAAACAAAATTCTTTACACCCTACAATTAAGCATCTTAAACAAAAGCAAAAAATAGATCCTACATTAAAATGCATATGATCTATCTCTCAGAAAAAAATAAATTGGCAGTCCGAAAACACTAGAATGGCCTTGACATGGTGAATTATTTTACATTAAATTTATATAAAACTAATCCCCATTATAAAATTGCTTTTATTTTGGTTCTGTCAATATTTCAGAATGTTTAAACATAATTTCCTTTAGCCCTAACATAAAGTCAGAGTTGCAAGCCTCCCCATCTTTATATAATTGCACAAAGACCCTCTTAAAACTATGCATAACCATTTTAAAAGAAAACACAGGATTTATCTCTTATAGAAAAATGGTTAACTACCCTAAAACGCTAAAATGGACCAATATGAATCATTTTACATTAAATTCTAAAACAATTTTTGTTTACATTTCATTAAAGTCTTTCAAAGTATTCACATGTAATTGCCTAAAAAAGGTAGACTCCTATTTCGGAGGGGTTGTCAGATTGGAGTGGGTAACGGGCGGTGTTAATCTATAATACCAAAGAAATATTGCAATATATTCATTTTTATATAGTTCTAGATTTGGATTTCTGTTTCTTGTACATAAAATGCATTACATTTCATTAAAGTCTTTCAAAGTATTCACATGTAATTGCCTAAAAAAGGTAGACTCCTATTTCGGAGGGGTTGTCAGATTGGAGTGGGTAACGGGCGGTGTTAATCTATAATACCAAAGAAATATCGCAATATATTCATTTTTATATAGTTCTAGATTTGGATTTCTGTTTCTTGTACATAAAATGCATTACATTTCATTAAAGTCTTTCAAAGTATTCACATGTAATTGCCTAAAAAAGGTAGACTCCTATTTCGGAGGGGTTGTCAGATTGGAGTGGGTAACGGGCGGTGTTAATCTATAATACCAAAGAAATATTGCAATATATTCATTTTTAAATAGTTCTAGATTTGGATTTCTGTTTCTTGTACATAAAATGCATTACATTTCATTAAAGTCTTTCAAAGTATTCACATGTAATTGCCTAAAAAAGGTAGACTCCTATTTCGGAGGGGTTGTCAGATTGGAGTGGGTAACGGGCGGTGTTAATCTATAATACCAAAGAAATATTGCAATATATTCATTTTTAAATAGTTCTAGATTTGGATTTCTGTTTCTTGTACATAAAATGCATTACATTTCATTAAAGTCTTTCAAAGTATTCACATGTAATTGCCTAAAAAAGGTAGACTCCTATTTCGGAGGGGTTGTCAGATTGGAGTGGGTAACGGGCGGTGTTAATCTATAATACCAAAGAAATATTGCAATATATTCATTTTTAAATAGTTCTAGATTTGGATTTCTGTTTCTTGTACATAAAATGCATTACATTTCATTAAAGTCTTTCAAAGTATTCACATGTAATTGCCTAAAAAAGGTAGACTCCTATTTCGGAGGGGTTGTCAGATTGGAGTGGGTAACGGGCGGTGTTAATCTATAATACCAAAGAAATATTGCAATATATTCATTTTTAAATAGTTCTAGATTTGGATTTCTGTTTCTTGTACATAAAATGCATTACATTTCATTAAAGTCTTTCAAAGTATTCACATGTAATTGCCTAAAAAAGGTAGACTCCTATTTCGGAGGGGTTGTCAGATTGGAGTGGGTAACGGGCGGTGTTAATCTATAATACCAAAGAAATATTGCAATATATTCATTTTTAAATAGTTCTAGATTTGGATTTCTGTTTCTTGTACATAAAATGCATTACATTTCATTAAAGTCTTTCAAAGTATTCACATGTAATTGCCTAAAAAAGGTAGACTCCTATTTCGGAGGGGTTGTCAGATTGGAGTGGGTAACGGGCGGTGTTAATCTATAATACCAAAGAAATATTGCAATATATTCATTTTTAAATAGTTCTAGATTTGGATTTCTGTTTCTTGTACATAAAATGCATTACATTTCATTAAAGTCTTTCAAAGTATTCACATGTAATTGCCTAAAAAAGGTAGACTCCTATTTCGGAGGGGTTGTCAGATTGGAGTGGGTAACGGGCGGTGTTAATCTATAATACCAAAGAAATATTGCAATATATTCATTTTTAAATAGTTCTAGATTTGGATTTCTGTTTCTTGTACATAAAATGCATTACATTTCATTAAAGTCTTTCAAAGTATTCACATGTAATTGCCTAAAAAAGGTAGACTCCTATTTCGGAGGGGTTGTCAGATTGGAGTGGGTAACGGGCGGTGTTAATCTATAATACCAAAGAAATATTGCAATATATTCATTTTTATATAGTTCTAGATTTGGATTTCTGTTTCTTGTACATAAAATGCATTACATTTCATTAAAGTCTTTCAAAGTATTCACATGTAATTGCCTAAAAAAGGTAGACTCCTATTTCGGAGGGGTTGTCAGATTGGAGTGGGTAACGGGCGGTGTTAATCTATAATACCAAAGAAATATCGCAATATATTCATTTTTATATAGTTCTAGATTTGGATTTCTGTTTCTTGTACATAAAATGCATTACATTTCATTAAAGTCTTTCAAAGTATTCACATGTAATTGCCTAAAAAAGGTAGACTCCTATTTCGGAGGGGTTGTCAGATTGGAGTGGGTAACGGGCGGTGTTAATCTATAATACCAAAGAAATATTGCAATATATTCATTTTTAAATAGTTCTAGATTTGGATTTCTGTTTCTTGTACATAAAATGCATTACATTTCATTAAAGTCTTTCAAAGTATTCACATGTAATTGCCTAAAAAAGGTAGACTCCTATTTCGGAGGGGTTGTCAGATTGGAGTGGGTAACGGGCGGTGTTAATCTATAATACCAAAGAAATATTGCAATATATTCATTTTTAAATAGTTCTAGATTTGGATTTCTGTTTCTTGTACATAAAATGCATTACATTTCATTAAAGTCTTTCAAAGTATTCACATGTAATTGCCTAAAAAAGGTAGACTCCTATTTCGGAGGGGTTGTCAGATTGGAGTGGGTAACGGGCGGTGTTAATCTATAATACCAAAGAAATATTGCAATATATTCATTTTTAAATAGTTCTAGATTTGGATTTCTGTTTCTTGTACATAAAATGCATTACATTTCATTAAAGTCTTTCAAAGTATTCACATGTAATTGCCTAAAAAAGGTAGACTCCTATTTCGGAGGGGTTGTCAGATTGGAGTGGGTAACGGGCGGTGTTAATCTATAATACCAAAGAAATATTGCAATATATTCATTTTTAAATAGTTCTAGATTTGGATTTCTGTTTCTTGTACATAAAATGCATTACATTTCATTAAAGTCTTTCAAAGTATTCACATGTAATTGCCTAAAAAAGGTAGACTCCTATTTCGGAGGGGTTGTCAGATTGGAGTGGGTAACGGGCGGTGTTAATCTATAATACCAAAGAAATATTGCAATATATTCATTTTTAAATAGTTCTAGATTTGGATTTCTGTTTCTTGTACATAAAATGCATTACATTTCATTAAAGTCTTTCAAAGTATTCACATGTAATTGCCTAAAAAAGGTAGACTCCTATTTCGGAGGGGTTGTCAGATTGGAGTGGGTAACGGGCGGTGTTAATCTATAATACCAAAGAAATATTGCAATATATTCATTTTTAAATAGTTCTAGATTTGGATTTCTGTTTCTTGTACATAAAATGCATTACATTTCATTAAAGTCTTTCAAAGTATTCACATGTAATTGCCTAAAAAAGGTAGACTCCTATTTCGGAGGGGTTGTCAGATTGGAGTGGGTAACGGGCGGTGTTAATCTATAATACCAAAGAAATATTGCAATATATTCATTTTTAAATAGTTCTAGATTTGGATTTCTGTTTCTTGTACATAAAATGCATTACATTTCATTAAAGTCTTTCAAAGTATTCACATGTAATTGCCTAAAAAAGGTAGACTCCTATTTCGGAGGGGTTGTCAGATTGGAGTGGGTAACGGGCGGTGTTAATCTATAATACCAAAGAAATATTGCAATATATTCATTTTTAAATAGTTCTAGATTTGGATTTCTGTTTCTTGTACATAAAATGCATTACATTTCATTAAAGTCTTTCAAAGTATTCACATGTAATTGCCTAAAAAAGGTAGACTCCTATTTCGGAGGGGTTGTCAGATTGGAGTGGGTAACGGGCGGTGTTAATCTATAATACCAAAGAAATATTGCAATATATTCATTTTTAAATAGTTCTAGATTTGGATTTCTGTTTCTTGTACATAAAATGCATTACAATTCAACTTGTCAGATTTTACTTCTTTTCTAACTTCTTTTCTTTTAATTGATGGCATTTTGAAGAAATTGCAGCATATTTATGTGCATTGATTATTTGAAAACTTTTTTTTTTTTTTTTTTTTTTACAAAGGCATCACCACATTATCAAGGCCCAGAGGCCACTCAAGGATAAGGGTTAAAGAGTGTACAGTAGAAATTGGTCAATATAGTAATCATTAGTAATGAAAATTTGGTAAATTTAATAACTTATATGGAACGGCTCATCAAGAACTTATTTACTTTAGACTTGAACACAACCATATTGTAGTCAGCCGGAAAGCAGGAAAACGGAAGACAATTCCACAGGCGTGCAGTTCTAAGAAAGAAGCTTTGTTCATGGAATCTACGTTTAGGTTTAGGCACAGATAAAGAGTGGGGGAAATTATTGATAGTGTTTACAGCTAGACGAGTGTTTCTTGTGAAAGTTTGGCGAGGGGGGACCATAGATTGAAGCTCAGTTGAACACTTTCCATGAAAATAACGATACATCAGAGACAAACTCGCAACATCTCTTCTGTGAGATAGAGGTTGCAAGGAGGAGAAAATTATGTAATTGCCTAAAAAATCATATCCTTACATCATTTGTAGACATTTATGCTGACGACACTACCATTTATGGTACCACATCTAAGACAGTAAACGACCAAGTTCTCTCCAATTCTCTCTCCTCTGATCTTGAGCACGTAGTACAATGGGGAAAGAAGTGGCTGGTTACTTTTAATGCATCTAAAACCAAGCTTCTCTCTTTACATCATCAACATTCTAATCCACATTTGTCATCAATTGAAATGAATGGCTCTCGTCTTCAGGAGGCCTCAAGTTTTGACAAGCTTCTGGGCTTGACCATTACTCCTGATCTTAAATGGAACACGTATATCAAATCTGTTGCCAAGGCCGCTGGAAAAATGGTGGGATCTTTCTATTAATTTCTTGAGATATCAGTGGTATATTCTGATCCCATACACAAAAATACACTTATATGGCATATTTCATTGCTTAATCTTTTGTTTTAACAAAAATATAGCATTTTTACTGAAAAAGTAGTGTAAAAAATGTGACAAAACACATATGGTCTTCAAGAGGGGAAAATATCCAAACGTGCCAAGGCACAAAAATAGACATAACTTCCTTAATTTTCATTGGATTTCAAAATTAAAAAATATTTTTTAACTCATCAAGCTCTTTCTATGTATACCATTATTGAGATATTTTAAGCTATTCAAGGTTTTTTTTTTCACATCGGGAGAAACAATTCAAGTATAAAAAACATTAACAATACAATAACAAAAAATAAAATATGAATTATCTGAACATTTACTAAATTAAAATAAAATTAAGAAAATGTTAATAACATAAAATAGAAGTATTTTAAAGAATTTTTTATGCAAAATTTAAAATTCTGAAATGAATGAAAGTTGTTAAAATGTATAACTTAGAATTTTGCTTTTTGGAAATAAAGGTTCTGTTTATCGGTGATACTCTTCTCTTATTAGATTAAATAGTTATTTTAGAGTATTCATGCATTATCTCCACCCTGTTCCATGACAACAATGCACCAATGCCAACGAAAATACTAAAATTTTCACTAAAATTGGTTGATTTCGTAAATTTTTGTGAATTTTTAATTGACAGAAAATATCAAAATATTTTCCATTCTTTTTGCCCATACCTTAATATATAATCCTTCTAGAGGCAGCTGTGTACTTGGCAAGAGATTAAGTGAACAATAAATGGAACGTGGTAACTGTTGCTTTATGAAAGAAGAGGGAACACTAAAAAACAGAAATATAAATATATATATTTATATCACAGGACATCACGGTCTTGAACAAGTTCGGCCACGCAATCACAAACATCTCCGACGATTTGGCATGACACAATCCTGAACAATACTCTTGACTCGACACAACACAATCTTAAACAAAACCATCGATCGACACATGATCCTGAATAACACCGCCGATCAACATGACATGATCCCGAACAATATCATCAAATTGACACGCCAGGACATGATCATGAATGCAGTAATATGCGACACATTACCAGAGCAATCTTTTTCAACTTCCCCCGGATGATTTGTTGGCATGTTTTTTTTATAGTTTTTAAGCAAAACTACATTGTTGCTGTGGATAGGATAGATGTAGCTCATTGGTAGACTTTTGATTTGCAATCAAAAGGTTCTGCGTTCACTTTTTGCCACAGGTAGGTCCGACTCATACACTGGCACACAATTCTTGTGCACTTCAATGCATGCTCGTCACACTCCTACCCTAGTTTCGAGATGAAAAAAATGACAATGTTGAGCAAACCGTTTTCTCCTGGTATTTGCCTTAATGGTACAGGCTCATAAACTTCCTCAGTGGTGCCTTCATCTATCGCATCATCAAATTCTTCCTGTTCTAGATCCTTGGGTTTATCATCTTCTGAGGAGCTTTCTCCATCTGGTTGTTCATACAGCAGTGGAGCTATGTCATCTGATGAGGTAATTTCGTCATTGATTATGCAATTATGTTAGCACGCTGGGCGCACATCCTTTATGTGGTGTGGTGTTTCATCATCTGAGATTGACTGTTGGCTATTGACTTTTGTCACTGTTCCTGTGCCGAACTGCATTGTATATCTTTATCACAGACCTTTTACCCAAACCACATTTCCCTCATTGTACAGATTAGTAACTGTAGTGTCGGACACCATCACTTCATTGATACCCTTGCATGGATCCTATAATATATATATATATATATATATAGTATATTCACATGTTCCATCAAGGCCATCTTTAGGTGTGACATTGTGCCAGTACACTGCCTCTAAAATCGTGCATCTTGTTCTTGCCACAATGCACTTTATTTTGCAATGGGACCTCTCGATTATTGTTTCTGGAGGATATGTGGTGCACTGAAATCGAATATGCACACCCCATGTGCAATCTCAACAAACATCTTTCCATAAAATGCAGCGCCATTATCCATGAGCAATTTGATCGCCAGCCCCCTTTCACAGACTATACCCTCCAATTGCTTAATGATGCTAGCAGAATCCTGTCAGTGCAACTGCCTCCAAATAGAAAAATGGCTAGGGTCACAGTCTATCAACATCAAGTACAACTGAATGCCAAAATGGGCTATATCCACAGCAGCCCTGCTCCAGGTTTCTGGGACATCAAGCCTACCTCACTTCCAATGCGCTGGGGCTGGATGTATAGACTGGCATTCTTTGCAATCCCCAACCATCACTCACACTTCAGTTTCAATTATTAATGGGTTGACTAACCTCACAAAGTTCCATGTCCTTTTTGCACTGGGATGTTCACTAGACCAATGAATTGTTTGTATCTGAGACATGTGTTATTTTGCAGCCATGCAAAACACAAGTTCTCGGGGTTCTCTCGCTTTACGGATCTCATTTAATCATTGCTGTGGTATCTGATTCAAGTTGGTCAGCTCTGTTATCATGAGACTTATCAATTGTCAGTGCATATGGCGAGGCCAAATCTCAGAGTTTGGAGAGGTGATGGCTAATTAACATTTCTGAGGTTGCTTTGGTGTGTACTCTCGTCTGTCTGGACAAGGTGTCAGTTATCCACTGATATACACAAAAAGAGTTTGTTCATAAATGTATGGTTTTGGCTTTCCACTGCCATGCAAGGTTGACACCTCGCAGTACAGTATCAAGCTCAGCTAAATTTATATACTTGTCCTCATGCACTGCTTGGAGCCAGCTTGTGTCTTCCGCCATGGAACCATTGCTTTCTACAACCACGCTTGTGGCAATGGAAGTAGAGTCCAGTGACACTAACATCTTCTCCACAGATACACCACTCACCTTTCACCAGATCGTCTTGTGCTACTCTCAAACAAATGTCTGTAATCATCCATACTAGAAGAGGGTCTCACACTTAATTATCCCATCCAGCTGTCATCATATTTGCCCTTCATTTTACAAATGTTCTAGTGACACGTAACCAGCCACACACTGGGAAATGGCCAGTTAGTTTCCTGTACACTGAAAATACAATTCGGTAAGTATATTGGGCATTACTGGAAGGTAACTTCCACACCACCATAACAATTTTCCATGCTTCTCCTAGACACATAATCCCAACAGGCATGAGCTCAGTCTGGGGTCTTGCTTTCTAAATGAAACACCTCCAAATGTTCTTTGACATGGGTTACAGAACACACACTTTTATTCACAAAAATGTTGTCAATATACGAAGATGTAGCCACGTTTGTGGTCTTATCCTGGCTGAAGATGGTATTAACAACATTATTAAAAGGGTGACATTAATCCTAAATCCGAGGCGGGTAAGACAATATCGCTTTCCCTTAATGTCTATTGTTTGGGACAGCCAAAGAGATTTGTCAACATGTACTTGGAAATAAGCTTGGCATAAATCCAGAACTGCAATATTTCATCCCCGCTGTCGCCATTCCCTCAATTTCTGTAAGCAGACATCTGCATTGGCCGTATGAGTCTTCACATACTCATTTAGCTCCCAATAATTCATAACAGACCAAACTTTCTGGTTGTCCTGCTGTGCAACAACCATGAAGGGATTAAACCTTTTGGCGGGCCAAGTTCATCCTCAGAATATAGCAACAGCCAGCTATTATTGATCTAAATCTGCTGTTCACAATCATGTTCCTTACGAGTTTGTGTTGGGACTGGATACTCCGCAAGTATATTTTTCAATGTAAGTGGAGGTTGGTTGCCAGCCCATATCCACAATGCGGTCCACTTCTGTGAAGAAATTACGCTTGGTAATGGTGATAGCAGCATAATTAATTTTGCTAAAATGCGGAAAAGTTACCTCACCAGCACTAGGCACAGCTATTCTTCCCATTTGCTTGATTGCATCCAGCTCAAGCAATAAATCAAATCCCAGTAAGTATCCATCCACAACTAAGACTTCTATGCTAATGGTCCACTTTGCACCAAGGTTCACTTACACCACCCCTATTCCACAACAGCTAAGTGTGCTTCCATCTGTTGTGCACATAGGGGTAACTTTCCTCATCCATTCCTTGCAACATGACCTGCAGACTAGTTACTGTGTGCATCCAGTATCCACTGGAGCTCTACATGGTAGTCCATTGATGTGAACAGTTATAATCAACCATGCACCATGGGCCATTTACAACAGTGTGGGGGGGGATGAGATTTGTACTAAATTCTTGCTCCATTGATCATTTCCCAGACAAAATCAAGCAATGTGCTCACACCGCTGATATCAGCACGACGTGATATTTTTTGAGGTTTGACACAAACATCTTTACACATCGCACTATCCAGTAAGCAATTGCTGGCCCTATGATTGAGTCATTTACAATTATAACACCACTGTGAAGTATCCATCTCCTTAGGTGTGATTTGCGTCGACCATGCAGCTAAAGCAGCTTGCTCTAGAACTCCTACGCAGTTCTTTAAAATGGCATGGGCACATGCCAGCATGCATGACAGATCAAGGTTACTTATCTGGGAGGATGCTTGTAACAAATCTTCCACATAGACAATCCAGCAATAAATGCACATTGTAGGCATTGATCCAATATGCCGGCAAACAGGCCCACAAGCATGCGCAGTTCTGCCAAAAATATGTCAACCATTTCACCTTGTTGGAGGCAGCGTGCTGCAAACTGCTTCCATGCAGTGAAGGGATCCAAAGCAAATGCTGTGTATGGCGTTTTCTTTATACAGTCAAAATCCATCCAGTTTTCCTTACTTAATTGCTGGTACACAGCATATACAATGCCTAACAAGCACATCTGAATGACACAATACGCTTCACCCCACTCAGCTAACATATCAGTTCAGCTTTCTCTAACCACTCCACTATTGACTGTCTGGTTTCACTGCTAGCAAATACTAGCATGAGCTTTGGGTCAAAGGCCATGATGGCCGAAATAGTTGTCGCTTCAGGAGGGAAAAGAGCATGCCAAAAAAAAAAAAAAAGAAATATATGTATATATATTTATAGCACACATGGTAGCACGGTCCTGAACAAGTTTGTCCATGCAACGATTCAGCATGACACAATCCCAAATAACCCTCAACTTGACATGATATGATCCCGAACAATGCTGTTGAATTGACACGATACAATTCTGAACAACACCGTCGAATCAATACGAGATGATCTCAAATAACACTATCAAGACATGATATGATATGATCCTGAACAACACCATCGATCAATATGACACGATCTTGACCAATACTATCACATGGACACGCCACAACATTATCACAAATGCTGTAACATGCGACACGTTACCAGAGCAATCTTTTTCAACCAACCCCGAATTACTTGTTTTTTTTATAACCATTAGGTGAAACTCAATCATTGCTATGGATAGGATGGATGTAGCTCATTGGTAGACTTTTGATTTGCAATCGAAAGGTCCCAGGTTCGCTTTTCATTGCAGGTGGGCCCAACTCATACACTGAGACACAATTCTTGTGCGCTTCCGCGCATGCTCGTCACAGTGACATTGGCATTCTTTTCGAATTTATCCTACAAAACCACTGATCGCCCAAATGAAAAAAAAAAAAAAAAAAAAAAAACAGCCAAGAAAACTTGCTAATTCACACAGTTACTGTCGTTTGGGCTGTCAATGTCAGTATCGTCACCTAATTTTTTCCACGGCATTCTTTATTTAAAATAAATATGTTTACTATAAAACACTAAAATTCATTTATTTATTGTAGTGTGTGAGCGGGGTGGGGGTGTATTTTAAATGAATAAGTATTGCCGCCAAACCGTTGTCTTTTCTTCCTTTTTTTATGTATTATTTCGACTAGTAGAGTTTAGGTTAGCAAACGTTAATAACTAAACAACGACTTTGCGACGTTTTTAATGTTAACATCGTTTTCAGAACACTTGTAAAAAAATACTAAAAAATATACTCGATTGAAAATAATTGTATATTATATATATTACCCTTCTTTGTTTATATGTAAATTTGGAATGTGGACTTATTTCTATATTAAAACAAAAGGGAAACAATAATTTTGATGCACCCATGTAGTAAAAAATAGCCCCAAAAGCAATTAAATTCAAGTAATACTTACCTTTTGTTTGGCAATCTGTTTTTTAACAAAGATACAATTATAAGATTTGTTAATTAAAACGAGAAAGTTTGACGCATGGATGTCGCCATTTAAGATGGCGACCGGAAAAGCAACTTCGCAGAAAATTAAAATAATTATTACTATTATTGCGATTTTAAGTTTGGTTTTTATTTTTGGTTGTTTAGTACTGTGTAATTTGAAGAAGAAAAAGAATCATTTTTTATTGTTTAAAATTTATTTATAATTTTTTGACAAAAAAAAAATAGCACCGATTTTTTTTTTTAATGTAAAAAAATCCAACCACTTTTAATATGAGTGCAGATAAATAAAATAATGGTAATAATAAACGAAGGTTTTGGCTAAGATGATTTATCCAGAAGTCAAATTGAACAAAATGAACGGCAATAAAAGAAGGTAAATATTGCTTTTAATGTAAAAAAAAAAAAAAAAAAAAAAAAGTCGATGAATAATGTGGATAAGTTGATTGAGATTGTCGGACGGACTTCCTCATCTTGGTTGTTATTGTCACACGTTTCGGCCGTTTTGCCCTCCGGCCTTCGTCAGGTGTTTTGTATCGAACTGGGGAACCGTTTGTTAGGAGTCTCGAACCCAACCCTTTATTATTATTACGGGGGTACCGTGTTCGGACTCCAGCTAGGCTTTGGGACATAGTTGCTGATTCTCTGTTTTGAATGTTACTTTTTCACTGCCTTCGTTCAGGATTGAACTCATCAGCACCTTTGGGTAACTGTAAACTTTGATACAACGTCTAGGACCACTCGGCCATACAAACGGTTCCCCACTCCTCAGTTCGATACAAAACACCTGATGAAGGCCGGAGAGCAAAACGGCCAAAACGTTGTGACAATAACAACCAAGATGAGGAAGTCAGTCCGACAATCTCAATCAATGAAAACACCTCATCTCAAAAATACAGACAATTACAATGTGGATAAGATCTGAATAGGAATGCGAATGCGCTACACAATCAAATGACTCCCGTTTGCTTTTTATCTAACAATGAGGGAGAAAGGTTGTGGAGCTATTTTGACTAATAGAAGGCGAAAAATGAATAATGACCGAAATCACCTGGTAAATCAACATTGCGAAATATGAAACGACGGGCGTATGAAACGAAACACGCGTTCCGAAAATCCATTTTGGGTTTGTATTACTGTACACATAGATTCGAAAAAGTTGTCAAAAAACAAATATATAACAAATAAATATTATCAAAAGCAAGATAATTTACTTTTCTACCAAACAGGATACATTTTTTGTTTTTGTTTTTATTCAATGTAACATGTTTATTCAGCTCGAAAAGCATGCAGTGTTTACCGATGTATTGTAAAATTCAAAATGGCGCCCGACACTCTCTTTAACATCGTAAGTTTGGAAAAAGGTGTTATAAATAATAAACTAGACAAAATAGTATTAAAAAAACACCGATATATGTCAACTTATGTCACGGTAACATATATTGAGCGAATTTCTAACAGTATTTTGTCTAGTTTATTATTTATAACATCTTTTCCTGAACTTACCGTATTAAAGAGAGAGTCGGGCGCCATCTTGAATTTTCCAATACATCGGTAAACACTGTATGCTTTTCGAGCTGAATAAACATGTTACATTGAATAAAAACACGAAAAATATATCCAGTTAGGTAGAAAAGTAACTTATCTTGCATTTGATAACATTTATTTGTTATATATTTGTTTTTTTTTTGACAACTTTTTTGAATCTATGTGTACAGTAATACAAACCCTCGATTTTTTTTTTTTTGTCGTTGAAAAGGATTTATTGCGTAAATGTTGTTTTCGTCTTCTCTTTTCCGACTATTTGTTACGTACGAAGAAGAAGTGGTAAAAAAAAAAAAAGAGCAAATATTAACAAATAATTGCCGGAGCAAAGTCTAGATAAGTTACTCTTCTACCTATCTGAATAAGTTTTTAGTGTTTTTACTCACTTTAAACGTTTTAAAAAGGACCGCTACTGGACATTTAGGCGCTGTTTTACACGAGGTCACTATGCAGATGGAGACAACTCTGTTTTACTAAGAGATACGTTCATTTTTTTTTATTCATCTCATAATTTAGGACGCTACTAATAACGATATTTTTTATTAAATCAAAACATAAAAAAAAAAGCTGCGACGAATTTTTATTTTAATCTAGCAAAGTTGATAACATTAATAATACAAAACGTAGTCTTTAGGGACTGCCAAACGATTGTGAAGATTGGACCGCATGTTTCCGTGACGTCAGATTTGTGTGTATTATACGAACTATGGAAAAGCAGAATGATTTTTTAAAACCCTTATCTTCTTCAAACTGCAATTAATAATTAAACTTTGTTATAATTTGTTAGGTTTTAAGATTTACACAGTTTAATGATTAATAATATTATAAACATTTGTATATCAAATCTGAAATACGGTTTTACTGAATGTTATTTTGGTTACCTACGGGCTTCCATATTTTGTTCGGTAAAAAGAGACAAACAAAATATGAGGGGGGCACAAAATGCTTAATATTTGTGCAATAATATTTTCAAATTGGTTTTAATCTGACAATAAAATAGCTGACAGAAGTCATGTTTATATGAAAACTTAATATTTAAAAAAAAATTTAAACACAATTTAAAAATCTATGTTGTAACTGAACATTTTGAAATAATGGAATTTTAATCGTTTTAATCTTTTAAAAATTAATTAATGTTTACGAAGTTTCTTTTTCTTGGCAATTCATACCATAACATTTATTTGTTAATTTAAAAAAAAGTAATACCCCCTCCCCCCAAAAAAACGTAGTCGTAAAGATTCCATTTCTTTTGTAATGTTTTCATTCTATGGGCTTTAAGCTTAAAAACTATTTTTTTTTTATATGCGCTGCCGCTGCACTCTGCAGCATAAACGACGGCTTGCTTCACCTAGCAAACTGCCTTCTCACATGGCGCATCATTAATCAAAAAATTACGGACTGACATTTTTTGAAGATGTAAGTTTTAATGACGCAATTAAAGAAAAGTACAACAAATTGGGGAACCTTTTTTTTTTTTTTGTCTCACGTAGTTTTTAATGCGGTTTATAAAAACATAAGCACCAAGCATTTTTATGTTTTTCGTTCTTATTTTTGCGGGAGGGGGATTCAATTATAGAACTTATGTGGCTTAATAGGTGCTTCTGCAGTTTAATTAACCGTTTTTTCCGTAAGTAATGCACCGACATTTACCAATTTTTTAACAGTATTTTGTATATTTTTTTATTTTTAGCTCATTTTCCCAAACATACCGTGTTCAACAGAGAAGCCGGCGCCATTTTAAATTTTCCAATACATCGGTAAATACTGTATGTATTTCGAACTGAATAAACATGTTACATTGAATAAAAACACTAAAAAATTATTTAGTTAAGTAGAAAAGTAACTCATCTTGCCTTTGATAACATTTATTTGGTTTTTGACAACTTTTTAAAATCTATGTGTACAGTAATACAAACCCAAAGACACATTCTCTTTATTAAAAGAAGTCAATTTATTTATTTATTATCCCTAAAAATCTTAAAATTTGATTTTCTTAAAAAAAAAAATAAATAAATAAAAGTAGTTGATTGATAAAATATTCGATGGTCTGCATGTACTGCCCTTGTTGACCCATATTTCCGCCAGGGGTCGTTAGTTGCGTTATCTCTCAAACAACATGGCGAGTGGCTTTTTCTTTGATTAATCGTCCGATAATATTTGATTTTCTTAAATAAAAAAAAAACTACTTGATCGATTTACGTGATTTTTGGAATATGACATTTTCATGCTGTTGCAAGTACGTACATTATAAAGATTTTTTTCAGATTTTTATTGTATAAATGATTTGTTGTGGCCCATTTATAGACTTGCACCTCATTTTTTGTAATGTAATCGAAAAAAACAGCAAACTGTGACATGAAAACAAAAACGATTCTCTTAATAGTCGCGTAAAGACTGCATTTTATGTTTTGTATTATTAATGTTATCACCTTTGCTAGATGAAAATAAAAATTCGTCGCAGCTTTTTTTATATGTTTTGATTTAATAAAAATATCGTTATTAGTAGCGTCCTAAATTATGAGATGAAAAAATGAACATAAAATGGAGTTGTGTCCATCTGCACAGTGACCTTGTGTAAAACAGCGCCGATTTGGCGAAAGTTAATTTTTATATATGTAAATAAAATTCCTGAGAAATGTAAAAAAAAAAAAAATGGTTAAATAAATTTAAAAATTTAATAATATAAAAGCTCTATAAAGTTGTAGCGTCTACCCCAGAACTAATTTTGACAGTGACATTGAACATTCACCGTTTCCGGAGAGCTAGAAAAAAAGACAAAAAAAAAAAGCCGTGGCGCTAAATTCGAGGAGTCTCTCGCCTTCTTTTTGCTCGCGAACACCGGAGGAGTAAGACGCGTTACTGCCACGCTCTGTCGCTCGTGCGTGACACACCCTGTGCCGGTTCCAATGGTGAAACCACACACAAAAAAAAGAAAAACATTCTTCTTATCTATTCACTCTGCTCCTTACCTGAACGGCTTTTCTAAAGAAAATTAATTTATCGCTTCTTTCCAACTTAACGCCAAAAAGCATTTGACCAGTCGTGAAGGATTTCTTCTTTATTTTCGGACTCAAAATAAACACGAGTGTGATACGCCAGGGCAAATAAATTTACACCTCTTATAACAAGCTAAGTCTGATTATTTGTTTTTAATTAATTTTTCTAAATATTTGTTTTCTTATTAATATTTTTGAAAAATTAATTTTAAGTGAGCTATTTGTTGTTTTGCCCAGCGAGCACCTCGCTTCAAAGCGTATCTTTATGCATAAAAAAAGTTGGTAATCCTTGGGCGTTGAGTTCCATGGCGACCAGCAGAAAAAGAAATAATGGTCGCTCCCTTAGCCCCCACCCCCCGCACGTAACATTTTTTATTTACTGACGTTGCCGTAGTAACTAAACGATTATTTGTCACATTTACAAACATTTATTTATTTTGAAAAAAGTTTTACTCTTTATGAATATTAAAAGAAAAAAAGTTACTAAACATTTATTAATAATGTCTCACTTTTATAGACATTTGTTTTTAAATTTCTTTTTAAATGATGACTTTTATCGACTTTTTTTTTAAAAATAGTATTTGCGGATGGGTATGCTGACAAATACCAGTTAAATTTTGAAAATATTTTTTCATCCCTCCCATCCTCCCCAAATGGTGTTTTTTTCCGGGAGGTTGAGGGTGTTTATTCTGAAAGCCATTCTTAACATTTGTGGAGGTGGACCTAATGTAAAAAAATACAAAAAATATAACTAAACTGATAATTTCTCACTTTTACAAATATTTTTAATTTACATGCGCAGATGAATAACATATTGTTGAATGGTGCGAAAACAAAGCATTTTTGTAATAAACTTCGGGTTTGTTTTACTATACACATAAATTCGAAAAAGAGCTTAAACAAAAATATAACAAATAAATGTTATCAAAGTTAAGATAAGTTACTTTTCTACCTAATTGGATAAGTTTTTTTTGTTTTTCTTTAATATAAAATGTTAACATCTTTTTCGAATCTATGTATATAGTAAAACAAACCCAAAATTTATTACAAAAACGCTTTGTTTTCGCACCATTCAACAATATGTTGTTCATCTGCGCATGTAAATTAAAAATATTTGTAAAAGTGAGAAATTATCAGTAAATGGTTTAGTTATTTTTTTGTATTTTTTTTTTACTTTAGGTCCACCTCCACCTCCACAAATGTTAAGAACGGCTTTCGGAATAAACACCCTCAATTTCCCCATGTTAACTACAGATTTCGGCATAAACACCATGGGGGGGGATATTTGCAAAATTTTACTGATATTCTTCAATATACCCATCCGCAAATACTATTAAAAAAAAAAAAGTCGATAAAAGTCGTCATTTAAAAAGAAATTTAAAAACAAATGTCTATAAAAGTGAGACATTATTAATAAATGTTTAGTAACTTTTTTTCTTTTAATATTCATAAAGAGTAAAACTTTTTTTTTTCAAAATAAATAAATGTTTGCAAATGTGACAAATAATCGTTTAGTCACTACGGCGACGTCAGCAAATAAAAAATGTTACGTGCGGGGGGTGGGGGACTAAGGGAGCGACCATTATTTTTTTCTGCTGGTCGCCATGGACCTCAACGCCCAAGGAGTATCAAAAAGTTTGTTAAAAAGTTCAAATAAAGTTTATTGTGTAATTGAAAAAAAAAAACCCACCTCGTTTTTATTATATTATTATTATTAAAAATAAAACCAACATTGATTGCTGGGGACAATTTTTTTTTTCGCATACACTGCCATGTTCACAGGCTCGCAGAATAACGAGGGTGCCAAAGTAAAATAAAGCTCTATTAAAAAATCCATGAAATAATGTTAAACATTAAAATAAGTTGTAATGATGCATAAAAGGAGACAGGAAGGAACTTTTAAAAACACCGGAAGTTAGCACACGCATCTCTTAATTTAGGTATGGAAGCACAGAATCCATACAATTTTCAATTATATTTTATTTTATTATTATTTTTTTTTTTAACTTAATCAAACATAGTTATTTAAAAAGCTTACGCGATTAAAAAAGTAAAGCAATTGATAAAAAGTTTATGTATTCTTATATATTTTTATAAATTTTATAAATTTTCTTTGTTAATATATTTTTTAAATATTTAGGTTTGTGTGTGTGTGTGTTTTTTTTTCAAATATAGTTAGTTTTTTATTTAAACCTGCGTAATCTATTACGACCTTTTTTATCAATTATAATTTCTTACTTTTTAATCACATATTTTTATCAAATTTTTATATTTTTTAATCGCATATCTTTTCAAATAACTGTTTACTTAAGTTAATAGATTATATATTTTGTCAAACTATTTAAATATTTTTATAATATATTTATTTACAGAAACATGAAAACAATTATTAATGTATCACAGTTTTAGCAGTTTAAAGATGCGAATATTTCAAATCTGTTAAAAACACTAAATTCAAACAGCATTATAAGTATGAATAGATTATGTAGGTTTAACTAATAGAACTAATTATATTTGCAAAAAACAAAAAAGAAAAAAAAAACACAACCAAAATATGTTTGAAAAATATATTAACAAAAAATGTATAAAAAATATATAAACTTTTTTTTATAAATTATTTGTTTTATTTTTTAATCGCATATCTTTTATGCGATTAAAGAATAAAAAAATAATTGATAAGAAAAGTTTATGTATTTTTATACATTTTTTATCATAAGGGGGGGGGAGAAAAAATAAACAGAAAATATAATTGAAAATTGTATCGATTCTGTGCTTCCATACCTAAATTGAGTGACGCGTGTGCCAACTTCCGATGTGTTTAAAAGTTCCTGTCTCCTTTTATGCACCATTACAAAATAAGTTTATTTTAATTACAATCCAATAAAAAAAAAATATTCATTCCGTGATGGTTTCTAATATAAGAAACTATTACTGGTAATCTCCAAAAATACCGTTAGGGCTTACAACATGGCCGCCAGAAGAGTCACGTGATCCGGTTGATCCAAAACATGAATCGTGCAAATGGAAAACGCAGCCTTGAAGGCAAACTTTGACAAACAATCACAATTTGTTTGTATTTAATTTTTTGTTGATATAATGTTGTTATAAAAATAGGCAAACTTTGAGAAACAATCTTAGGTTGTTTTTAGTTAAAACAGTGTTTCGACCACTTGTTTGTTCTGAATAAAATACTTTTTATAAACACTGTTTTAATTAAAAACAACCTAAGATTGTTTCTCAAAGTTTGCCTATTTTTATAACAACATTATATCAACAAAAAATTAAATACAAACAAATTGTGATTGTTTGTCAAAGTTTGCCTTCAAGGCTGCGTTTTCCATTTGCACGATTCATGTTTTGGATCAACCGGATCACGTGACTCTTCTGGCGGCCATGTTGTAAGCCCTAACGGTATTTTTGGAGATTACCCTATTACTTACTTTGAATGGCCTCTGGTTTGGGGAGACGGATGCAAACGCACCTTCCCCTTTGTGATTGTGCTTTATATTCATTGGTAATCATGTGACCGTTGGATAATGCTATAAAATGGATTGTTTTTGACAAGCTTTGCTACCCTTTCTCTTTTTATGTTTGGTCCCTACCGTCACGGTAGTTATTTCTTTCTATTACTATTTAATTGTAGTATTACTAACATTTATTATGAGACTTCAAGGATTAGGTCGCAACCGAGGGCAATTTGTTGCAAAAGATATCTGCACAAAGTAAGGTAAGGCGTTTTTCTCTTTCTCTCTCTGCCAGTTGCCATTGATGTGTCAAGAATAATTTCTTAAATTTAGATCTAAGTCCTTTAATTATACTTTTTGTAGTGTCCTAGCAAAGATCAGCTACAATAACAAACGTGTATAACAAAGTACGAATCTCCGATTAAAAAAATCTAAAAATATGTTTTTCAATCTGACATTTAAGTTTTTGGAGAAAAATGTGCTTATTTTAGTAAAACTTATGCAGTGGCATAGCTAGACCTTTTGCCGCCCGGGGCGGTAGTAAAATTTGCCCCCCCCCGGCATTTGGGTGCCTGGAAAATTCGTCCATGGAAAATTCGCACATGGATAATTCGTCCATTGAAAATTCGTCCATTTTTTGCTAGGTAGGAAAACTGGTCCATTATTATTAAGTTAACATTTATTCTGTAGTTGCTTAATTTTCATACCTTGCGAAAATTAGTTCTACGGTATCTAATTTTCCTAAATTCAATTAAATTAAAATTAAAATATGAAAACTGATTTTTAATATTTTTTTATTCATTTGAGATTTTATCTGTTTTCCTTTTGTTTTAAGTAGATGGTGGGGGTTGCCCGGGGTGATTTTGTCCGACCCCCCAGCTAGCAATTGTAAAGTTTACAAGGAGTTATAAAAACGTATGCTACAAAAACAAACGTTTGATACTTTCAAAGTCTTAGCCTCATGAATTGGACAGTAATAAAATTAATGAATTCAAACTTGTTATTTCCTCTTTGATGTCGGTGTATATACACTCAAATATCCAACTTTCTTTTCGCACCTATTCGATAAAAAATTATATGAAAGTTCCCCTTTAAGTATGAATTTGTCAGCATTTTTTTCGATTTTCCCCTTTTACCATCTTAAAATGCCGCCCCATGCCACCCCCCCTGACGCTCAGAAAATAGGGACACATTTTTTCTGATTCCGATACCCCCCAAAATTCCGATTTTTACAACCTTTTTGGTATAAAATTTCATATTTGTTAACTTTTGTTTATTTTTATTTATTTTTTCTACTTTCTATTTTTACCCTCTCAAAATGCCCATCCCCGCCCCCCCCCCCCAGCTACACCAGTGAACTTATGTGATTTCTAGGAAAATAATATTTAACTTATGGTAAATATTATTTTTAACTTATGGTAAATATTATTTTTAACTTATGGTAAATATTATTTTTAACTTATGGTAAATATTATTTTTAACTTATGGTAAATATTATTTTCCTAGATTGAATTTTTGAATAATTTAATTCAAAGTTGGTCGAATTGTAGACAACTAAGCATAAACACTGCTTTTTTCGATATTTCATTGTTTTAACATTTTTACAAACCTTTTTCCCCTGTCTACCTATTATGTTGCTAGAGAAATTTGTTTGATCTTTGACGGTTTATCGAATATATTACATTTTAGAATCGGGATTTTTTTTTTGAGTGGTTATCAGGACTCCCCTGACAACCATCTCTAAATATTTTAGTCTTGTAATATTCAGCGCAATCATTTTTCAGAGTAAATAAACGCTTCAAAATAAGTTAAAGATAAAAAAATTTCAGGTATGTAGAAGAGTAACTTTTCTTTCCTTTGGTAACATTTATTGTTACATATTTGTCTATACTTCAACATGGTACTTTTATTTATTATATTGTTAGGTAAAAGTACAAATTAGTTAGCAATGACCCCTTCCCCATATTAAAAATGGCTTTCTAAATAAAAGCATTATTATTAATGATTCAAGGGGTTTTTTGAAACATGACAAAAATAAAATAACTTAAAGTAAATAAAAAAAATGCGTCCTCCCTAGATATATAATTGAAAAACAAAATGATCCCCGCATTTTTAGATAAGACAAAAAGTATGAAATAAGATCGCACTTTTTAAAAAAATATGAATTTGAAAATTAGAATTTAAGAAAGCCGACAATGATATTTTTATGGTATCTTTTGTTTATTAAAATGTTAACACTTAAAAATATGTAGACTTTATCTTCCCCTCAGAAGAATGTAAAAAAAAAGTCAAAACAGATTGTAGAAAATGAGGATAACTGATGAGATAGTCATCATTAGTTGTTATAAATTCAGCACTAGTCTCAGACTCCATAGACTTAAGTTCACTTTCCATGGAGCTACAAACAGGATTTATTTCTACAGAATTTATTTTTACAGGATTATTTTCTTACTGAAATTTGAATAGTAATGGCATCAGGATAATGTGATGATGACCATTATTTACAACTATTTACATCGTTATTTTCATGGAAAGTGTTCAACTGAGCTTCAATCTATGGTCCCCCCTCGCCAAACTTTCACAAGAAACACTAGACTAGCTGAAACCATTATCAATAATTTTCCCCACTCTTTATCTGTACCTAAACCTAAACATAGATTCCATGATCAAAGCTGCTTTCTTAGAACTGCACGCCTGTGGAATTGTCTTCCGTTTTCCTGCTTTCCAGCTGTCTATAATATGGTTGTCTTCAAGTCCAACGTGGACAAGTTTCTGATGAGCCGTTCCACTTAAGTTAACAAATTTACCGAACTTCCATTACTATCGATTACTATATTGTCCTTTTGACTACACTCTTTAACCCTTATCCTTGAGTGGCCTATCGGCCTTGATAAGTGGTGACGTCTATGTAAAAAAAAACTACTTCAGCAGTTGATAAATTTACAAAAAGAAATTAACGAGCTTCGCTCTGGCAGGAAAAATCTGTCAAACTGGCCTCACACTAAAAAACCTGACAGACCTGTGATCGAGCATAGTTACACCACAGGTACTGGCCATTATTCATCGACACATGGACCTGGTACAAACAAATGGGCAGTTTAAGTTAACTAACCCCGTGGAAATATACAACGCATTAAGAATGGCTTGCTCAGACGAAGTAAACAGACTTTTAATTTCTTTTGAAGAATGGTCATTGATGTACAAGTTTTAGATGAAGCATGTTCCTGGACTGCACCTTCGATACCCGGCACCATCAAGACAGCAAATTAAAGACTACGAATACTACTCAGCAGATCGAGGGGGGCATGTAAGCAGTAATCACAGCTGTGTATGTGTGTGGCCCCAAATTTCAAGCTATAAGCTGGGATAGAATCGTGGCAGCTGTGGTCACTGACGAGGAATACCAAATGTTAGTGATATAGATACAGGACGACTTCCCAA
Organism: Euprymna scolopes; assembly: GCF_053919585.1. Classification (NCBI taxonomy): domain Eukaryota; kingdom Metazoa; phylum Mollusca; class Cephalopoda; order Sepiida; family Sepiolidae; genus Euprymna; species Euprymna scolopes. The sequence continues at coordinate 1,188,311 of NC_136520.1, read as the reverse complement.
AGTCACAACACAAACTGCTACTGAAATTCTGATAATTCTGGCCGATGTCAGACCAACTATTATTTGAAAGGGGTACCCATAAAAAGGGATAAAATTCTGATACCAAAGCTGCTTAGAACTGAAGTACTAGAGGCACTGCACTCTACCCATTAAAGGGTGAATGGGGTGTTGGCTAATGCTAGACAACAATTATTTTGGCCGAGTCTAGACGCTATTATCTATCAAATAATATGCATATCATCTATGTTCAGGTTATTTGTGTTAAGCATAGGATTCACTTTATCCTCCAGTACTTCACCAGTTGTTGATCGCACATTGAATACATGCATAAAACGTTCTTTTATTTTGCAATCATGTACGTATCTCACAAGAAAAGAGATCTATTCTGTATGTGATACATCAGTTGTTTCATCCATGAGAATAGAGAAAATTTTGCGTTTGTGTATTTTTTCTAATTCTGAGTTCTGTATGAAAGTAATAACATTTGTTTTTTTTTTTTCAGTGTTTTTTGTTTTTGTTTGAGTACATCAATGGGCAGTTTAACCACACTCTCATATTTGCTAAGCATTTCTATAAGTTCCAGAAAATTGCGTAGATTTTCACGTGTAGAGCTTTTGCTGTTGCTCCTAAATGGCAAAACTTGTCTTGCCAGGTATAAATGATGAAAATTAACCTACATAAAATTTCTCGATGTTTTTGCTTCTCTTTGCCTCTGACAACTTGTAATTGGCAATCAGCTGCTTCTAAAGCAATACTCGATGCTTGGCTTTGGCAGCTTTTCCATCAAACCATACGAATCACGTGATTGTGAAGTAGTGCACGCCTTTATTTTCTCTAAAGCTACCCCTTACGGCTTATGCCCTCTGACTGCCAAGCTGCTCGACTATTGTACTTTCCTTCATTCAAGAGCTGACAACTGAAGCAAAACGTAGCATGTTGCAATATTTTTTTTTGTATCTTTAATGGGAGGTATGATTCCTGAAAGTCGGGATATTCTATTTATAAATGCTGCTGATAGGAGCTGACAAATCAAATTAATTAAGTTCTGTTATTAACCGATCAGAAACCAGAATTTCTCCATAAAAATTGAATCTTTTAGCATGCCAGCACATAATTTTTTCGTGTCAACACGAGAAGGATCATTTGCTCTTTGCCTGCAAAATTATAAAGTCCAGAACTTGCACAAAATAGCGACCCACTGAAAATTCTTCATATCCAAGACTTGTACAATATAGCTACCCGTCGGAAACTCTTCTGAAATTAAACATTACTTCCAATTCGAGATAGCATCTTTCTGTGGTGAATACTCTTACTAATAGTTCCTTTCATACCATTTATTCTGAAAAGAACCTCTTTCTTTATTCTTGGGATATGAAATTTATGGTTGACATGAGCTATAATTATTGCAGAGTCTAATGAAAGACACTAATATAAGTAACAACATGGGCAGGATCATTTGGAAACTGTAATTCAGTTCGCATAAAAAAATGGCTCTTTAACTTTCAGCACTTCTGCTTTCACATCAATCTGTGATTCCTTTGGGACAAGTTCTTGCACAAGGTCCTGTAACTGGCTTTATTTTGCTCATCGACTGCTTCTATATCTTCAGCTTCTGACTTTTCATGCTACTGAGTCTCCTTCCAGTCCCCTGAGTCTGGGCAGTTAATGCCAAATGCCAGAAGGTGCCACACAAAAATTGAGTGATATATTTTCCTGCAAATATAGGCAAATTTAGTAAATAGCAAATAAATATTTAATCTTTGAATAACAGATAGTATTCAAGCTAGATTTGCATTAATTAGTTTACTTGTTCTAATGAAATATTTAGATCTTTGCTCGGTGATTGTAAAATGATAAAGCAGTTTTAACATAAGATAATCAAATTTTAGATATATCAGTATAAACTATGCCTAAACTGTTTACCAAAAAATGAACAAATACTAAAAATTAAAAACAACGGTTACAAAGTAATTTCCAAATTATGTGACAAAACCAAAATAATTTCTACAATTCTGTCCAGAACTAGTCATCAACTGGGATAGGTGATCATTTTATGTTATACCACCATTCAGTCTTGAAAGACAAAAGATACCCCCTGTAGAGAGGTGGGGGATTGCACAGGAGAGGTGGGGGATTGCACAATCCTGGTCATACAATTACCTGTGCAATTGCACAGGTAATTGTATGACCAGGATTGTGCAATCCCCCACCTCTCCTGAATCGGCACTGCTTGAGTCCAGTGGCAAGGAGAAGTCTAGGACGACTGGAAACAATACTGGGATAAGCGGAGAGCACATACAGCACCTTGAAGTCCCAAACGGTCACCCATTTAGTACTGGCCAAGCTCATCGTTGTTAAACTTTGGTGATCTGACGGGAATCGGTGTGTCAAAGGTGATTATGTTGTATACGCCCAAACAAAAATCGTTACATTGTAACAAGTGGGTAATAATTTTACATTAAATTTTTAGAGAAAAGTTATCCACAACACTTAAGCCTTTAATATTCGATAAAAATAATGAAAACGATGTAATTTTATGGCCACATGATTGATAATCGTAAACTAAAATGAAAAATGGTCCACACAACATGCTAGCGTAATTAGAAAGAACAATAATTTTATGACCCTTAGAATTAAAAACGAAAATCTTTCACTTTACCTTAAATAATACTCCCTCGTCTTTGTTCTTTCATATTTCTGTAAATAAGCAGTACAATAAATGCGATGTTTAAGCTCGTTTGCAAATCATTTTACATAGGTTCTAAAGATCGAAGCCTGAAAAATTCATAGCTACTTTTTCTTTCTTTTTTTTTTTTTTTACACAGAGATCACCACTTATCAAGGCCCGGAAGCCACTCAGAGATAAGGGTTATTGCAAGTACATTACGTTAGTGAGGAGATTTGATGAAGTGTTTACTTAAGGGGGCGGTTCATTAGGAATTTGTTAACATTAGACTTGAAGACATCCAAGTTCTCACTTGTTTCTTTTCTAACTGTATTTTGTTATATTAATTACATGTTGAAAATTAATTTCTGTGTGTTTTTGCTTATTTTTTTTTTTATTTATTCCGTGTTAAAATTTTTGGCTCATGTGTTTGCTACTTGCTGAAGTCTCAAACTTCCCTCAGTGAGTTATATTTATACTCCTGCTCATGGAATCATATCCGACGTCACATCTGCCCCTTCCTTTGTATTCAGATTGCTCTCCTCGTCCTGCTGCTTGCATATCTTGAGGGTTTTCTTATGTGGCATTTTGCTCGTTTTAGGGCGATTGGGAGATTCACTTCTCCCGTTTCTTCTTCATCGCTTTTTTTTCACTCATGTTTTTCTCCTTCTGTCTCTCAATGTCATCACTGAAAGGAAAATCATCATCTACTAGTTGTTGACGGTTCCTGTCTTTGGGAATTCTTTTCAGTAGTGACATGTGTCTTAGGATCAGTTTGTCACCTTGTCTTATAATTGCAGACTCCCCTCTTCATTCTTTTACTGTCCATGGTGTTCACTTGAATTAGCTTATGTCTGTTTTGTTTATGGAGTACTATATCTCCGGGTTCTATGTAAGTCTGTTTAGCTTTATTTTCTTTTTATCAATGCGATTCTTCAATTTGCCTTTTTCTTTTTTGCCTTTTTGCTGAGTTCTCCAAGCCTGGCTTTCAGGCCTCTTTTGCAGTCCTGGTAGGTTGATGCTCACTTCCCTACCCAAGAGAACCTTTAAAGGTGTTTCCCCCGTCATGGCATGGGGGCTATTTTGGTGATACATCAGAAACTCTCCTAGATGCTTTCTCCAGTCCTTTTCTTCTGTATTCATCATTCGAATAGCTTTCAACATGATTCCAAAGAACCGCTCAATTTCCGCATTGGCTTCGAGATGATAAGGTGTTCTCTTTTCGTGTTCGATACCCCATTCTTTACAGAATTGTTTAAATACCGAGAATATGAATTGGGGCCCATTATCTGAAACAATGGTTGCTTGGATACCATGTGTATAGAAACAGTTTTGGATTATCGATGCAATTGGCCCTGGTTGACCTTGTAATGAATGCTTTAGGCCATTTTGAGCCTGCATCAACCATTCCAATTACGTAATTCCACTAGGGAAAGGTCCACATATATCAATGTGGAGGACTTTCCAGGAGCTTTTTATTTTGGCCATATGCACTGGACAGTAGTTCCTTTTAGAGTTTAGTGTTGTGCACGGAATACATCATCTTATGGCGGCCTCTTTGTCCTTGTCTATATTAGGCCACCATACTTTAGTAGATAGAGATGTTCCAGGTGAGCATTGTCTTATTATACCGGTTTTAATGCTACCTAAAGCCGACTAGAGGATTAGTTGGCCAAGGCAGTAAGTACTGAAGATACAGTTGAAGATTCAGCATTCCTATCCCATCGCGGTTAATAACCTGGTTTTTCAAATATTTTCTGAAAAAGATTATTTTTTTTTTACTCCCTCAAAAACATATCAATTTTAAACTTATTTTCAACTTGTAAAAATGATATGACTATTCTGTAAAGAATAACTCGTAAAAAATCCCTTAAAGTATTAACTCACAATTTTAATTCCATTATATTTCGGCACTTCTTAAAGACATGGTATGGGAAGCTCGTACAGTTCTCTGTAGCAGAAACTAAATATAATGGACGAGTAAAGTTTACTTAAAATGTATAAAGAGGATCATTTATGATAATATGGGTCCTCAGTGGTTCTTAAATAAAGACAATGTTGCTGAAACCATTATGCAATATGGCAACAGCTCTGAGAAGCATTTCTATTAGAAAGCACTCATCCCTTACCTGAACAAATTATGCTCGACTTCTAATCAAATGACCTCATACCTTCAAGCCTGCACTTTGTAAACTACACACAAAACAGAATTGTGAGATAAGCTTGCCTAATCCAATATTCATCTAACATCGAACTACAATCACACAATACATACTGTCTGATAATTACATAAAAAGAAAATAGCATTGATTCAACACTTAAGCAAGTGTTGTGAAGGCACAAAAGTTTTGAAATTTCGATATTTTCTTTTTTTATTAAATGCCAATGTTAATATTAATTATATTTATTTCAGTTTTTAGTTTATATTTTTCATGTGATCGTTTTATTAAATGTATAATAGGTTTTCTCGTTCAGGAATGAACTCATTTTATCTGGCATGTTGATTTTAAATATAGCATAAGTAGATCCGACAATTTTATTCTCTTAACACGCCCCTGCACTTCGCATCCCCATAAAATGACATACTAGTCCAACTGCTGAAGCATGGCACGTAACATTAGTTTGTTTTTTTAAAGTTGTGAACGCAGAGGTTTATTTCAAACTAAAGACGATTCTTAATAGTTTACACTGAAGACGGGCGCTTTTAGCAGATAAGTTTTGAATTTGCGATATTTTCTTTTAATTAGATGCCAATGTTAATATTAATTATATTTATTTCAGTTTTTAATTTATATTTTATTTTATTGTTTTATTGAATGTAAAATAGGTTTTAATATAGCATAAATAGATCCGACAAGTTTATTTATTTTCAGTTAGTGAGAGAGGAATCTATACCCATACATAAACATGTCAATTGAATTTATTTTAAGTAGAGGATCATAAGAGTGGTGCTTGATTGGCTAAAATCAGAAGCCCACAGTATTAATGCTAGGGTCCATCCTGCATCAACTCTCTTCCAGATCTATATAAATGATCTTCCAAATCACATCCTAAAATCATTCATAGACATTTATGCTAATGACACTACCATCTATGGCAACACATCAAAGGCCGTAAGTAACCACATGCTCTCTGATTCCTTTTCCTCTGATCTTGGGCATGTGGTACAATGGGGAAAGAGATGGCTGGTTACTTTTAATGCATCTAAAACCAAGCTTCTGTGTTTACATCATCACCGCTCTGATCCCCATCTGGCATTAATTGAAATGAATGGCTCTTGTCTTGAGGAGGCTCCATGTTTTGACAAGCTTCTGGGCTTGACATTGGCTCTTGATCTGAAATGAAGCACGTACATCAAATTTGTCACCAACGTCACTGGAAAATTTGTAGGATCCTTCTACTGCTCCAGTAGATATCTCACTCCTGATGCAATTCTCTACCTATATAAAAGCAAGGTACATCCAATGATGGAGTACTGTTGCCAAATCTAGGCAGGAGCTGCTATAAATACTTATCCTGCCTTGACAGAGTTCAAAATAGATTTGTAGCATAGTGGAGATGACCTTTTCTGTTCCCTGCAGCCTCTTTCCCACAGAAGAGACTTGTCAATATCTGCCCTAGCTAACTTTATCACCACTGACGTATTGTCTCTAATATGTAAAAATATATCCATTTTTTTTTACTTCTCGAAAAGATAATCCTTAAAACTGGTGGTCCAAGTTTAATCACAACATATTTCAACAGTTTGTTAAAACATGTCATGTGTTGCACAGACATTGTTTATTATTGTTTATTGTGATAAAAGTCATGGAAACAAGCGACACTCAAACTCGAAACTCGAACAATAGGAAATGAAAAGGTGACATATGCAAATTAAGATGTGGTCGAATTTGAGCATATAAAAACCAAGTATTTCTTTAATTAAAGAGAAGTTTTTTTTTCTTATTCAGAGTCATTTATACATATGAGTCACTCGTATGCCAGGAGAAAAAAACAACAACGTTTTTTATGAACATCAAAATGGAAAGAGAAAACGGATTGTCATTTGTTTGTGTGTGCCAAGAGCATATTCTTATTCAATTGGAGGATTATTGTCAGGAAGAGTGGGCTAAAATTACTACTGAAGAGTGCAACAACTTGGTTGTAAACTATGAAAAGCGACTGAGGAAGGTAATCAAGGCCAAAGGCTATACAATTGATTATTAAATAAATCGTGCCAATAATTTTGAACAAGGGTTTTTTGCAATTATGTTTGTTGTTCCTTTGTTATTTATTTTTTCTAAAATCCGATTGCTGCATCGGAAAGGCCAGTTAAAAATACATAATATACTTTGTTATTTTCTTTAATTTAATCCCTTTTTTAGAATTTATTAGACAAAATTTAACTTTTATTTTACCGTGCCAATAAATATGATCATCACTATATATATATATATATATATATATATATATATATATATATAGTGTTATAATGGAATAATTCCAGAGGAAATCCGGGTATGAGAGCTCAATGTGGTAAACAGAGCAATAACATAAAAATATAACACGGAAAATTACATGATTGTCGATGCAATAATTTATTTCAACCTTATGGTATTTTCAAGCATCTAAACTAGACAATTACATTTTTGATACTCATTACAATTACATTTTTGAGAGTATCAAAAATGTAATTGTCTAGTTTAGATGCTTGAAAATACCATAAGGTTGAAATAAATTATTGCATCGACAATTATGTAATTTTCCGTGTTATATATATATATATATATATATATATATATATATATATATATATAAATATATATATAAATATATATATATATATATATATATATATATATAATCAAACAAACCATAGATTTGAATTATAGGATTTATAAATTGAGATATATAAAAATGAATAATAAGTAAAATGTATAGAACATTAGAGTGGCTTTTCCGAACAAATTGATTAAATTTTGGTCATTGAATGATCTTTTAACAAAATGTTAATATTTTAAAAATTTATATATTCGCCTATCAACAATATGTAAATGTCATGCTTCAGGAAGGCAGAAACAATTGTATGCAGTAAAAGCTTTTTTGACGAACCTATATCTTGAGGAATACCTGTATCGACTAGTTCTGGGACAAGTTAGAAAATATTTGGTTATTTTTCTAGTGTGTCTCATATGGCGTTTTGATATAAATTATCAAGAGATTATGAGCTTAATCCAATAATATTGACAAAATAAACAAAATACTAATAATTCAATGCAATTATTAAAAATATTGAATTTTATTTTTTTTACAGATGTTCCTGTTTGAACCCATTTAGTGAGTGTTAATGGGTCATCTTTTTCTTTAAACATTAATAGATGGGAAAACTGTCAGCAACATCTGTGGGAAGATTTATTATCCTGAATAATCTGTAACAACTTTTGTGCAATGGCGGTGAAAAAATCATACATCTCAAATATATTAATTTTTTTAAAACGTGTGTAATGTTCAAATAAATCAAAACGTGTTCAAAGATTGAATCACAAATTGCATGAGGATACATGGCTTTGAAAAAGGCAATACACTCTACTGTACAGGAAGCATTGAATTAACGAAATATCTCTTAGTGAATGGACACCAGATAAATGCTATAACATTGTTTGGCTGGCATTTCTTTTTCAAACAAAATTCGATTAAAGATCACAAAATCAAGATTGAAAACCGAGAATGAAATAGCATATTTTTATAACTGTGTTTATAATCATGGTCCAAGATCAGTTATAGTGAAAAATGCAGAGTGTGGAGCCAACATATTCTTGTGAATGGTGTGGATATTCTTGTTCACACAAATCAACGCTGGTGAGACATATGAGAACCCACACTGGAGAAAAGCCCCATTCTTGTGAAGTGTGTGGATATTTTTGCTCTGAAAAATCCACGTTAGTGAAACATATGAGAACTCACACTGGGGAAAAGCCCCATTCTTGTGAAGTATGTGGATACTCTTGTTCTGAAAAATCAGCGTTAGTGAGGCATATAAGAATTCATACTGGGGAAAAACCTCATTCTTGTGAAGTTTGTGGATATTCTTGTTCGCAAAAGTCACATTTAGTGAGACATATGAGAACTCACACTGGGGAAAGGCCGCATTCGTGTGAAGTGTGTGGATACTCTTGTTCTGAAAAATCAAGATTAGTGAAACATATGAGAACTCACACTGGGGAAAAGCCTCATTTTTGTAAAGTGTGCGGATATTCTTGTTCTGAAAAATCAAGATTTGTGACACATATGAGAACTCACACTGGGGAAAAGCCCCATTCTTGTGAAGTGTGTGGATATTTTTGCTCTGAAAAATCAAGGTTTGTATCACACATGAAAACTCACACTGGGGAAAAGCCTCATTATTGTGAAGTATGCGGATATTCTTGTTCTGACAAATCGAGACTAGTGAAACATATGAGAACTCACACTGGAGAAAAGCCACATTCTTGTGAAGTGTGTGGATACTCTTGTTCTGAAAAATCAAACTTAATGAAGCATATGAGAACTCACAATCCCAAGAAGATCGAGTTGTAATTAAATGTAATAAAAGCAAACCTGAAATGCCAGAGCCACGATTTATGCTTGGAATAATAAAGATAAACTTGGAACAATTTCAGTATCACAAAGTCCCTGCATAGGACACTTAGCAAATTTCTGGTTAGAGACGCCATAGCAACTGTGATGATTGTTTCATCAATGTGTTGATTTTTAAAGAGGCCACAGAATCATGGCTAATAAAAATACTATACAGTGAGACATTAAACCCTTACTAATACTGACAAATCTGCTTTTTTACTAAAATATAGTTCTTCACTGGCCTTGTTGTATACAGTATCTATGAACAATTGAGACATTACACTATAAGATAATGCATCATTAAACAATACTGATGAACCTAGTGTGTCACTGCTACACACGTTCTCTTCCCTGGCCTGGTTGTATACAGCATCAATAAACATTGCTCGTCAGGAATGTAACTCAACAAAGAACGAGAATTCAGGAGGAAATGTTTCAAAGTGTTTTAACATGTCTTATTAACTACTTGTTCTTATTATAAGCTCTATTCCCTATTTGGTTTCATCGAGCTTTTACATCTGGTTGAGATTACTTTATAAATATTGTAATAATATTTATAATTTACTTTAGTTTTGCCATGTTGGATCATTTGGGTAAACTTAACTGTAATTCTTATTATATATATATATATATATATATATATATATATATATATATATATATATATATATATAGTAAATATTTCCAGAGGTAAAGTAACCAATGAAGATTTAACGAGGTTAATACAAGAGTGCTCTATACCGAAGTAGGGTAAGATATACTTTATATTTGTTTTACATAAGTATTAATAGGTGGCACACATTTATGAGCATGTTTTGGTCAGCTAGTTACTACGACGTTTTGTTTACCCAATATCGCCCGAAGTTATTTGTTATTATGATGTGTTGTAGAAAGAAGCAGGTATATCTAAGCGTTTCTTTGATTAATTACCAAAATGCACCCGTGTCTTCTATATTGTATTATCCGTCCAGTAATCAGAAATCATGTTTATATAAAGATGTGAACAAAACACTATGTTATTAAACCAAAACAATTGAACAATAGTTATTCGTGATGTCAAAACTATAAAAAGGAATTTCCAAGTAAATAACTTATTTCCTGTATTCTTTTCTGGCGATAAATCTTGTACTAGATAAATGTTAGATGACTAATAACCTGAGTGATGAGAGCAAGCAGGATCATAAAGAGTCAACCACCTGCTCTCTTGAATACTAGGAGATAATGCTGTCTGTAAATATCTTAGAGTAAAGGAGAATACAATACTTCAGCATGGAAGGATGAGAGATAAGATTCAGGAACAATATATCAAACGCCCTAATCAAATTCTCACATGAAAATATCACTGAAAATAACTGCCATCAACTGAAAAAAGCTATCGTTTTTATGCACGTTGCCTTATTAATTGGCCACCAGGCTACATCGTCTTGACACACAAATCAGAAAAATGCTTGTCCTGTATAATCATATATTAATATTGTAATATTTCCATTAACGTAAAAGTTTTTATGGCACGTGATTTTGCACACGTTCCTTTTCCTTTTTAAAAGGGCTGAGTTTTTTCTTCTTCAACATTTCGTTACTAACAGCTCTTGCGTTTACTGCTGCTACCTGCTCTTACGTTTACTATTTGTTCTTACGTTTATTATTTGTTCTTACGTTTATTATTGGCTGTGAAATTAGTTCAGTAAAGCCTAGTAAAGAGGTTTTGCCCTGTCTTCCGTTCTATGATAAAACACCACAATTTACCAAACTAATTTTTTATTTTCCTCATGGAGAAGATAATTCGCCTGGATAAATTTGATGTTTCCTCAGCAGACCCTCAGGCCAACAAGCTTTGGAAATTATGGTTCCGCAACTTTAATTACTACTTATCAACTATTGCTTCGTTAAACCCTGATGAGCTAGAAGTTCTCTATTTAAACATCGATCCCTCTGTTGTTGACGTTATCGAAGATTGCACTGGTTTTGAACATGCCGTGGAATTATTGAAAGGCGTTTATGACAAGTCTCCAAGTGTTATTCACGCTAGACATCTGCTTTCCACGCGTTTGCAACAAGAAAGCGAGTCTGTCGACCAATACCTTCAGGCCTTGAATCGACTTGCCACTGACTCTTGTTTTAAAGACATATCAGCCACCATTTACAGGGATGAATCTGTCCGTGATGCATTCATTCGTGGTCTCCGGTCCTCATTGATACATGCTAGGCTCCTTGAAACAGACACTCTAACTCTCACCGAAGCTACTCAATGTGCTAGGACTTTAGAACAAGCTCACTTTCGCATGGAATCGTATGCCTCTCAGATTGGGGCAGTCGCTGTTACTTCTACTACGGGAACTAAAAATGTGTTGGCCGATTTTGCCGAGGAGGCCACTTGTATTTCTAAAAATTCTGTTCCAACTAATTCTCGAATGGAGTTTGACTCTGTACAGTTCTCTGCTGCCCTTCCTGTTCGCGGCAAGTACTACAACTGTGGAGGGCGACGTCACCTTAAGGATAACCGCCGCCTTTGCCCTGCCTGCGATAAGGTATGTCGAAGCTGTGGTAAACTTGGGCATTTTTCTAAAGTTTGCCATTCTACTCTAACGACACCTTCACGTTCTTCTTCTGCTATCATAGGGGCCCGCATAAAGGCGGTGTTAATTGCCCTCCTATCACCGAAACTGTGGAGTTAAAAGGAAAATGGTTAACTGCCCTTATAGACACTGGCAGTTCTGATAATTTCATCAGTGCCCGCATTGTCAAAACAATGAGACTGCCCACTTTAAAACGGAACTCCGTAATTTCTATGGCATCATCTGCCGTTTCCCTTAAACTGTCTAAATATTTCACCGCGAACCTTTTCTTCAATGGTTGCGAATATAAAGAGATTAACCTTACTGTACTTCCTGACTTCTGTATGGACATTATACTCGGGTGCCGTTTTTTGAAACTACACACCGGCGTTACTATTTCTTTATTTGGATCTCAGGATGCCTTAAAAATCTGCACGCTAACCAATATCAGTTGTGCCCCTGTAAAATTGTTCTGAAACCTGACTCCTGATTGCAGACCTATTGCTACAAAATCCCGAAACTACCGTGCAGAGGATGCCCGATTTATTGAAAAGGAAATTCTTCAACTGCTGAAGGACGACGTCATTGAAACCAGTTATTCACCGTGGCGTGCTCAAATTGTCGTAACTTCGTCGCCTAATAGAAAGAAACGATTAGTGGTTGATTTTTCCCAAACTATTAATCGTTTCACCCTACTTGACGCGTACCATTTGCCTCGGATTGAGGATCTCTTAAACCAAATTGCCCAGTATCATTTTTAGTACGATTGATTTGTCTAAGGCTTACTACCAAATTGAAATTTGTCCCGAAGATCAGCCCTTACACAGCTTTTCAAGCTGGAAATCGTTTGTATCAATTCAAACGAATACCCATGGGTGTCACTAATGGGGTTTCTGCCTTTCAACGATTTATGAATTCCTTTATTTCTGAAAATAAGTTATTCGGAACTTTTTCTTACATTGATGATATTACTATTTGCGGTAAAACTAAAGAGGAGCATGACGCTAACTTGGAACGTTTCTTAAAGGCTGCCTCAACATACAACCTCGAAATAAACTGAGTAAAATCGAAGTTTTCGCTTCGATCTATCAATTTGCTTGGATACCAAATGTGTGACGGAACTGTCCAACCTGATCCTGAGCGGTTGAAACACCTTTTGCAAATGTCTCCTCTTTCGAATTCAAATTCGTTAAAAAGATGCCTTGGTATGTTTTCTTACTACGCGAAATGGATACCTAAGTATTCACACAAAATTCGTCCCCTGGTTGAAAAAAGCAATTTCCCATGCCACCTATTGTTGTGAATTCTTTTGAGAAACTTAAGAAGGACATCGCCAAATCATCTGTAAAGGTTATCGACAACGAACTACCAATCACTATCAAAACCGATGCCTCAGAAAAGGCTATTGGAGGCACCCTTTTACTGGCTGATAGGCCTGTAGCGTTCTTTTCCCGCTCACTAAACCCATCGGAAATACGACTACACAGTTGAAAAAGAGGCTTACGCGATAGTTGAATGTGTCCGGAAATGGTGGGACCTCCTTGCTGGGAAGTACTTCATTATCGTAACAGACCAGCAAGCCATGTCTTTTATGTATAAGCCAGCTCACCGAGGAAAAATTAAAAACGATAAAATCATTCAGTAGAAAATGGAGCTTCTCCCATTCTCGTACAATATAAAACACAGTCCCGGAAGTGAAAAGATCGTTGCCGATGCTTTATCGAGAGTGTGTGGTGCTGCTACTTTCTTCTTGGATGAGCTAAGAGCCATACACAGGTCTTTAATACACCCTGGTGTACAGCGTTTTTGGCACTTTATACGATCACACAATATACCATATTCAATTGATGAAGTTCAGCGCGTGACATCCGAGTGTACAACATGCGCGAAAATAAAGCCTCAATTCTTCAGCCCTAGTAACAATACACTGATTCACGCTACTGCTCCCTTCCAGCGTCTCTCTGTAGACTTCAAGGGTCCTGTCCCGGCATCTTTGAAAGGATGTTGTTACCTATTTACTATCGTGGATGAGTACAGTCGATTTCCCTTTGCATTTCCTTGCCGTGATTGTTCTTTGCAGACCGCAATCAAATGCCTGACGAATATTTTTTCTATTTTTGGACTCCCCGCTTTCATCCATTCTGATAGAGGAACATCTTGTCAGAGGAGTTCAGAAATTTCCTGACGCGACTTGGGGTTGGGTGCAGTAACACTACTGCATACAAACCAAGAGGAAACAGTCTGTGCGAGCGCTATAATGGCGTTATTTGGCACTCAATATTATTGGCCCTGGAATCTAAACAGCTACTCTTTAATGCTTGGCAGAACGTTCTGCCTGACGTTTTAAATTACTATACACAAGTACGAATACAACTCCCCACGAACGATTGTTCAAATAGAAAAGGCGCTCTTCTACCGGTACTGCCTTACTTGTTTGGCTCTGCGAACCTGGGGAGGTACTATTGAAACGGTTTGGCAACCGGAGCAAGTATGACCTGATCGTCGAGGTAGTGGAACTCCTCGAGACCAACCCTACGTATGCGAGAATACGGCATAATGATGGCCGGGAGGATTCAGTAGCACTAAGACATTTGGCTCGTTTTCCGCGCTCTGATGGACCTCAGGTTCCTGCTGAGAATACTCGACCCGACCTTGCAAATGCAGACCCGGCCCATTTGATTGAAACAAATCCAGTTGAAAATACACCTAATGCAGAAAATATAGAGAATTCGCAGAGACCTGCCAGTCCTTCGAATATTGAACTGCTTTCACGCCAGTCTAGCTGAATCTGTAAACCAGTCCAGCGACTGGACTTATAAATAAAACACATCGCCACTTTAAAATATAACTTTTAGAAAAAAAAAATCTACACCTTGCAATCTCTCTTACTAATGGGGGGGGGAGATTGTTATATTTCCGTTAAAGTAAAAGTTTCTATGGCACGTGATTTTGCACACGTTCCTTTTCCTTTTTAAAAGGGCTAAGTTTTTTTTTCTTCTTCAACATTTCGTTACTAACAGTTCCTGCGTTTACTGCTGCTACCTGCTCTTACGTTTACTATTTGCTCTTACGTTTATTATTGGCTGTGAATTTAGTTCAGTAAAGCCTAGTAAAGAGGTTTTGGTCTGTCTTCCGTTTTACGATAAAACACCACAGTATGTATATATGTATATGTGTGTATATGTGTGTGTATGTATGTATATATGTATATGATTGTGTATGTGTATATATGTATGTATATATATATGTGTATGTACATATGTGTGAGTATATGTATGTACATATGTATATGTGTGTATGTATGTATATATGTATACATATTTGTGCGTGCGTGTATGTTTATATGCATATATGTATGTTTATGTATATATGTATATATATGTGTGTGTATGTATATATGTATATATATGTGTGTGTATGTATATATGTATATATATATGTGTGTGTATGTATATATGTATATATATATGTGTGTGTATGTATATATGTATATATATGTGTGTGTATGCATATATGTATATATATATATGTGTGTGTGTATGTATATATGTATATATATGTGTGTGTCTGTATGTATATGCATATATGTGTGTGTCTGTATGTATATGTATATATGTGTGTGTCTGTATGTATATGTTTATATATATATATGTGTGTGTGTAAGTGTGTATGTATATATATGTGTGTGTGTGTATGTATGTATATATATATGTGTGTGTATGTATATATGTATATATATGTGTGTGTGTATGTATGTATATATATATATATATTTGTATGTATATATATATATTTGTATGTCTATATGTATATATATATATGTGTCAGATCATGTCATATGCTATTGGTACCATGTAATCCAGTACTACCTGCCTCATGGTCGGGTCACCAGCAACTAAACTGGTACCTCCACAAGACTTGTTTGGTGAGGAGGGTGGCTAGTCCCCCTGAAGGATTAAAAACAAGACCTTCCAAAGGGTAAATGAACCCTTTTTCGGGTTCAACCGCCAACTTGCACCGTGTGTGTTTGTGTCTGTTGGGGTGGAGAGGACTCCCGTAAGCTGTGGCGAAGGCAAACTTTCTAGGAGAAGCAAATCTCTGATTTAAAAAATCCATAAAGCAGGAGACCAGTACCCGCATTAAGCTGGTTTGCAGTTTAACTTGTTGCCGGCTATCTTGCTCTTGCTTGTTGATGGATCTCAACATTTTGAACCGAGAGAAAGACTTAGCTGCCATATAAAGCTAAGACTCTGTAACATCATCTGTGTATAGATACTCTTTCAGGATTTGAATTCGCCGGTAGGACTAAAAAAAGTCATTTTTTGGGCTCATGGACTTTAAGTGTCTGAGGGAGTGGCACTCGTTTGACAAGATGTTGCAATCATCATATGTGTGTGTATGTATCTATGTATATATGTATATATCTATGTGTGTGTATATATGTGTGTATATATATGTGTGTGTATGTATATATATGTGTATGTATGTATGTATAGTTTTCGGAACGTGAGTTTTTGTGTACAAACATTTTATTTAAAAAAAAAAAAACTCCAGCCGCTTCAAACGCTGATCTGTTGCATTTGGATTTTTCGTCTGATTCTATGTATATTTAGTTGTAAAATAATGTGTAAAGATCGTCATCATTGTCTCCCCTCGGAACGTGAGTTTTTGTTTACAAACATTTTATTAGAAAAAAACTCCACCCATTTCAAATGCAGTAGCTGGTAATTATCTCCATCCCTAAACATTACAAACTCCACTGAGTAGGTTTGCTGCGTTTAGGAGTTTCCTATCTTTTTTCAGCATAAACCAAGTGACTTCATCAAAGACCCATTCCACATTGATAAGACTCCTTTGTATAGTTGCATCCTCTTTGCAATCCTTTCAGGGAGAGTATTAATGGACGCCCCTGTGTCAATCTGGAAAACAACTTCTTTTTTGTTCAGAAACATAAGGCACTTGGCTTCTTTTGGCTGTTTTGTTTTTTGGGGTTTTATCGCATTCACCCAGTAGGTGTATTCTTCATCCTCCTCTGTTGAGGATCAAGTTGATGTACTCGTGGTGGGAGTGCAATACGCTTCTTGCTTTCATACATTCCTGTGCTCTGTCTCTGTTTTCACGTCATTCTGTCTTTGTTGGGACACTTGGATTCGAAATGTCCCTTCTCATTGCATGCATGGCACGTGTGTGTAGCCACAGAATAGGCATTCTCTTTGGGAGATGGGTTCCTTCATTTGACTGGTTTATCATACCTTCATCACCTGGGCTATATCCAGTCCCATTCCTTGAATGTGGGTTCAGGTCATTTCAGCCACTCTGCATATGTCAACACTCTTCTGTAGGGTAAGGTGCTGTATCTTCAGTAGCTCCTGGTTGGTTAATTAGTCATGGATACCTTTTGTAACCCGACGTGTGGCTCCTTCATCAGATCACCGACTCCCAACGTCGTGTACCGTGGATTTTTCATTCGACTATTCCTCTATTCCTCTTATGGCCAGATCGTCCTTTTCCTATTGGCGACTGTCGATGAGAAGACACGCGGTTCACAAAATAGAAATATGAACAAAGAAAGGAAAAACAAAAACGCCAATGTTCACATATAAATTGACTGTTAGACTTGTGAGTGTGTGTGTGTCTTTTCCCCGTCCTATTGATGTTACATTCGTCTATCTCTATTTCACAGTCAACTCTAAAAATTGTACACGACTCTATTTCACAGTCAACTTTATAACTGTTCAACTGTAGTTGTTATCAACTCTCATCCATCGTCTAGCGCATATAAATCTCAACTGTCGCTGTCCAACTTCCATCCGCCCTCGAGCGCATCTCAATTTCAACTGTCTGTCTCCTCTGTCTTGGTCTCCCACCCCACCCTGGCTACCGGAAGCTGCCCTTCCCAATTTTATCATTAGGTTTCTATTGTTATTGTTTGCTATTTCCTATCTATTGTTAATTGTAGGGTATTCCCGATTTCTTTGTTTATTCTAAACTATTTCCTATCTATTGTTGATTGTAGCATATTTCCGATTTCCTTGTTTATTCTAAGCTATTTCCTATCTATTATTGATTGTAGCATATTTCCAATTTCTTTGTTTATTCTAAACTATTTCCTATCTATTGTTGATTGTAACATATTTCCGATTTCCTTGTTTATTCTAAGCTATTTTTTCTTCCTTTGTCTATTCCCCCCTCTCTCAGCACTTAGTGGCTCAAATCCACCCTAGAACCACTTTATAGTATCACACTTCTACAATCTGCTCCCGTAAAAGTGAGTCACTGCATCGGCTACAAAAATTACATGTCTTTGACAGTACTCTTAAATCATTGTAGAACTTGTTGAAAGTCTCTCCCTCACCCTGTTTCCTCTGATGGAACGCAAATCTCTCATAGGTTTCGTTGAGAATTCCGACGGAATACTCCTTCAGTGCTTGTAGTATGTCCTCTACAGTGCACTCCATCTCAGGGGTGTCAAGTCAAACTGCATGCCCTGGTATATTTTCATGGCGTCATCGTCCAAGCAATTCTTCAGAAGGGCAACCTGAATTTCTTGTGGTTTATGCTCCAGACCAGTCAATAACGAGTAGTTGGATCATCGTTTATGAAATATTTTCCAGGAGTCTGCCTTATTCCCCCTAAATATGAGTCGTTCTGTTGGCCTTATGTGTAAGTTGGACATATCGTTAGTCAATGGAACGGTATTAGTTGCAGCAGTCATATTCTCTTCGGCGGACATCGCCGTGAGGCAGAAGTGTTTTGTTTTGAAAGTTACTCAATGCAAAGAGGCAGAGAAAAAAAGAAAGTTTTGGCAAGAATCACTTGTGACAGCAACTCGA
Organism: Euprymna scolopes; assembly: GCF_053919585.1. Lineage (NCBI taxonomy): Eukaryota > Metazoa > Mollusca > Cephalopoda > Sepiida > Sepiolidae > Euprymna > Euprymna scolopes. Next base: position 1,169,661 of record NC_136520.1, on the reverse strand, counting down.
TAGCAATAATAATGATCATAATAATAACAGACTCCAGAGATTAGCAGGGACCACGAGGCAAAGGGAAGCCATTAATTGGAGCGACTGACCGATAAAAAGAAAACATAGCAGAAGTTAAAACCAAAAGTAATACTGCTTACACGGTCTTTGATGATGTGTCGGTCTCGTTGGATGTTATTAATTCTATAAACACCGCTCTGCTACAATTTTACGTTCACAGGTTAGTATCAGAGTGAAGACGACACAGAAGTTAAAATATAATAGCAGCTTTATTGAGCAGCCATGTTACAAGCAATAGTCCGCCTCCTTTTTAGGAGAGTTCTATAGAAAAGGGAGAGGGCAAGTGAGGGCAGTGGTGAGGGTTTAGCTATACACAACAGTGGCAGACAAAGGGAACTACTGACTTTTTGCTAAAAATATCAACACCTCCTTCTCTTTTTCGAACTTTAAAGAAAGAAATCTAAATTCAACCTTTTATTTTCATTAAACAAAATTGGAGAGACTTTGGTTCCGAACTGAATCCGATATAAGCACGATAAATTTAAATATCCATTTCTATTTATTGTGATTTATTCAGTGAGGATTTAATTCTATTTATTTGTTACCCCCCCCCAGAACGGAGACTGTTGTAACAATACGATTACATAAATAAAGCATGTCTGCTGCCAAAAAATGTAAACTACGGCGGGGGAGGGGTGAGGTGTCGACACTTTGACACGGCCAGTCAAAGCTCTCAACAACAGTTCTTCAAACACCAAGTTTTTTCACAAACTCAGAAAGTTTTTTTACAAATAGCTCTTTTCAGGGCTATATTTATTTCATAACGAACTCAGAAAGTTTTTTGCAAACAGCCCTTTTCAGGGCTAACCTTCCGAAAGTTTTTCATTCTTCGCTTCTTGCACTTTGCACTCTGAGACGCCTGCCTACTCCCCCCAGTTCCTTCCAGCAGCCCTTGGTGCCTCCTGCAGCCTTCGAGTGCCAGTTGATGTCAGGCTACCACACTAGAGCCTGTCAACATCCGGTTACCCATTCCAGTACTGGTTGCAATCAGGCTACCACACCAGAGCCTGTCAACGCCCGGTTGCCAGTTCCAGTACCGGTAGCTGTCAAGCTAGCCCTTTCAGTGCCGGTCAATGTCAGGCTACACACTCTAGAGCCTACCAACGTCCGGTTACTGTTTCCAGTATCCACTGATGTCTAGCTCAGCAGCTCGCTGACGCTCATCTTCCAGTACCCACTGATGTCCAGTTTAGCAGCCCGCTGACACCTTCCTTCCTGTGCCCTCTGACGTCCAGCTTATGATCCTGACAGTCTACCTCTATTTTTATTTTTTTGCCAACGATCTCACATCTTTTGTTGTCAATAAAAAGGAAGGTTCCTACGTTTCTTTTTGAACTGAGATCTCTGTGTTTGTCATTTATCTTTGTCTTTGCTGTTACCTTCCTTTGTATTGTGTCTAATATTTTAGTTGTACGGTCAACTGGTTTAATCATCGGTAGCTCCCCTCTGCAAAAAAAAAAAAAAAAAAAAAAAATCATTCGTTTTGTTTACTTACCATTAATGCATAAAAAGTGAACAAATTATGGCGAAAGTTATGCAAAACATGACTTACACCAGTGACGTCGCCTCTCTCTATCCTGTCAAGTAACGCAATCAAGGAAGAAAAGAGAAAACGTTCGTGTATAGACGATTATTAATATACTTATGTCATTAATTTGCATATGAAGGCTGTGAAAAGGACTAATGGGAATGCACATAGTATTCTTTATTTTTGGACAGATGAGTGTGTGCGTGTGTCTTAGAAAGACAAACAGAGAGAGAAAGAGAGAGAGAGAGAGAGAGGGGGGGGAGAGAGAGAACGGAGGGTGAAGATTACACTTGAAGTCAGCAGTTGGCAAGAAGGAAATCGGATGAATATTATTATTATTATTATTATCATTATTATTATTATTATTATTATTATTATTATTATCATTATTATTATCATTATTATTATTATTGTTATTATCATTATTATTATTATTATTATTATTAATATTATTATTATTATTACTATTATTATTATTAATATTATTATTATTATTAATATTATTATTATTATTATTAATATTATTATCATTATTATTATTATTATTATTATTATTATTATTAGTATTAATATTATTATTATTATTATTATTATTATTAGTATTAATATTATTATTAATATTATTATTATTATTATTATTAATATTATTATTATCATTATTATTATTATTATTAATATTATTATTATTATTATTATTATTATTATTATTATCAATATTATTATTATTATTATTATTATTATTATTGACTAACAAGGAGCTTTCACACAGGTCATCAAAGATCTCTCATTGAAAACAATCTGTGGTGTTCCTAGGAAGCTAAGTGACAACAAGTCTCACCAGATTTCTATTACTCTCTATCCCTTTTGATTACATTTGTAAATGAATTTGCGTTACAGACAATGATGAACAGTAATAGTGATATTGGAAGATGCCTCTTTGTATGTTGTAAATTTCTGCTATGTGTTGTCCATCAATAGGTGCATCAGAATTTTTGTGCAAGTCGCCATTGAAAACATTTCATTAAATAGACTCTCGATGTCTACAAGCTTATAACAATAAGAAAATGTAATTTCAACCCCTAATTTTTATTTCAATAAAATGAGCAAAGACCAAATTTTAAAATCATAAAAGGTTTAATCGAAAAATATGCAATATTTTTTTTATCGGTTTTCTTTAAAAAAAGATTTCACAAAAATCAACAAATTTAACTTCATTCGTTTGTTTTTACTATAAGCATATTTTATTCAGTTTTGTATAAAATAAATGAATGTTTATGTATATAAGTGGTCAGTATGTGCTACCATATTTGAAAAATATGAATATTTCATTCATGGATTTGGGCCAATTACAAAAAATTCGCTCGACCAAATTTCTAATTTTTTTATTCTCTTAAAGAAATACATGAATTTTTGACTTAATATATTTTAATTCTTCTTTATCGAGTGATTTTTATTTAAATATCTAAAAAAAGAAAACAGTAAATGAAATAGAAAAAATTATCGTCAGCATCCAATATATACTGGACAATTTAAGCATAACATAGACGTTCACTTGACAAAAAAAAATCAACGTGGTTTAAAAAAAAGGTTTTACAATATTTTAGACAAACGTTTTTTTTAATCCCCCCATTTTTAAATGCCTATTAAAATTTTAATAATTAATTTACTCACCAAAGTTTTATATATCACAAATTAAAGATAAAAGATCAATAAATAAAATATTCTAATTTAAAACAAAAAAAAAGCAGTGTTTTTTTTGAAAATTTACCTGTAAAATCCAACATGTAAAATCTTTTTTTTTAAAACCACACTGATTTTATTTTTAATTGGAAGCCTATATATTGTCCAGTAAGTATTGGACGCTGACGACAATTTTTTCTGTTTCATTCACTGTTTCTTTTTTTTTTTTTTTTTTTAGATATTTAAAAAAAAATTCACTCGATAAAAAATTATTGAAATATAATAAATCAAAAATTTATGTATTTCTTTGAGAAAAGGAAAAGAAAACTTCCTCGACTGTTTTTTTTTTGTTTGTTTTTTTTTTAGGCAAAAACTTATAAGTAAAACTGGACTATTTTTAAACTATGGAAACACATATTTCTTCACGCACAAGGCTAGACGGCTAACATGAACGTGTAGTTTTTACTGCCTTCTGTCCATCCGTAATTCTAAACAAAGACAAATCGGTACTTCCGGTTTTTCAATAAGAACGTAAACATGCTTGCGTCATGGCGCTTTTTTCAAATAGTCGTTTAAAAAATTATTTTATTTAAAAAAATAAATGGAATTTAAAATATAAATATGGATAAATTCTGAACAATAAAGAATGGAACTACACATTCAATAGTATTTTTATAGGTAAGTGATTTTTTGGAATTATATCGACTTTTTATAATTGAAGAAAGTAAAATTTCGTTGATTTCCTTCAAATCTTTTTTAAAGAAAACCGATTTAAAAAACAAAACGAAACAAATATTGCATAATTTGCTATTAAACCTGATATTTTTATAATTTAGTCTTTGCCCCTTTGATTGAAAAAGAAATAAGGCTTTGAATTACATTTTTCAAGTAGTTATAAGCTTGTAAAGATAGGAGGTCGAATTATTCATTTTTTTCACGCATACTTAAGATCGGTTTCTGAAACTTCTACCCTAGCACCTCCTCCTCTGCACGTCCCTGCTAGGAAACAATGTTTCACTTCAGAAGTGATTTACTGGTCTAGTGTACGAGCAAGTCCAGGATAGGCCGGGTGACTGTAATCAACAGTCCACACTTGAATGTTAACAGGAGTTCCACTAATCCAAATAATAACAAAGGTAGTTAGTTCGCTCCCACTGCAAGAACTTAGACACCAGGGTCGGGAACTGGGATTGAGAAGTAAGCGCCACAAAGAAAGGGCACTCTGACTTGCAAAAAAATATCAGGCATTCCCCGTTAAGGGTGCCTCAAGCGATTAGCAAAAAAAAAAAAAAAAAAAAACCTTCTCAAAGAGAAAAGACAAAGCCTAGTATTCTAATCACCGTTGATTTCAGGGCCAAGGATAAAAATAATGAAATTTTCACTTTCAAATTTGTTTTTTTTAAATTAATCTGATTTATATAGCATCAAACATTTTAATGTTTAATGAACTGAACACACAAAACAAATTTACAAAAAAAAAAAAAAATCACAACAAGGCTTAGCATTAGCAAATATCTAAACTTGATAGGAAACCAATTCAGCACACTTTACTAATTGAACGGACATACATTTTGACTCGAGAATCAAAATAATGATTACACCGTGTTACGGTGATTGAAATTCATTGTTCATTAATAGTTGATTTTGTCTTTAAATAATTCCACGTTTAAATCGCGTTTTTCATCTTTTAATTTTGATTCTTTTATATTTTCATATATTTTATTTTTTAATGAAGTAAATACACAAAACAGTGGGGTAGCTAGACCTTTTGCCGCCCGGGGCGGTAGTAAAATTTGCCCCCCCCCCCCGCATTTGGGCGCCAGGAAAATTAGTCCATGGAAAATTCGTCCATTTTTTGCTAGGTAGGAAAACTGGTCCATTATTATGAAGTTAACATTTATTCTGTAGTTGCTTGATTTTCATACCTTGCGAAAATTAGTTCTACGGTATCTAATTTTCCTAAATTCAATTAAATTAAAATTAAAATATGAAAACTGATTTTTAATATTTTTTATTCATTTGAGATTTTATCTGTTTTCCTTTTGTTTTAAGTAGATGGTGGGGGTTGCCCGGGGTGATTTTGTCCATCCCCCAGCTAGCAATTGTAAAGTTTACAAGGAGTTATAAAAAGTATGCTACAAAAACAAACGTTTGATACTTTCAAAATCTTAGCCTCATGAATTGGACAGTAATAAAATTAATGAATTCAAACTTTCGCATCTAATGTTATTTCCTCTTTGATGTCGGTGTATATACACCCAAATATCCAACTTTCTTTTCGCACCTATGCGATAAAAATTTATATGAAAGTTCCCCTTTAAGTATGAAATCTTTCTGAGGTCATTTTGTTTTTTTTGGTGCTTGGCCGAAGCCTGGGCTTGGCCCTATCCTGTTAGGTCAGCCGGTCACTGAGTATATCTCCAGAAATAATTAATGCTTGCATTTTTTAAACTTAGTGATTGAAATGAATTAAAGCAATTTATTCTCAATTAATGGAAATTTTGAAAACTCCAAACTGTTAAACTATTTATCAAGTAATAATTTACAATTGCGTTTGGAGTTTTCAAAATTTCCATTAATTGAGAATAAATTGCTTTAATTCATTTCAAGATCGGTTTTTAATGTAGAGAAAGTTCAACCTAGATTAAAACAAAAAAATTGCCTCAATCTTGAAGGATATATTATATATATATATTTGTTTATATATATATATATATATGTATATGTATGTATCTACATGTATGTATATATGTATGTATATATTTATATTATATATGTATATATATATACATACATATATGTATATATACATATATGTATATATATATATACATATATATGTATGTATATATGCGTATTTATATATGTGTATGTGTGTGTATATATGTATATATGCACGTATGTATGTATATATGTATATGTATGTATAAATATATGTGTATATGCACATATATATGTATATATGCACATATATATAGTTATAAAATAAATACGTATTTATTATAATGCTCCCATAATGTTGAGCATAATGAGAGCCGAAAATGGGAAACGGCCGTAAGCGAATATAGCAATGGTCTTGTTTAAATTTAGATCTTGTGTACAATTAGAGCTGAGGTCGGTTTGGCAACGACTGCCGATTGTTCCCATTTACTTGCCTCTCCACGAGGGCAGAGTTAGACACAATGCCGGTTTTTAATGTGGGGAAAATCTAGCTCCACAAAAAGGGGCACTCTGGATAGGAACAAAAATAAAAATTCTCAGTCATGAACGATTTCCCCATACTGACCGACGACAGAAAAGGAGAAGTGTATCATTAGAACAGATACTACACTGTGATATCAGCCCAAAGGCTGCTAATTGTTGTTAAAATATTTCTCCCTCGCTCTCTCAGATGGTCGGATTTCGTTCCTAGCTGGAAGTAGTTGCTAAAGTCTAACCGCACCGGCGCACGCACCGATATGAGCTGTAAACAGCGAAAAACAGTCCTGTGTGTGAATGACTATCACACACACACACACACACACACACACACACACACACACACACACACACACACACACACACACATATATGTAATTTAATTTAATTTAATTATGTTTTTACGTGCATAAAATTTATTTTATTTTATTTTATTTTATGCACGTAAAAAAATAATTAAATTAAATTAAATGCGTCCAAAAAGTTAGGGCGATTTCATTCATAATATGAATAATAAAGAGCTTATAGCTAAGGTAGCGAATGTATAAAAATATATTAAAAAAATGTAAACAAACGCTTATCGCGGAACAAACGCCAATAACAAAAAGTGGGTGTATATATATCATGTAATATTAATCGAATATTTATTAAAATGAAAAGTAAGAGAAGTAAATCGAATTAATAATTTCGGGTTTGTTTTATTATACACATAGATTCGAAGAAAAACTGTCAAAAAATAAAAAATGGCGCCAGACTTCGTTTAGAATGTGGCAAGTTCGGGAAATTGACTTAAAACTAAATACATATTGAAAATACTCTTAGAAACCCACCGAATATATGTCACCCTATGTCACGCTAACATATATTGAATGGATTTCATTTGTATTTTTCGCATAATACCGATAGACACTATGTTTTTCTAACTGATTACACGTTTTAAGTGAGTAAAAAACACTAAAAACTTGTCGAGATAGGTAGAAGAGTAACTTATCTTGCCTTTGATAACATTTATTTGTTATATATTTTTGACAGTTTTTTCGAATCTATGTGCATAGTAAAACAACCCCAAAATGTCTATTATATTTATAAATAATAAATGTAAAAGTTTTAAAAACAAAACTCAAATGTATTATAAACGTAAAATAATTGTGTCCATACTTTTAAAAAAGTCAAATTTATTCAAATGTGCCCTGAATAAAGTTTTATGGTCTTCCTTCTTTTTATTTCCATTCCTTCCTTTTTTTTAAGTAGAAAATGTTTTCAATCAAATCGGAACCTGATATGCCCTCTTCAAGTATTCACATGTAGGTGTGAAATCACCAAAACCCATGAGAATGGCTTGCTTATGATTCTTTTAAACCAACCAATTCTAATATAAGCCAAAACTAGCTGACAAAATATGACAGTTCAGACTGACACACTCAACTTGTTACTACTGAATCTTCATAAGAAAAATCACTAAGGAACACCAGAACATCAGCCCAAGAGAAACTAATTCCTACTACTAGCAACAAAGGTTAGTGCCATACACATTAACATTTTCGTTTCTTTAAAATGCCCAAGTGGAAAAATAGTTATTAAAGTAGGCGAAAATATATTTAAGCCTGGGAAAATGTGCACGTTTCCTATATTGGGTTTACACTGTTTTCTTAACGATGGCAATGTCAAGTCTCTCTTTATGAAATTGAAATTGTAGGCTCTTCGATATATTTTATTTTGGTGGTAGGGAGACTTAAAAATATATTTAGATAAATAAATGCGTGCTAAGAAACGTTAATAATTATCTAAAATTTACATAGAAAGAATAAACGCTATTCTGTTAGTCAATGGCTCTATTCTGTTGGAAATGGGTGAAATCAAATATATATGAGAAACTGATTCCCCACTTTAATTCCTAAAATAATTTTCTCATTATAACAGTTTTTCAAGATATTCTTATTTACAAATTTACCAATTGTTCATCAAATTATTTTATATTAAATTAGTATTAAAATTATTCTTTAAATTTCTGATACGATTTTAAAACTGTTTAAACTTTTGAATGTAATGAGTTTATTCTTTTAATATTAAACAGAGAACTAATTTAAACAGAAAAATATGTGAGAGCCAAAGTATATTTTTCGATTTGGTTTCATTATTAACGTTTTTGCTTCATCATCGCTAAGAAAATACTACAAAATTAATAGAGAAATAAAAATGCAAAGATATAGATGTTAACATCTTCAACATATGAAATTTCTCTTTAATTTTCAATTTGGCATTTTTGAGGGGCCTTTTTTTACAGCAAAAGAGAGGCTTCATTTTAGAATTTGGCCTTTTTTTCTTAAAAATATATTTAACAAAATATTTTTACTTATTTACTTTTGTTTTAAAACCGATAATTGATTTTTCTAAGTGTTCGTTTTCTACCGAGCTGGATAACTTTTTAGTATTTTAACTTATTTTAAAGCTTTTATTTAGTTACGTGAGAACACGAGAAAATATCCGACATTTCACACATTTTTAAAACCATTTTGGAGGTTTTAATAGGAAATTTACGTGATTTTGGGGCTTGTTTTACAAGCAACATAGATTCGAAAATGTCTCAAACAACAAATATATAATAAATAAATATTAGCAAGGGTAATATAAGTTACTCTTCTACATAGCTGGATAGTGGATAAGTTATAGTGTTTGTACTTAATGTAAAATAATAAACGTGTTTTAATTTTTAACTACTCTATACTTGTTATGAATATGTTAATAATGAAATGAAATGAATAAGAAATGTTTTTTCAACTATACTGTAGTTTTACATGAGATTATACAAAAGATACGGTAAAAATTGAATTTCATCGTCCTTTTTCTGCATAATGACAAAAAAAAAACAAGAAACTGTTTTTCGTTTAATTTTAAAAAATGAATGAAACAAATGTTACCAAAGGCAAGCTAAGTTACGTTTTTACCTTACTAGATAATTTTTTTTCAGTTTTTAATTTATTTATTTACATTTTTTAATACTACTTTTATTCTTAACTAAAAACAGACATTAAAATTGCTTTGTTTGATATTCTGGAAGATTATATTATTTTTTAGTTGTTTCATTTGATTCTGTTTGTTTTATTTTTTCATTTGATTGTTTTGTTTTGGTAATTATGCAGAGAAAAGACCATGAAACTCAATTTTTATGGTATCTTGTATTTATTAAAATGTTATGTGAAACAAAAAAAAATTTCTTAATTATTTTATTTTATTATTAAGATATTCATAAAAAGTACAGAATATTTACAAATTAAAATTATTAGTTGTTATTATCAGCTGTTGTTTTTTGCTTGCTAGATTGTACAGTCAACTCGCTAAATTTCGTTTTGCTAAAATTTGTGTTTCCTTCAATTTTTTACATCCGTTTGCGGCCGTCATCTTGCGTACGACTTTAGTGAAGATGACCATTCCTTGTATTTTTCTATAACATTCCTTAAATAAGGAAATACTTTGAAAAATATTTACTTATTAGTTTAATTAGTTTTGGGGTTTGTTTTACAATACAAAGAGATTTGAAAAGGTGCAAAAAATAAAATATACAACAAATAAATGTTCCTATTGGCTATAAAAGTTAAGTGAATCATTTTAAAGTAGTTTGAAAGACTCTTTCCCCGTAAGTTTCTATTTTACGAGGGGGGGGGTAGTGACGGGTCTCGCTCTCTAAGTATATATGTAATTTTAGGGATAGGCATCTAAGATTTTATGGGGGGGTATCTCACCTTTTGTGGTACTATTACGGAACAACACAAAAGGTGCTTATGCAGAGAAATAGCATGCTATTTTTTAAAATAGTATTTAATTTTTTTTTCAGAATATTTACGTGAATTTTAAAATGAAGAGAATTAAGGAGAGTGGTGCGGTGCGCGGCATTCCGTAAAAAGCGAAAAACAAAAGAAGAGGAAGAAAACAAGAATAAAGGCACGCTGTTGAAATTCATCAAAAAGACTTCTATGGCTGAAGTGGCGGAAACGAAAGTCGAAAATCTTGCTGAAACCGAAGATGAAGTTAACGTCGACATTGCCCGCGTTGATACATCAACAACTACGAATGATGATGCGCGTGAAGTTGAAGAATTGGAAAGGCAATCACTGGTTGTCGCGACCGATTTTACAGATGTTGGTCTATGGCCTATTGAGATTAGTCATGAAATTCGCGCTATGCTTGTTCGGCAGGGATCTGCCGCTGTGCAGCAGTGCAGCACCTTGATCATGAATTCAAGGAAATAGTGCGACCAGGGACAAAAACAAAAGGCGACGTTAGAAAGCTAACAAAAACTGGTTCTATCAGGTATTGCGGAACGGTGAGAAAAGTTTGCGAACTTGGATGGTGTATTCTCCTGCCAGAGAAGCCTTATTTTGCTTCTGCTGCAGACTATTTTCAATTGGACTCTCGAGTTTTTCTGCTGATGTGGGTTTCAAGAATTGGTGGAAATTAAATCCAAAAGTACATGAACATGAAGCAAGCATATCTCATGCTCAGGCGTTTCTTGACTGGAAGGAGCTAGAGATCCGACTTGCTGAAGGGAAGGTAGTTGATAAAGTTGAGCAAAATATCATTGAGAAAGAAACAAAGAAGTGGCGAGAAATCCTAGCTAGATTGCTGGACATTATCAGATTTCTCGCCAAGCAGAATCTGGCGCTATGAGGTCACCGGGAAGACATCCATAATGATGAAAGGAAATTTCTTGGAATTGGTAAATCTATTGTCTAAATATGACCCTGTATTCCGTGAACATTTGGTTAGAGTTAATCTAGGGAAGAAATTCACTATTTCTTATCTCACCAGAAATTCAAAATGAGTTTGTGAGCATTTTAGCAAAGCAGGTCAGAAAGAAAATTATCGATCAGATAAAGAAAAGCAAGTATTTTTGTATAATTTTTGATAGTACTCCCGATGTATCTCACAAGAACCAGATGAGTGAGGTGTTGCCCTACGTGAAAGTTGACAGAAATGAAGTGACGGTGGAGGAGTCGTTCCTCCGCTTCATCGAAACAAAGGGTAAAAGCGCGGAGGACATTTCTGAACTCATTTTGAGAGAATTCGAAAATGATGAGATACAGATTGGTGACTGTATTGGCCAGGCATTTGACAATGCCACTGTTATGGCAGGTCACCGATCGGGTGTGCAGAAACGAATCTCTGAAATCAACCCAAAAGCTCTATTTGTGCCATGCACAAACCATTCACTAAATCTGGCTTGTGTACATGCAGCTTCAGTAGCAGTTCACTCTGTTACATTTTTTGGCACACTGGACCGGTTATTCTCGTTCTTTTCTGCATCTACACATCGCTGGGATGTCTGTATTCAGTTGACCGGTCTAAGTATCAAACGGACTGTGGATACTAGATGGAGTAGTCGAGCAGATGCTGTAGATGTTGTGATAAAAATAAAATATTGGAAGTCGTCATTGCCCTGGAACAGCTCACAGAAGAAGGAGAAAATGCAACCACAAGATCAGATATATCTTTAATTCTCAACTCGGTACTATCGTTTCCGTTTCTTTTATTTCTGAACCTTTGGAAAACTATTCTCCCAGAAATCAATGATGCCCAGAAATATCTTTAAAAAAAAGGGCTGGATCTGCAACAAAGTTCTGTCAGGCTGACGGCGTTGAAAGATTTCCTTCTTCAGAATAGAGAAAAGATAGTGGACACTGCAATAGATGAGTCAAAAACACTCTGCTCTGAAATGGGGATAAGCATGGAGCGTCGTATTCGCAAAAAGAAACGAATGGATGGTGAAGGATTGACTGATGCAGCGTTGAGTTTTGATACTGAGTTGAGACGGGAAATGCTGTCTGTCATAGACAGATTGACTGAAGAAATATCTTGCAGATTTCAACAAGTTCACAATCTTGCAAAAAAAAAAATACGCTTTTCTTATACCGTCAAATCTGCTTGATGATAATTATGATTGTCAGCTTGGTGGATTTGACGAAGATATAGAAAAAAGAGAAATTCTTTGCTGAAAGGAAGAGGTTACAGTATGTTGCAAAAGCTTCAGAAAAAGACAAAATCGATGGACCTCTTGAACTTTATACAAAGATACCAACTTGGGGATTCCGTCCCTAATATTGTGATCTTGCTGAGAATTTTCCTCACCAGAGCTATTAGCGTTGCTAGCTGTGAGCGCTCTTTCTCAAAACTGAAGCTCATAAAAAACTACCTTAGATCAGCAATGAGCCAGACAAGACTAGACTTGGCAATCCTCTCAATAGAGAGGGAACTTGTCGAGGAAGTGAATTTTGATAGTCATTGATAACTTTGCCGAAAAAAAGGCGCGAAAAATCTGTTTGTAAATTTTCAACCGACTTAATGCTGCGACAGTTCTCTCACAAAAAATAAATTTATAGCCTTATTTGCCATTCATAAATACATTTATTTAAAATATATTAAAACTATTTTTAAAAGAGTTGAAACGTTATTAACAACAACAAATTTCTGAAAACCGAGTGATTACACACACGGATTTAAAAAAGCCCCGATACAAGACGTTTTTTTCTCTTCGGAGGGCTCGACCTCTTAATTATGAAGACAAAGAAAAGAAAACTACATCGGACTATTCTCTCCTTGATACATCCATGTTATTTGGCGAAAATTCGGACTTTAACAACAACGACAAAAAAGTAAATAAAAATGATTTTATCATTTCATAACATTTTCAGGTTTTCAAATGTTCTCATTTAAATTTATTATTATATTTGCTTGTGTAGCTAATTCATTTAATTTAACATTTTTTATAATTTGAATTATAAGTTTTTGTTTTGAAAAAAATATTTGGTTTCTTTTATTTGCGTACCCAGTCTTTATTTTATTAGTGGTTCAGAGGCTAGGGAATGAGGGTGGAGAGTTGTGTTTCGATTTCGATTCTAGCTCATGGCACCCAAGTCATATATTATTATTGAAAATAAATTTCAATTATTATTATAATAATATTCAATTATTATTGAAAAGAAATTGTTAAATTAACTGGCTACGTATACAATTACGTAGCCAGTTAATTCAATTTAACAATTTCTTTTCAATAATGATAAGTATGTAAACATTAATCTGAAGGGAATTGTGTGAACATTAATCCGAAGAAAATTATATAATTGTTTTGAAAAATCTTTGGTCTTCTTTGACGAGTACTGTAATACGATGAAAATCTAAGACTAATAGCTGCAGTCTAACATTAGTTCCATGAAAATAAATATTTTGAGGGCTTTTGGAATTTTGAAGGTTAACAGATTATCAAATGCGGGGGGGGGGGCAATCTTACGATCGCCGCGGGCTGCAAAGACTGTTGCTGTTTAATTTTTCAACATTTTTCAGAACATGTAAAGCAACTGCTTTCTTTGAAAGGTTACATAGAGAATTTATGCAATTTAAAAAAATTGTTTTACAAATAAAATAAATTTACATCGTATTTTTAGGTTATTCTAATTTTAGTTTTAGTGATAATTTAAAAATAATAAATATTTATAATTAGTACCAATAATGAAAAATTAAATTAAAAATTTAAAAGAATCAGTTTTGGAATCGTAAAATAGGGACACATTTTTCCGATTCCGATACCTCCAATACTTCAGATTTTTACAAACTTTCGGTATAAAATTTCAGATTTTTTGTTAGCTTTTATATATTTTTTTCTATTTTCTTATTTTATCCTCTCAAAATGCCGCCCCTGACATGTGCTGCTCGTAAATAAGAGACACATTTTTCTGATTCTGATACCTGAAAAATTTCCGATTTTTTACAACTTTTTCAGTATAAAATGTCAGATTTTTTGTTAGATTTTGTTTATTTTTATTTATTTTTTCTACTTTCTATTTTTACCCTCTCAAAATCCCGCCCCCTCAGGCGTGCCGCCCCCCCCCTAGCTACGCCAGTGTGTATGGGGGAGGATAGCTCATGACAATTAAAACCTGCCTAAACCGTCTGAATGATAATAAGGCGAAACATGTTTCGCATAAGCACACCAACCACACCATTCAGAAACAGGTACTACTACACTTTCCTTGCGCATGTTAATTAGCAGGTTCAAGTCTGGAATCATAATTTTAACCGAATCGGGTTTCATAACAATAAGTTGCAAGTTTCATAATGTAATCATGTGCTTATAGTTTACTTTCTTCCTTCAAATCTATTTTTGTCTTTGGCTAACCTTCGCTGTTTGTGCAATTCTTCCGATTATTTTTGACTTGTTGATGATACTCAGTTTATAATTTTTCATATCAGGATTTGATTTATTCGGTCTAAAGTGGTTAGTCTTAAAAAACAATAAACGGTATTATTATACAAACACCGTGACAGCGAATTAGTAAAATCTTTTACGTAGTATTCTGTTACGTTTCGGTGTGCTGAACACGAATCTGAAAACTGGGTTAGGGTTAGGGTTAGGGTTAGGGTACATTTTTTTCTACTAATTCGCTGTCACGGTATTTGTATAAATTTACCCAATAAACCCGAGTTTTATATCTTCATATACTTCATTTTTTTTTTTTTTTAATAAATTGGACATAAAATGAAATTTACTAAGGAAATCCCAACAAACCTTAAGCATTCACAAAGGGAAACAATTCGGCACACCTTATGAACAGACATTTTTCACGAGGAACAAAATAATGATTACACCGTCTTTCTCTTTAAATAATTTCACGTTTAAATCGTGTTTTTCATGATTCAATTTTGGTTCTTTTACATTTTCATATATTTTATTTGTTAATGAATTAGACACACAAAACAAAAGTTGTATCATTTTACTAAAGAAACCAAAACAAATTTTCTGTTTTGAACACAAAAGAAAATACGAATTCATCCCCCTTTTTTTTTTTTGTTCATATTGAATTCCTGGAATGGAAGGTAAGTTTGTTTTTTGTTTTATTTTGTATTTTTATTTTTTGACTTTAAAAAGATTCCATTAAATAACTTTTAAAATAATCGTAAGCATGATTTTTTTTACAACCCAATAAATATGCTTTATCACAAACGTGAATAAAAAAATTAAATCTCCGATTAAAAAATCTAAAACTTTATTTTTCAATCTGACATTTATCTTTTTGTCAAAAATGTGTTTATTTAGAACTTATGAAATTTCTGAGAAAATAATAATGTTTACCATAAACCCAATAATTTAATTCGAAGTTGGTCAAATTGTGAGACAATTGAGCATAAAAACTGCTTTTTCGATATTTAATTGTTTTAACATTTTTAAAATCTTTTTTTAATATCTATTAATTATGTCGCTAGAAAATTTCATTTGATTTTTGATGTTTTATCCAATATTTTGCATTTTAGAATGGGAATCACTTTCTTTTATAAAGTTTACATAAAATGTGCACCCATCATCACTAATTAGCAAAACAAAAATATGTGTAAATCGTTACTATCTAACCCAACGTAGTTTACCCCCTAGAAGATTTCTACTTTTTGTGGTTATTATGTTTCAACAGATTTAAAAACATTGTCCACAAAGAAGCAATTAAAAATATAATAAGTATTTAAGATATTAGTGAAAGTGATCACTTTCATATATATAGGTAGGTCCAGTGGCGTACCTATGTAAAATGGCGCCCATGGCAAAGTTTGAATGTGCGCCCCTTCTTAATAATTTATACCTTAGATATACCTAACTACTAATTTTAATTTTTGTCAAGCAATTTTTGCGCCCATGTCAGAGTGGCGCCCATGGCACGGGCCATGCCTGCCATACCCTAGATACGCCACTGGGTAGGTCATAAAAAATACCAAAAGGTTTTTCTTTAGCTTTCAATGTTCTCGGCACACGCAAATACAACAATCCTATTTCTTTTGCTGTTTTGACATTCGTAGAAAATTTGTATTTCTTTCTTCCCACTGACACGTGAATTAACTGTCTGTTTAAACAATTCTGAACCAAAAAGAAGAATGTTCTCTCCAATAAACGAAATACCAGCTTTTTATACGCTTAAATTCGACCGCGTTTTGATTTGCATATGTCACCTTTTCATTTCTAGTTTGAGTGTTGGTAACTTTTTCAGTATCAATATGCACACACCACCCTTAGATGCTTTATTCCATAGCCGTTGTCACATGTCCATACTTTAAAATACTACTTTTGTTTATTAAATTGTTAGGTGAAAGTACAAATTAGCAAGCAAGGACACTTTTCCCTATAGTAATAATTGTTTTCTAAATTAATAATGGGATGATTTCTTTTAATTTGGAACATGACAAAAATCAAATTGAGAAATAAAAAAATATGTCCTTCCCGAATCTAAGATTGAAAAAAAAAAAAAATGATTTCCCTCATTTTTATATGAGACAAAAAATACAAAATAGGATAGCACCTTTTGAAATATCAGATATGAATTTTAATAGAATCTAAGAAAGCAAACAATGATATTTGTACAGCATTTTTTTGTTTATTAGAATTTATTAGGGATAAGTACATAATTCTTAACCATACATAGACTCTATCTCCCTCCAAAAATGTAAAAAAGTCAAAATAGCTATGAGCCCTCTGCCAGCTCCTCTGCCACAAAAATTAGAAACTGGGAACAATTACATGTCTTGTTGACTGCTAATTGGTCATGAAGTGGGTGATTATTTTATGTTGAATTTATATAGGAAAGTGATTACCTACTTAAAATCTTAAATACTTATTATTTTTAATTTTCCATTTGTGGATATTTTAAAGGTTGTTGAAATGTAATAGCTAAAAAAAAATAGATTGTCAATTTTTTATAGAATAAACTATGCTGGATTTGATTGTAAAAATTTACCAAAATATTTTTGCTTTTATTTTGGCTTTTGTATAAAGTTAACATTTTCTTTGGTGCATTGACGGAAGGCATTTTTAATTGTTATTTTTTATTTGTCTATTTTTATAACTATCATTTTTTATAATGAATTACCAATCATTATTTTTAATTTCTAAAATTCTAAACTACTTGTAAAAAATCACACATATAACAAGTATTGGCACAATTGTATAACAACCGAGAATTGCAACTTCCAGCTAAGGATGTGTTCAGCAGTCAACAGTGAATTGCGAAAATCAATTCCCTTTGAATTTAACACTTACGAAAATTTACATCACCCCATTTTTTGTTGAATGTAATGTCTTTAACTGAAAATTTTCAGGTTTCTCCATTGCAAATATATTAAATATAATTGAAATGTTTTCTTTTTATACAAATACTCATGTATATATATATATATATATATATATATATATATATATATATATATATATATATATATATATATATCATAAAGCTCTTCTACCCAAGTTAAGAATGACTTTCTAAATAACGTTATTCTTTTGAAATCCATTTAAACATTTGGAGGGGGCGTTGTTAACTACTTACAATTTTAATAAACCAATAAATTTTTTGTCTCAAAATAAGAAAAGTTAACACAGCCTTTAACTTGAACGTAATGCTTAAAGCACTGAGTTTCACTATTTGCCACTTATGCTGAACACATTTGTTATATGATTTTATCTTAGTTTTTATTCATAGCCTGATATGTAGTGAATTCACCACATAATATGTATTTTTGAACTGCATCTTTTGTTGTGAAAAACTTGTCCTCTGAACCACTGCATTCTGGGTAAGCGTTTGCTCACTCCTCCAACCAGATTTAAGTCCCAGCAGAAATGATACCTTCTTTTACTCACTCATTTACACTTGAAACTCGTAAATGAATGTGGCTCGTAAATCACTGTACTTATATAGCCTTTATGAGTAATGCCTAAACTTTTTACAAAAAATGTGAAAAATACTAAAAATAAAAATACAACACTT
The DNA here is from genome assembly GCF_053919585.1 of Euprymna scolopes. Lineage (NCBI taxonomy): Eukaryota > Metazoa > Mollusca > Cephalopoda > Sepiida > Sepiolidae > Euprymna > Euprymna scolopes. The sequence continues at coordinate 1,151,403 of NC_136520.1, read as the reverse complement.
AAAAGAAAGAAATTATGTAAATGTAACCAAAATTACTCATCAAATATTATCATGGAACCAAAATAATCGTTTTATCTTTCGAAATATGCATTCAGTGTTACACACACAAAATTGTAACATTGGTTATTGTAAAAGGGCAGGTAATAATTTTACATTAAATTTTTAGAGGAAAGTTATCTGCAAAAATTAAGCCTTTTATATGTGATAAAAAATAATTTAAAAAATGTAATTCTATGGCCACATGATCGGTAATTGTAAACTAAATTGAAAAATAGTTCACAGAACATGCTAAAAGAGTAATTAAAAAACAAAAATTTTGTAACTCTTAGAGTCAAAAGAGGTTGTTTTCTCTTTACCTTAAATCATACTCTCTTGTCTTCATTCCCCCATACTCCTGTGAATAAACAGTGTGATAAATGCACTGTTTAAGGATGTTTGCAGCTCACTACTGACCGATTGGTTGTACACTCTGTAGTGTTTCTCACCAAGAGTGCAAACGCTGGGTTTGTTTGAGATTTTATTCAGCTGACACTCTGCCATAAGTATTTACATTCTGTTTTAGCCTGAGCTGGAAGTCCCCGGTGTCTCACCAGTGTCTGGCTATTATAGTTCCCCGTGTACATACGTACATCTACCCCCAAAAAAGAAAGGTCCATTTATCATGGAAAAAGGTCAGGGTAGACTGCCCTTGTGACACTTTTGTAAGTCAAGGATTATTCTGCCTCAATGTGTGACCATTTTCTTTTTTTTGAAGGTTAAGAAAAAGTAAAATGTAATTGTTCAGTCTTTAGTCAATCCAGACTAAAACGATTCAGTGGTCTTATTGTATGGCCTGATTGTTGTGGCTGGGCTGGTGGGGTATGTTCACTCACTTCTATATCTGACTGCTCATAATCAGGCGAATTCCTATGTGTCAATAGAGTCTGTGGATGTGTGTTATTTTCGGTTGCTGTATCTGGAGGCATGTTTAATTCTGTGAAAATGCGTTCTGAATTGTTTTCACTTGGGGATTGAGGTGCTAGCTCAGTGGTGCAACAATGAAACCTGATGTGATCCTGGTAATCATGAACCAACCGGCCATCCTGCAATCTGATTAGAAAGGATAAGGGAGATACTCTTTCCAGAATGTGACCAGCCAACCACATGGGCCCGGAACCAAAGTTCTGTGCAAATACTGTTTGGTCTTCATCAAATGAACGCATCTGGGCAGATTTGTCATGGTGAAACTTTTGACTTTCTTGGTTGTTATATACAACACTTGAGGTAGCGGGCTTCATGCAGTCCAGATTGGTGCGCAATCTTCGCCTCATCAACAATTCTGCTGGGGTAGATCCCGTTGTTTGTGAGGTGTTGTCCGGTATGTGAGCAGAAAACGGGATATTTTTGTTTCCAGAGTTCACCTTGACATCTTTTTTATATCGTTTTTAACCAGCCCAACTGAGCGTTCTGCGAGACCATTGGATGCCTGATGATGTGGACTGACAAATTTGTGTCTAATACCATTCCGTTTCATGAACTCTGCGAATGTTGAACTGGCAAAGCATGGGCCATTATCACTGACAATAATGTGCGGGAGACCATTTGTAGCAAAACGGCACCTCAACCTTTCAATTGTAGTGACTGAAGTAGCTGCACTTGTTTTATAGACATCGACCCATTTTAAGTATGCATCTGTAATGACAAGCAGATATTGGTCATTGTAATTGGCATAATCAACGTGAACCACTTGCCAAGGTTCAGCTGGCTATTCGCAGGGGTGCAGTGGTGCCTTAGCAGGTAAGCCTCTGGAGCATTGATGAGTAACAGTTGTTCACCTTTTCTTCGATGTTGGCATCTATCCCAGGCCACCATACATAGATCCGGGCAAGGGCCTTCATCTTGACTATGCCAGGGTGGCATTGGTGAAGCTCATCCAACATCCTCTGCATGAGACAATGGGGAATTATCACTCATGAACCCCACAGCAGGCACCCCCTTTCAACATTTAGCTTATTTTTATGAGCGTAAAATGGTAAATATGGAGCGTCATGTAGGAGATTGCACTCTCCATGTTGTGTGGCTTGAACAACCTTAGAGATGATTGGGTCTTTGCGTGTATGAGCACAAATGTCAGTCGAGTCAATGGTGGAATTGTCCAGGGGATCCATGAGATGTATGATACAGCCTGGTGTTGGGACATCTAATGCTTCCTGTTGGGGAAGACGACATTGTATCAGCAGTGACGATGTGTGAACCAGGCCTATATTCTATTGTGTAATCGTAAGCACTCATAAACAGTGACCAACGTATTATTCTTGGTAGCAGGGTGTCCAGTGTTGGCTTTGTTGAGCTAAAGAGGCTGATCAGTGGCTTATGATTCATAATGATACGGAATGCACATCCAAATAAGTATTGATGAAACTTTTTAGCCCCAAAGATTATATTCAGTCCCTCCTTGTCCAACTGACTATAATTTTTCTCAGCCGGTGTCATTGTTCTCGAAGTAAAAGCAACAGGTTTCTCTGAACTGTTGGCAAAGATGTGCGACAAAACACCCCGACACCATATTGACTGGCATCACAGGTCAGTACCAGTTCCTTCTCCAGGTCATAGTGAACCAGGACATAGTGAACCAGGACATTTGTGGTCTGCAATGCATCTTTGGCTTGCTGAAAGGCTGTTGATTGGGTGGTGCCAATAGACACTTTACTCAGTAGAAAATAGAGGGGGCCCGACTTATCTGCGATATTGAGGACGTACCCAGTGTAGAACTGGAATAAGCCCAAGAAAGCCTTAAGTTCGATCTCATTGTGAGGGGCTGGTGCATCCTGGATGGCACATCTTTTCTGCTGTAGGGTGAAGGCCTTCAAAGTCAATTCAATGACTTAAGTAGGTTATGGAGGGTGCCATGAACTTGCATTTGTCCAGACAAATTCGGAGACCAGATTTTAAGAGTTTCCTAAACACTCAGTCAAGGATGATCAAGTGTTCCACGTCTGGTGATCCTGTAATTAGTATGTTGTTCTGATAGCATACAACATGTGGTTCATTTGCCAACAGATTGTCCATACAGCATTGATAGATACCAGGAGCTTAGCTTACTCCAAAACTGAGGTGGTTGAACCTGTAGAGACCCTGTGGTGTATTGATTGTAAGGTACTGCTTTGAGTTTTCCTCTAACGGAGCCTACAGTATTGCTGATCTCAAGTCGAGCTTGGTGAATTTCTTTGCCTGCGCCAACTTTGCATACAAATCATCAATCCTGGGAACGGGGTACTGGTCGAGATTCGAACATTTGCTTATTGTAGTTTTATAATCTCTACACAACCGTATTGTTTGGTCGGTTTTGACAACTGCTACTATAGAGACAGCCCATTTTGAGTATTGTATTGGTTCAGTAATACCCAGACACTCCAGTCGATCCAACTGTTTGTCAACCTTTTCACACAATGCAACCTCTCTCCCGCAGAAGAGATGTTGCGAGCCTATCCTTGTTTTATCATTATTTCCATGGCAGGTGCTCGTTTGAACTCCAATCTCTGGTTCCCCCTCGCCAATCTTTCACGAAAAACACCCGTCTATCTGAATCCACTGTGAAAAATTTCCCCCACTCTATATCTGTGCCTAAATCAAAACGTGGATTCCATGAACAAAGCTTCTTTCTTAGAACTGCATGCCTGTGGAACTCTGTTCCGTCTGCCTGCTTCCCACCAGACTACAACTTGGATGTCTTCAAGTCCAACGTTAACAAATTCCTAATGAACCGCCCCCTTAAGTAAACACTTCATCAAATCTCCACACGAACGTAATGCACTTGCAATAACCCTTATCCCTGAGTGGCTTCCGGGCCTTGATAAGTGGTGATCACTGTGTAAAAAATTAAAAAAAAAAGGGCATGTGTCAAGCCTTGCAGAATATGGGCTTTGTTTTCGGGTCAACACTAAGTTTTGTCATGAAACCCTTCAGTGTGCCCAACTCATCCTTGAAAACATTGGGGTATTTTGCAATAATGCCTTCAATTGCAAGTGTAGCGTTTACTGCTTTCAGCTGATGGATGCATTTCCAGCTGCGTTGCACTACCCATAGCCATTTTGTACCAAGAAGTGCAGGGCCAGAACCAGGAACAATCACTAATGGCAGACAAAAATGTCGGCCATCATAGTCTACCAACACTTGACATGCACCACTCAGTGTGATACTTTCTCCCATGTAGGTTGCTAGTTTCTGTAACATAGACTTAAGTAAGGGCTTATCAGGTTCACACCATAGTTTTTCAAATGCATTGCGGCTGATCTGTGAAGCAGCAGCTCTGGTGTCAATCTCCATCTTGGCATTGTGACCATTTATGCTCATGAACACCATCAGGGGCTTGGTTTTGCTATTTGCTGCTAGGTTAAACAGCTCATGCGCTGAAGCATAGTCACTGCTGGTATCGTCGTCTACTGGTTCTTCACTGGTGACTTTGTGGGTTTTCTGATTTCCAGCTCTGTCATTGTACTTCTGGGTCAAACAGGCTGGCGAAATGTGACCGGTTTTGTGACAAAAATTACATGTTGCCTCTTTGAAACGACAAGAGTCGGGGTAATGTTTTCTGTTACATTGGAAATATGGTCTTTGTTAGTGTCTCCGTAGTGGAGTAGGCTATTCAACCTGGTTGACTTTTGTCTGTATTGTAAAACTGGACGTTGAATAGGTTGCCATGTCACTAATATTCCTGTCTGCACTTTCCATGGCAAGAGCTATCTGTCAGGCATAAGAAAATGTTAGTTTCCTCTCGGAAAGCAGTTGCTGACAAATTCGGTCATCCACAATGAACAAATCTCTCAACATATCTTCTATCGTATTTCCAAGCTCACAAAACTTCATAATTTTTTAAAATGAGCGATAAAATCCGAAATGGACTGACCTGGTTGTTGGCGGCACATGTAAAAGTTGAATCGCTCAACAATTACGGATGCTGCTGGGTTGCAGTGCTCTTTTAATGAGAGTGAGAGTTCCTGATAGTTTTGTCTCTTAAGCTATCCGGTATGACAAGAACTTTCAGCAGAGAAAATGTTTCCCCACCACAAACAGAAAGAAGGACGGCCGTTTTCTTTTCTGGATCTTGTATTAAATAATAATCCAATCTTTCTGAATATGTGTCCCAATCACCTCCACTTGGCGAGAATTTGTCCATCCTACCATAAGACGCCATATTTCGGAATGCGTGTTTACAGATAAAAATGTTGCAGCTTAATTTATATTAAACGCATTGTTTTCAGAGAAAAAAGTTTAAATAATGTTCCCCTTTATGAGAAGTGATCTCATCCTCGTCGCCATGTAGTGTTTCTCACCAAGAACGCAAACGCTGGGTTTGTTTGAGATTTTGTTCAGCCGAGACTCTGCCGTAAGCATTTACATTGTTTTAGCCCGAGCCAGAAGTTCCCGGTGTCTGGTTATTATAGTCCCCCCGTGTACATAGTACATCACACACTGGTTCTTAAGATTGGTGCCTAAAAAATTCCTAGCCATTTTGTCTTTATCACTTGCATATTTTCTTCGTTTTTACCGTATTTTGTTCTCTTAATTACATGTTGACAATTAATTCCTGTGTATTTTTACTTATTTCGTGTTTTATTTATTCCATGTTTAAATTTTTTTCGTGTTTATATTTATTATTTATTTTTTCCTTTTAATTGTTACTTTACCATAAAGAAAAGAAAAACATAATTGATAAATATCCTTTGTAATTCTCTCTCTTTTGTCCCTATTTCTGAGAAAAGATGTATCTAAGAAAACATAGGAGTATGAGGATTGAGTTACGCTTGACAAATATTTTCTAAATAGGATAAAACGTTTTTATCAGTATGAAAAAGGTTAAAAACAATTTATATTATTTTAAAGGATTTAATTAGAGTAATTTTTCTATAGAATAGGAGAGACCTGTTTGTAAATATGAAACTACAATCCCACAATACATACTGTCTGATAATTACATAAAAAGGAAATAGCATTACTACAACACCTAAACAAAGGTTTATAAGATGAAAAAGACGGTTGTCTAAACTGTTCCTGTCAGTATCAGATTAGGGTTAATGTGTCAGTCAGAATCACTGTGAAATTCTTATCATCCTACATCTGTCAATCACTTCATCAGCCCACTCAATTTTATGAGCCAGTTGATTTCGCAGGTGAGTTGTTACAGGGTCTGTACACATTAAGTAACTTATCTAAGCTACTGATCTATCCTCTGAACAATTCATACTCCACTGATAATATTATGACAGCATACTTACCCAGCCTGCACTTTATAAACCATATGCAATGTTGTTAGAAGCCGCTCTGAACTGCCTCAATAAAATACATTGAATGATTATAGTCATTTTGGCAATATAGCAAAACCCCTATTAAGTGCAATGATCAATCCATTGAACAACTCGTAATCCAATGCTAATTAAATGCTATTATACCATGTCAGCCTGTACTTGATAAACTACATCCAAAATGAATAATAGCAGCTGAAAACTTAGAACAAAGCCCTGTCAACATCTGCACTAGCTAACTGTATTGCCACCTATATATTGTCCCTAATATGTAATAACATATCAATTTTAAATGTCCCTTTAATTTGCAAAAAAGTTTTGACTATTCTCTAATAGATAACTCTTTAACAATTCTTAAAACTTGTGGTCCAAGTTTAATTGCAACATATTTAAACAGTTCCTTAAGACATGTTGTGTTGCATAGAAGTTCTTGATTTGCATAACTGCAATTTTAATGACTAAGTAGAGTTTACTGTACAGAGAAAAACTAGGATAAGTAATGACTATATGGGTATTCAGGGCTCGTTGAATAATTACCACCATCTTGCAATATGGCAACATTACTATCAAAGGGACTGGTCTATCTGATATGGAACTCATAGTTCACTACTAATTTTTTTTTACTTAATATCATTCAAGCCTGCACTATATAAACGATGTGCAAATTGTTATCAGCAAATCAGAACTGTCTCAATACAATGCTCGTGTACATGGTTTATAAAGCTTTAGGCGTAACAAGCCTCATGACTAATGTGCCTAATCGTCCAAACCCTTGTCACTCCTTGGTAAAGGAGGTTATTAGAAATAATTAGATGCCGCAATTTGCTCTTTACAGCTGGTTGAAAGCACAAACTTCATCCAAACTACACACAGCAAGTTTATCTCTGTTTGCCCATTGCAAGTTTATGTCGGTTGCGTGACACTGCTGTCCGAACTTTCACCTTCTGGTTACCACTTGACGCGTCTTCTCTCCACTCCAAAACGAACTTCTGCAACTTTAGCTTTTCTCTCCCCGAATCCGACTTTTCTCTTCTACAAATACAACTTCTCTGCTCGCAATCTAACTTCAGAATGCCTTCCTTCCCCAAATCACTCCTCTTTTATCTCCAATCAGGAGCATCTCATTTGCATACCTCGTGGTCACCCTGTAGGCATATAAAAAAACAGGGCAGCCATTTTTGTTTCTTTCTTCTTCATTATGAACACGAGGTAAGCCACACAAAAACGCGGTCGGTCGTTCTTGTTTCTTTTTTTTCTTCATTTACACCACACGCCCCCTGATCTTCGAGATCAATAGGATACTTCGTAATCCTCCATCCAAGCAGGCCGCCTCCTCTCACATCGAGGCCTCTGGGGGACAACTTCTCGGGGGTTAACGTTTTCAGGTTCACTACAACGCGGGCCTAAGTCAGGTCGAGCAGCATCATTTGCTTCTCGGTGGCCCTCAATTTCTTCTTCTTCACTGCCCTCACTGCATACCGGCAATGTCACACGACGCAGGTCTAAGATATGCCGGGGAACGCCATTCACCATCACATTGTTCTTCGACTGCAATCCTGTTACGACCCCTCTTTTCCAACGAGTGGTACACTGTGCATTGGGGGGTTTCACCCACACCTCTTCACCTACTTTGATAGTGGCTTCTTCACTCTCAATTCCTGCTGTTTTGTTGCACGGATGCCGCCACTTATATGTGAAAACGGCCCTATGAGGCACAGTTGTCTCATCTTGTTTGGTCTTCGGCGAGATGTTATACCAAAACACCGCCTCTATGGGTGATACGTTGCTTTTTTCCGCAACGGCTTTAATGGTGCGATGATTCCTCTCCACTATTCCGTTGCCACTCTGCTGATACGCTGCTCTGAAAAATTGCCTTACTCCCCACTTATCGCACACCCCTTTAAAGGCTTCTGATCGGAAAGCGGGGCCATTGTCCATTAAGAGTTCCTCAACCGGCCCTCTCTCCAAAAATATCTCCTCGATGACCCCTCCAATCGCCCATGCAGCTTCTGCCCTGATCTCTCTCCAGATGGCAAACCTTCCCGGTCCACAGTCGACCATCGACAGATACAATTTGTGGCGATAGTGTGTCACATCAATGGCCAATCGCTTCCAGTCCTCCGCAACGTGTAGCTCTCCTGCTTCGTGTCGGGACGGTCCAGGGTCAATTGATTGGCACTCTCGACAGTTCTCCACCACCTCCCTAACCTCCTCCTCGGTGGTCTCCGGGTAAACCTCTCTGGCTAGGAATAACGTTCGTTCTCGACCAAAGTGGTGCATTTCGTGTGACTCTTTGACTTCTTCCTCTGCACAGCATACCGAGGAGACCTCCTTTCCCTCCTGCAGCCAGGCCTTCTTCACGCGTGTCATCGAATCCGCCTTGTTTTTTTCTGACGGGACCAACACAACAGATACTCTCAACTGGAATTCCGCTATCAGGTCGGTGAGCGCTCCGAGTCTGCGCTTGATCAGCATTTCCGCAGCACCCCTTGTCTTAACTCTCTTATCGCCAGTTACTGCCGATCGAATCCACGACGCTACCGTTGCCGAATCGGTTTTGACTTCAATTATTTTCAATCCCCATTTCAGGGTCAGATTGATTCCTTTTATAGCGGCATCTAGTTCTGCTACGTTGATATGGGAGAAGTCGTTGTTTTTTCTTAGCCACGCCGCATCCTCCACAGTTACACCTCCTATCTCTAGTACGACGCCCAATGCCAGGTTACTGGCATCGCACCAAACCACACCCGCGTCTTCGCCGCTGACATACCATTTCCCTTTCACTGGGTTCTCATTCCTCACTCTGGCAATGACTTCTTGCAGCATGTTCATGACCTCCTTCGTCACACGGCCTTCCCAGTCATCAGTGCCTGTTTGTCGTTTAATAAAGCTGCATGCTATCCTGAGCCAGCCAGCGATAGGATAGTGCCCGACCAGCCTCCCGCAGACTGAGAAGAGTTCTCGCCTCGTCAGCTCAGATCCGACTTCGGGTATTGCATTCCCTCATTCGAAGACAAGGCTTTCTTTTCCATCTCACCTTAGTTTCAACCCCAGCACCTCTCCTCCATCTAGGGCCTCCGCCGGTTTTGCGGTTAACCCATACTTCTCGACATGGCTTCTTACTTTCTCTGCTGTCACCTCTGCCTCCTCCACCAGGATGTCGTCAATGTACGAGCTAGTGGCCTCCTCCACTGTACAGTCTTTGCTCAGCACTGTCTTCAGCACGGCAGTCATAATTTTGGGGGCTGAACTCAGCCCAAAGCCTAACCTCGTCAGACAATACACCCGCCCCTTGTACCGGACCAGTTGGTACTGCCAGAGTTTTTCATCTACATGGATCTGCAGATATGCCGATTTCAGATCGACAATCTTAGTGGCCCGCCCCATTCTTCTCCATTTCCTCATGACATCCTCACATATGTCGATCCCCGTTCCAGTGTGGCAGGCTACGTGTCTGTTCAATTCCCTAAAATCCAGCACGGGCCTAATCTTGTTTTTGGTAGGCTGAACAACCGCCAGTAGTGGCAACACTCCTTTTTCTTCCCCTGTCCACGGTTTCAGAATTCCTTCTTTTATCCACCTCTCCACTTCTTCCTCGAATCCTTTTCTTATTTCTCCTCGCAGGGTGTTTTCGTAGCAGCCCACCTTATTCTGTAGTTCTGGGGGCCCGGAGATCCATTTCCATTCCACCGTCCACCTCACGCCATCAAACTTCGCCAGGAAATCTTTGTCCTCAATGCAGCAAACCTCCGGTTTTGGGGTTCTGATGGTTCTATCACCTTCCACTCCTGCCATCCCCACTGCGCCGAGGCGTCCAAACGTCACTTGGCCCCCTCTTAACGTAGCGCCTCCCAGTCGGTTAATTGCACTCATACCTATAATCACGTCGACACCACCGACCAGATGATTCAACACTAGGGCTTGCAGTCCAATGGGCACCCCTTGCACCATTACTTCCGCTGTCGTCTCTCCTAGGCATTTCACATCCCTGCCATCCACGGTCCTAATAATCCTGGTTCCGCTCCATGACCTCGCGACATTCCTTGCTAACAGCGTTGTAGTGCAGCCTGTGTCGACAAGGGCTATGGCTCTCTTGCCATTGACTACCACCGGTAACCGAGGCAATGTTCCATCATGCGCCATTTCCACACAGAAGGGGTAACCACTGGCGCAATAGCTCCCCTTCACTCGTTTCCCTGGTCCCGTGCAGCAACACAATAGCGGCTAATATGCCCCACTTGTCCACATCGTTAGCACGTGATCCCCGGTCTCGGCTCTTTGCAGTCTTTGATCAGATGAGGACCCTGGCACCGGAAACACTTGATGGCAGGTCTCCCCTCCTGTCACCTCGCTGGCTGCCTCTCATTCAAGTGAGGCCTCATGCACATATTTCCACTCACAGCTGCAGCCACGATTGGGCTTTTAACATTTTTCACTAGGACACTGGCGTGGACCAAGAGATCGTCCACTTCCATAGAATGGATCCCCGTGATTCTCTGCATGTTTGCAGAGATTTCCTCTGGAAAGCCGTTCACTAGGTACAGCTTTACCGTCATCTCCAGGCTCCTCCCCACATAACCAGCCAACCCTGCCAGTCTCCTGATCTCTGCCGCAAAGACGTCAACGGACTCGCTGGTCCACCTCAAACTTGACAGCTTGCCAAGTGCTTCAAATGGGCCCTCCGCGAAGGCCAATTTCAGCCTTTGCTCCACTAAGGCAAGGTTTTCCTTGTCTTCATCTCGCATCTGCTGGTAAATCGTGAGGGCTTCCCCCTCTAAGTATAACGGCAGCAGGGTGACCACATCTTCTATCTTTTGCAGCTCGCCACCATTTTTAATTTCTCCAGCCACTTAATCAGGTCGCCCTCCCCAGTAAAGGGTCTCAACATCTGAGTGCTCAGTCTCCAATTAGCCATGTTAATTGCTTGATACGCCGAAATAGCTTGTCGGTTGCGTGACACTGCTGTCCGAACTTTCACCTTCTGGTTACCACTTGACGCGTCTTCTCTCCACTCCAAAACGAACTTCTGCAACTTTAGCTTTTCTCTCCCCGAATCCGACTTTTCTCTTCTACAAATACAACTTCTCTGCTTGCAATCTAACTTCAGAATGCCTTCCTTCCCCAAATCACTCCTCTTTTATCTCCAATCAGGAGCATCTCATTTGCATACCTCGTGGTCACCCTGTAGGCATATAAAAAAACAGGGCAGCCATTTTTGTTTCTTTCTTCTTCATTATGAACACGAGGTAAGCCACACAAAAACGCGGTCGGTCGTTCTTGTTTCTTTTTTTTTCTTCATTTACACCACAGTTTAATATAACAGAAAGGTAACTGTTCAATTAATTAATTTGATTGAAGAGGATTTTAAGAAGGTAATGGTACGATCTATTGATTTTAAGGAATATATGGTTACAATCAACTGAGAAATATATTTAAAAACGTTAGTTTAAAAAAATAGAAAAGACTGCATAAAAATTAAGGAATGAATGCAAATTTTTAGTATTTTTAATATGTGTAAAATCTGAGTAAGTTGAAAATAATTGTTTGAATGAATATGAATGTGTTATTTGTATTGTCAAACGGTTTGGATACATTTTCAAATGAAAGTTAAGTAAATAAAGGACGATAAATAAATGAACATTACAGTAGTTTTTCCAACAAAATTAATGACTTTGAATTAATCTCTTTTATGAAAATGTTGACATTTTTAAAAATTTTATATATTCGTCTATCAGCAATATGTACATGTGTATGCTTGAGGAAGGCAGAAAAATTGGATGCACTAAAAACTTTTTGATGAACCTATGGAATTTTTTGCTATAACAATAATTAATATTAAGACCCATATCTATATGTATGTATATATGTGGAGTATATGGTTAGAAGAAAAAAACAAAAAATGTAACAGGCGTATGCATCGCTCTTTGGGAAAGAAGGAAAGGATGGCTAGCTCATTTATATACACGAAGGGAATCTTGGGAAGGCAGAGCATGATGGGAAAAGCTATATTTTTCCTGTCTCTTCCTTTTTTTCTAGATAGGAGGATATAAAAGCTGGGAAAAATTCCCTGGAGAGGCAGAAAGAAAAGAGCCGTGAATATATCTTGAAAAAGATTTCGTATTGCTGACGTTCAGCTTGTGTGGTGTGACATTGGTGGCGAGAGGCCAGGTGTGGTCGATTGGAAAAGAAGAGGGCAGAAACATGCTGTTGTCGAGCGAGTGACTCACTCCTTCGTGAATCCTGATTGTAACCCTAGAATATATAAGCGACAAACGTTTTTACTGCATACAATTATCCTCTAGACTATATCTTGGGGAACACCTGTAAAGACTGGTTTTGTATAAAGTTAGAAAGTTGGTTATTTTTCTAGTGTGTTTCATATGACTGTTTAATATAAATTATCTAGAAGTTATGATTTCAATCCGATAATATTGATAAAAATAAACAAACAAAATACTAATAATTCAATGCAACTACTAAAAATATCAAATTTCATTTTTTTTTTTTTACAGATGTTCCTGCTTGAACCCATTTTGTGAATGTTAATGAATCATCTTTTTTTAAACGTTATTAGACGGGTAAACTAACAGCAAAATCTGTTGAAAGATTTATTCTACTGGATAATCTTTTACAACTTTTGTGAAATAGTGTTGAAAACATTATACATCTCAAAGATCAAATTAATTTTTGTAAAACATGTGTTTAATGTTCAAATAAATCAAAAGATGTTTAAAGATGTAATTAAAAATTGCATAAGGGTTTACAGCATTTGAAAAGACTATATTTTACAAGACAAGAAACCATAGCAGTAAGGAATATCTCATAGAGAATGAACACCAGATAAATGTCATAATATATAGTAGCTGGCGTTTCTTTTACAAATTAAATTCAGTTCAACATCTGAAAATTAAAACTAAAACTGAGGATGAAATAGCATATTTTTATAACTATGTTCATAATTTTGTTCTAAGATCACTTATATTGAAAAATGCAGGTACACAGTGGGAAAAAGATATATTCTTGTGAAGTGTGTGGATATTCTTGTTCCCATAAATCAGATTTAGTGAGACATCTGAGAACTCACACTGGAGAAAAGCTACATTCTTGTGAAGTGTGTGGATATTCTAGCTCTCGAAAATCAGTGTTAATGAGACATATGAAAACTCACACTGGGGAAAAGCCTCATTGTTGTGAAGTGTGTGGATATTCTTGTTCTGAAAAATCAGCGTTAGTGACGCATATAAAAACTCACACTGGAGAAAAACCTCATCATTGTGAAGTGTGTGGATATTCTTGTTATGAAAAATCAACGTTAGTGACACATATGAGAACGCACACAGGGGAAAAGCCTCATTATTGTGAATTGTGTAGATATTCTTGTTCTGAAAAATCCAACTTATTGAGACACATGAGATCTCACACTGGCGAAAAGCCCCATTCTTGTGAAGTGTGTGGATATTCTTGTTCCGAAAAATCAACGTTAGTGACACATATGAGAACTCATACTGGGGAAAAGCCTCATTATTGTGAAGTGTGTGGATATTCTAGTTCTCAAAAATCCAACTTATTGAGACATATAAGAATTCACACTGGGGAAAAGCCTCATTTTTGTGAAGTTTGTGGATATTCTTGTTCCCATAAATCAGCATTAGTGAGACATATGAGAATTCACACTGGGGATAAGCCATATTCTTGTGAAGTGTGTGCATATTCCTGTTCTCAAAAGTCACATCTAGTGACACATATGAGAACTCACACTGGAGAAAAGCCACATTCTTGTGAAGTGTGTGGATATTCTTGTTCCGAAAAATCAAACTTAGTGAAGCATGTGAGAACTCACAATAACTAGAAACATGAACTGTAATGAAATACGGATAACAGCTATAAAGAGAATAATGAATATTCTTAAAATAGCCCTGGGATATAAATTCAAATTGTAATAAAATCAAATGTTAGCGCCAGGACAGAGCCCTCTGATCTCATAAAATTAACCAAAGTAAAATAATAAAAAAGTGAGATGTATTAATAGGCTAGATGAAAAAACAAGAAAACTGCTACAATTACATAAAATGATATACCGAAACCGATGCATAAATAAAATATTCTCACCACGAGAAAAAAAGTTAGCCTAGGCCTCACTGAAATTAACCATGCCTATCAAGCCACCATAGTACACATGGGCAGTGCATTAAAAGTGCAAGAGGTATGACAATAGAAATGGTGAGGTATCACTATGAACACCTGCCCCAACAAACTTCAATCACAAAGTTTGGTGAAAACTTTGGAGGCGCCATACTGCTGAAATAGATTGCAAAAAGAAATACATGGACTTTGAGATAGACACAAGAAAACAAGGATGGGAACAACATAAAAGAGCAGGAAAGTTCTTGGAGGAGCTTATCCAGGAGGATAAAGACATGGATGCATCACTCTAATGGCTCAAGAGTGGGAGACTTCCATTGGATGAGGAAAAACTCATTAGCGCCAGTTAAGATCAGGGCTTACTCACAAATGGATTAAAAAATGGCTGGCCTACAAGTAAATGGCCAGTGCAGGTTTGACCAATCAGCAATTGAGAGCCTAAGCTACCTAATGTCTCGATATCCGATCTTATTGGCAGATGGTCTTTACACTGTTCACTATAACAAAGTTCATAAATACCTCCATTGGAAAATCTGTGAAGAGATGCAACTTGACAGATCGTCCAACATCTGGAAACATAAATTATCACCGATAACATCAAACAGGAAGGTCATGGTGTTCTATGACAAAGACATACACGCCAGCAAATACATAAAAGACACAGCGATTAAACCAGACATTGTAATATGGAACAAGCCCAAAAGAACTGTGCTCATTATTGATGTCACAGTCTCAAAAGATTGTGGCCTTAATAGAGCTGAACGCAAAAAAATAACGAACTATCAGGACCTCAAAAATGATTTCAAAACGACATGGTCTCTGAAAGAAATACACATTATACTGATTGCGATAGGAGCAACTTGCCTAATAAAAAAAATGTTAAGAAATACTTGGAAGCAATTCCTAGAAAATTGAACTGTAATGAAATACTGATAGCAGCCATAAAGGGAACAATATCTAATCTTAAAAGAGCCTTTGAATATAAATTCAAATCCTAATGAAATAAAGTGTTAGCCTCAGGACGGAGCCTCTTGATCTTATAAAATTAACCAAAGTAAAATAATAAAAAACGAAACTTGAAAACCATCTAGACATTATCCTTAAGTGTCTAATTTCTCTCTGTCCAAGCAGTTTTTCAGGACAACCTCGCATGAGGATACATTTCTCTAGAAGTAAACTCTGACCAAATATTCAAAATCATATGTTAATCTCAATCCAAATAAGATCCCATCGGCATGGCTAACCCACACTAGATTCTACAAGAATAGTTCATTTTCTCCAATTTATGTTACCTGAAGTAGCAATACAAAACTTAATACTCCAAAAGACTAGATGAATATTTGTCCAGGAATCCAATAAGACCAAGAGATCAAAAAGAAATATATATTGTAACATTACAATTGTCAATTAGGGAGTGGAAAATTATCTTCTCAATTTCTTTAACAGCTCTGTGTTGAATAAATAAAGAACTTTCATAGAACATTTGAATATCTTTGTTTCTCATATAGAGTTCAAGTGTTATCGCCTGGTAGGGGGCTCCGTGATTTCAGCTAATTTAACTGATGGAAAATGAAACAAGAAAAAAACCCATATTCTTTTGAAGTGTAGATATTTTTTTCTGTTAAATCAAAGATATTGAGACATATTAGTACCCTAACCCTAAACCCTAACCCTAACCCTAACCCACACAGAGAAGTCACAGTCTTGCAAAGTATGTGGATATTGTTTTGTTAAATAGGGGATAGTGAGACATCAGTGTAGTAAAAACTCCTGGGAATTATTGACTAGCCTCAGAAAGACATAAATTGGCTTGACACAAAGACAAGGAAAATGTTAACCTTTTACCGAGTTATTTATCGAAATCAGTGCATGCCTCGTTTGTACCTACCCAGGCAAGAAGGAGGTATGGGACTCTCGGAAGTCAATCATCAACACAGAACCACAATCGTCAGCATAGGTCAGTACATAATAAGTTCCTGTAACCCCAAGCTTATGAAAATTAAAGACCATTATCAGAATCGAGCAAGTAGTACAACATCTATAACACAACTTGCCACTCATTTTGGAAAAGATTGCCTTACAAATGATACTGAGAACCCAAACAAGCCTGCCACTGACATAGCCCAGAAAATTCGGAAAAAATACACTAGCCAGTTCCATAGTGTTAAAACAGAAGAATGGACCAACCATAAACGGGCAAAATACCTACCGACTGAACTATCCCAAGAATATATTGATAGGGATGGTTCCCTGGACTGGCTCAAAAGAGGATCCCTCCATTACGACCAAGAGAGGTTGATATTGGTTGCACAAGACCAGGGCCTCATGACAAACGCCTTCAAAAAGATGTGTGGTCTAAGCAACAATAATAAATGCAGGTTCTGTAGCACTGAGGTTGAGAGTGTGGGCCACCTGATTTCTAGTTGCAAAGTCTTACTTGGAGACGGTTATTATACAGATCGCCATAACGGAGTTTGCAAATACCTTCACTGGAAGATATATAAGAAACTCAACATTCAGTGTAGTAAAAAATCCTGGGAACATATACCCGAACGAACAGATGGGAATGACAACTACACTATTCACTATGACTACATAATCCCTACTGCTACATATCTTGAAAACGCAGCTGTTAAACCAGATATAGTGATTTGGGACAGAGCAAACAAAAAAGCGACCGTAATAGAGGTCAGTGTACCCAATGATACAGGGCTTAACAGAGTTGAGAGGGAAAAGATAACAAAGTATCAAGGACTTATGTATGATATGAAACGAAATTGGAAATTAAAAGACGTTTCAATTATACCAGTCATCATAGGAGCAACTGGGCTTATGAAAAAAAACTTTAAAAAGTACATAGCAAGCATACCCGGTGAACCAAGTGCAAGTGAAATACAAACGATTGCACTGAAAGGGACGGCTAGAATCCTGAAAAGATCTCTTGGTTGGACTCACTAAAATAGGGGTAAATGTCAGACATCTGGTTGGATGTCCCATCCCCTAGAAGAAAAAGTAAAAAAGAAAATGCACATTTTTTGTGAAGTGGGTGCATATTCTTTTTCTGATTATTCTTTTTTTATTATTCCATTTTCACCCCAAACAAGGCACAGTGCCACTTTGATGTAGGCGATTACTATCACGGACATGTTGCAGGGATACTATGTAGGGAGTTGAGCAGCAAGATGTCTATTCACATTACACTTGAACTTCTGCATTTCAGTACAGTTGGGAATGCAGGAACCCGGAAAGGAGTTCCAAAGTCTAGCAGTTCTGGAGAAGAAACTATTAGAGTAGAATGCTTTCTTAAATCTAGGGTTCTCTACTGTGTAGGGGTGAGATTTTGCTGCTTGTCCGGTTTGTTGGGGCTATTTATGTTGAGGGGAGTACAAGGGCTTGTAGTTCGTCGGAGTATTCACTGTTAAAATACTTGTAGAACAGGCAGAGGGATGCAACATTTCGTCGATGAGACAGAGGTTGAAGATTTGATGACAGTTCAAGACCTATTAGGTTGGCATCTCGCTTTTGAGCTCTTTTCAGGAGCAAGAGTAGCAGATTAACCAGCCCAAATGTGACAACTGTACTCCATACATGGGAGAATGGTGACCATTGTAGAGATACAAGATACTTTCAGGCATAAGCAGCTTTCTAGCATGGTAGAGAGAGCCCACCCTCACAGCAGCCTTGGTAATGCTCTCAATGTACTTATTCCAGCTCATGTGAACGTTTAGCCGAGTAGTTTGAAAGAAATATCTTCAGGAAATGTATCTTTAGTCATAGCTATTATTGGTTGAGAAGGTTTGTTGCAATTATTAAAGGAAACAAGCTTAATCTTGGCAGCATTAAATGTGACAGTTCACTTTTGTCCTTATTCCACTACAGATTGGAGGTCTCCCTCTAGTGTTTTTGCCATTTACTTAGATTGTATCGAATTCAACTTCGATCGTCACCAATGCTCGCAATAGTAACACAATAACCTTGTGAAAGTAAACGACACTGTTCCTTCTTCTCACACAAGCTTGCTTTTTATACAGTTTTTCATCCTGTCTCATTTGCATGTGTGCCCTCTGTTTTCTCGTGATCTTGCGAGACCACAGTTTGTAAAACACCAGGTGCCATCTTTTTTTCTCTTTTCCCACCCAACACTTCCTTGCGGCAAGTCCACCCCTCCTCCATCACGCCTCTGTTCGCACGCACATCTACACAATGCACAAATACGCAGATGCTTGCTACCCTGGTGAGTATTACACTCCCCCCTGATCTGATGATCACACAGAGTGCACTGCAGGGTTGGTCCTCTAGTCCGCTTACTTCTGCGAAGGGGCACATTCATAGGTTCTGGTTCTGGTTTCTGGCTCTAGTTCAGATTCAAGTTCAAGTTCTGGTTCTGGTTCTGGTTTCTGGCTCTAGTTCAGATTCAGGTTCAAGTTCTGGTTCTGGTTCTGGTTTCTGGCTCTAGTTCAGGTTCAAGTTCTGGTTCTGGTTTCTGGCTCTAGTTCAGATTCAGGTTCAAGTTCTGGTTCTGGTTTCTGGCTCTAGTTCAGGTTCAAGTTCTGGTTCTGGTTTCTGGCTCTAGTTCAGATTCAGGTTCAAGTTCTGGTTCTGGTTCTGGTTTCTGGCTCTAGTTCAGATTCAGGTTCAAGTTCTGGTTCTGGTTCTGGTTTCTGGCTCTAGTTCAGATTCAGGTTCAAGTTCTGGTTCTGGTTTTGGTTTCAGGTCTGGTTCTGATTCTGATTCTGTTTCGGCCATGTCAGATGAACTATAATCATCACTCTCTGGTCTGTTGATTTCGTTCATCAGTAGCTCATCACTTGAAGATTCATTGTTCTCCTCTGTAGTTGTATGATGCACCTCAGAAGCCAGGCGAAGATCGTGCGCATGGTGCGTGGTTCCATTAACTAGGACTGACTTCTGGCTGATCACCCCAGAGATTCGTCCTTGCTTGAATTTCCAGGTTGTCTCATCCAAACTGGATCCCCTACCTCATATTTGGCATGTCTTTTCTGGTTGACTGGCTGTGCAGCATCAATTCCCTTTAGTCTAACATGATATGTGTATATGGCATTGGCTGGCACTGTTGTAGGTAATTTCCTATCCTTTGGTGTGACGCTATACCAATATGGGGCCTCCATAATGGTACATTGCTTTCTGGCAGCAATTCTCTTAATGGTACGATGGCTCCTTTCAGCAATACCATTCTCTGATGGCACATGAGCGCATTGCAGCTGTAGTCGGACGCCCTATTCATCTAACAGCTGCCGAACTTAGCTGGAAAAAGCAGCATTGTTATCTTCCGGTGTACCCCGCTCAAAAAAGATGGATGAAAAGATGTGAATAACACTTGCTGAGTCCTGTCTAATCATGTTTCGCCATACCACAGAACGTGTGGGTCCACAATCGATAAGAGTTAGAAAGAGTGTACCACTGTAATGGGTAATGTCCATTGCCCCACCTTCTTGATGTCCAATCGTCATTGCCATTGCTCTGGTGCAGGATCAATAGACTGACACGTCTCACAATGCCTAACAATTTGCCTGACATCTGCCTTTGTCACTGCTGGGTCCACACGCCTCGCAAAATACACTGTTCTCTTGACACCTGGATGTCCGCTCTGTGCATGAATCTTCTGTATTTGATATGGGCTAATTGCGCTAATTGCAACTGCGCAAGATCGAGCAGTGTTCTCCACACCCATCCTCATAGCTCCATACCATCTGTGAGGTACATGGGTTAATTGGTTGGCACGATTACAATGTGATGTTACCAGCGTTATCCCCACTGATAGTCCATACTCAGAGACCAGACTCTTCAGCATGTCTAACCTTTGCTGGATCAACATCTTGCTGGCTGCCTTAGTGCAGATTCTTTTCCGTCCTGAAAGCGTGTCAGACACCCAGTGGTAGATGCAGAGAGAATCTGTGTAGAAGTGTAGTTTCTTCAATTGCCATTGCAGTGCGAGATTTATTCCCTTTACAACAGCGTCCAGCTTTGCTAAGTTGATGTGGTGAGCATCACTCACAGGTTGCAGCCAACATGCGTCTTCAAACACATTCCCTCCCTGCTCTAATGTGACTCTCAATGCCAATGAACTAGCGTTGACACACACATTTACATGGTCTGCATCAACACACCATTTTCCACGGACAGGGTTCTCCTTGTTGACTCTCTCCAGAGTCTCAGTTAACATCAAAGTTAGAAGAGCATCGTCAAGCACATCGTCCCAACCTATGGTTACCAAATTCGCTATGCGTTTGATGACATGCACAGCTACACGGAGCCAGCCACAGGCTAGTAAGTGCTCAACAAGTTTCCCACACAAGGAAAAACGGTCCGCCTCGTAACAATGTCAAGGATGCCTGGAATCCCACTGCCACACCTCAATCGTAGGGTGCCATCTTCCTCACAGACGTCTAATCCCAATACGCATGCTCCATTCCTCAGATGTTCAGGATTCTTGCACTGAAGACCAAACTGAGCCAATTTTCCCCTGAACACACGATGCAGATTTTATGTCCTCATTGATGTACACATTGTCAATGTAGGCTGATGTTGGTTTTGGTCTTCATGATCTGCAGTACCACATTCAGACCAAAGCCGAGTCATCTTAGACAGTACCTCTGACCCCGAAACCACACTGTCTGGAATGGTCACAGCGTCTCATCTACTCAAACCTACAAATAGGCCTTCTGCAGGTCTAATATTGACACATTGGAGCCCTTCTTTTGGTAGCACACACGTCAGCATCGGCAGTGTAAGCCTCAATGTACTGGTTGAGCTCACGATAATCCAGCACTGGTCTTACTTTTGACTTGTTATGCTGGATAACCGCCATTAAGGGTATTAGACCTTTGGGCGGACCAAGCTTCTCGGGGTAGGGGATCAGCCATCCATCACGGATCCACGCCTCAAGCTCTTGCTTGTACTCATCACGAGCCTCGTCAGGTATAGGGTATTCTGCGACACGATTCTTTAATTTGGTTGGTGCCCTTCCCTCAGTCCACTTCCATGATGTAGTCCAGACCTGCTGGCTATAGTCATAGCCCACGTTAAAGTCAGGGCGATCAATGTGGATTGCAGTACACACTGGGTTTTTTAAAAAGTGCACGCTCCCGTCACTTTTGATGATCATTCCCTCCAGTACCTTGATAGCATCGTATCCCAGCAGTACGTCGAACCCCAGCAAATCCCCTCGCGTCACCAACACATTAAGCCACACCAGAGTCCATGTGGACCTTCATGGTTCCAGCTCCATGGCATGCGTGTATCATGCTACTTATTGTGGTGACTTTTAGTCCAGGTCCAACACAATCTGGCACTCATGATGGTATATGAGCAGCTGGAATCAAGAAAAGCTGAGCAGGGCACTCGGTTCACGTAAACAGTTATCGTAGGTTGTGCGTCACTTAGATCTAGTCTGGAGAGCAGGGTGGCACTGACATCCTGCCCTCTGACGCGTTTCCCACACAGTTTTGGGCTTAGTGCCCTATGTCACTACATTGGAAACAGCGAAGTCGCCCCCACCCTTTGTCAGTGCAGCTTCTCACAAAATGACCATTGACCACAGCGGTAACATCTTCCATTAGTCGCGGGGCTCAGACTGGAAATCTCCCCAGCCTCATTCTGGACTGCCTTTGTTGCTATCACAACTGGTTCACCCAGGTCCTCCTCATCTCTGATGATAGCCCGGGCGCATTCCATCAAGTGCTCCATAGGCGTTGCAGACACACTGGTAGAGGCTCTCAACAATTGCTTAACATGGGTGGGAAGGCCGGCCACAAATGCATATGCCAATGTCCTCTCCAACACTCCATTGCCAAACAGCACAGCAAGTTTCTTCAATTCCGCAAAGAACACATCCACGGTTTCTCCCAGCATGAGCTTCCTGGAGACGAATCTTTCATAAGCCATGCAAGCATCCATTGCAAATGCCTGGTACAGCGCATTTTTTATAGCGGTCACATGAGCCTTCTCGGTGGCACTAAGTTGCTGATACACACTCAGAGCACCCCCAGCCAATCTCAGGGAAATCACACTGTATATTCTCTTTACCTCACAGAGATTGCAGGTCAACTTGACCCTCTCAACCCAGTCAACGACAGATGTGGACCCATCAAATTCTGGAATCAGTTTCAGATTAAACTTTGAGTCAATCATTTCTCACAGCAATAGCCGGAAATAGCTTGTATCGAATTCATCTTCAATCATCACCAACAGGTTATTATGTTACCAATAACCTCGTGACTGTAAACGGCACTGTTCCTTCCTCTCACTCAAGCTTGCTTTTTATGCAGTTTTCATCCTGTCTCATTTGCATGTGTGCCCTCTGTTTTCTTGTGATCTCATGATCTCGCGAGACCACAGTTTATAAAACACCAGGCGTCATCTTTTTTTCTCTTTTCCCACCCAACACTTCCCTGCAGCAAGTCCTCCATCATGCCACCGCTCACATGCACATCTACACAATGCACAAATATGCGGACGTTTGCTACTTTGGTGAATATTACAATGTGTTCATTTGTTTTTCCTTCATTCCTGTAATAGAGCGTGGTGTCATCAGCAAGTAAATCAAAGACAGTAAGATATATTAGAACCCACACAAGGAAAACCATATTCTTGTGTGGATATTCTTGTTCTGTTTAATCAAAGATAGTCAGTCATATGACTCACACTGAGAAAAGTTACATTTTTGTACTTGTAGTTTTATATTCTTGTTCTCATAAATCAAGTTTAGTTATCCATATAAAAACCAACACATTTAAAAGCCATATTCTTGCAAAATATGTACATAGTCTTGTTCGAAAAATTCGCATTTATTCATATGACAACTTGAAACAAGGTAGTATTACATAGAACAAACCGGAAAAGGACTCATGAAACTATTTCCATAAAACAATGATGAATCTAGTGTGTTACTACTACACATGCTTTTCCCTGATATGGTTGTATACAGCATCTATAAACATTGCTTGTCAGGAGCGCAACTAAAAAAAGAACAAGAATTTAGGAGGAAATGTTTTAGAGAGACATTGTAGTGGAATGCCTCGATTAGTATCAATAGTCAATAATCGAACAAACCGAATGAAAGAAAGAACAGTCAATCTTACACAGACTAACATCAGTAGTGCATTTGAGATTTTCTGCTACTACACAAAAGACCACCCATATGTAATAATCAGCATGTTTTTACAAGAGACAGTTCGAAATGAATGTTTTTGTTTGAAGAACAATTGCTGTGTAAATCAGGAGGTGGCCTATAATTTGGAAACAAATATTTTAATTCTATATGAAACTGTATCCCCTTCAAGCAATATTCATGGTAGTAACTGTAATTTCGAGAAAAATTTAAAAAAAAACAAAAAAAACTAGCAATACACTCCCGGAAAATATTAAGTGTAGCAAAGTAACCATATTGTTCAAAAAATGTCACAATATAAAGCAATAAATTAGATTTTTAAAAATGCGACTTATAATGTTCTCATAGCCTTACAGACAGTAGCTTTATTAAGCAGGATGAAATCAAATTAAAATAAATTGCTCAGATAATGGTTTTATATATATATATATATATATATATATATATATATATATATATATAACCATTATCTGAGCAATTTATTATTATTATTAATCATTTATTATTAATATATATATATATTAATATACACGTATATATATATATATATTAATATACACGTATATATATACCAGTTGTTGATTAATTATCAGTTATCCTCCTTGCACCTTATATCGAATTATCAGTTACCCCCCCATCCCCCGCGCGCACCATATTTTGAATTATCAGTTACCCCCATCATTATGAAGAGTTGTCGAAAGAAGCAGATAAATCTAAGCGTTGCTTTGATGATTTACCAAAATGCATATGATAATGCGCCACGCCTGTGTCTTCTATGATGCCTTGAATTATTCATCTGGTAATCAGAAATCATGTTTGTATAAAGATGTGACAAACTACTATGTCAGTAGACAACATTACTTGAATAATAACAGTCTATAATGTCAAAATTATATAAGGAATTGTCCAAGTAGATAGTCTAAAGAAGCCGTTGGATATAAAATTATCTCATTGCAGAATTAATTGTACTCGTAATGTCTGAATGATTTGAATACGAATTAAACTTGTAATAAAGTGATATATAATTGTTGTGGTACAGTGTAACTGTTCTAATGAAAAATACTTAAAATTACAGTCTTTGCAAGACCAAGCTAAAGCAAAACGTTACAGTTAATTAATATTAGTTATTAGAAAACATGCTATGCGACGTACAAATATCTGTAGGGGAATAAATTGCTCTTTTTCTTTAAATTAAAGGGAGTTTCGTATGAGCCGAAAATATACGAAACTAAGAATCATAAAAGATACGAAATACAGAAAATCAAATATAAGAACACGAATAAAACTATAATAAATGTATAAACAGGAGAATGCATGATTATTGGTACAAAAAAATTCCAACATTCTCCCCTTAAAAGAAATGGCAGTTAACCTGCAGTTGGATAACACCTGTAAATTTTATAATACAACTTTTTTCTTTATATATACATATACCACACAATGTATGGTCAGAAGAGCTCCAGGAAACACATATGAGAACAAAAAAGCAAAAAAAAATTCAAATAACATTATTCTATAAAAATTCACAGAAAAACCTTCATGTTTTAGGTTTAAACAGAGGAGTACCTAATCAGATTCACAAATTTAAAACTAATGATTAGATGCAAGGTCGCAACAGAAGTTTGAATAGAGAATATTCCGCCATATAATTAACTATTTGCATATGTAGGGGAATAAATAAGAGCACCGGATTACCAGTGTAGGATAAGGAGTGAGGTCCCTTGAAAAAAGAAGAGGAGAGTCCGTACACATGAGGCACGGACGCAAAAAGTTCTTCTCCTAAAAGACAATGTTGGACAGGCAGAGTACAACTCTAGAATACAGTCCTCACTCCTCCCGTAAACTCCACTATTGAAGTGAGTAATCTTTTTACCTTAATGTTCTGAATTGCAGTGTTGTCATGTTTTCATGTTTGTTAATAAATTCTTGTCGTTTATACTTGTTGTACGTTTAGTAATTATTAAAGCTGGTCGGTAGTTTTGGGACTTGGAAGAACCTTAACCCGTACCAACATATCTGTGCATGATGATGCCGAGCTAATCAAAAACGTTGATTCCAGTAAAGCAACTGACCCTGATGGCATTCCAATTATAGTGCTGGAGAAGCTTCAATCAGAACTAGTTTCCATACTTACAAAACTGTTTAAGCGTTGTCTTAAGGAGAATTGCTTCCCAACACTCTGGAAAATCTTATCAGTATGTCCTGTATTTAAGAATTCAGGTGATTGGTCATCTCCCTCTCAGTACAGACCAATAAGTCTCCTGTGCGTCATGAGTAAGTTACTGGAATCTGTATCAGAGAAGTAGTCAACCACCTCAGCAAAAATAACCTTAGTGATATGCAATATGGTTTCAGTTCTGCTAGATCGACAGCAGATGTGCTTACGGTTATATCTCATAGAGTTAGCGAATCTTTCAATGGAGGATTTCTTTCTAGGGCAATTGCTCTTGAGGTATCAAAGGCGTTTGATAGGGTATGGCATAAAGGTCTACTTCACAAGCTCTCCAGCTATGGTATAGCTGGAAATGTCTTCTCAATTATTAAATCATTTTTCTCTGATAGGTTCATAAGAGTAGTAGTTGATGGGCAGAAATCAGAAGCTCATAGTCATAATGCTGGAGTCCCTCAGAGTCCGTACTGGGTGCAACTCTCTTCCTGGTCTACATCAATGATCTTCCAAATCACATCCTTACATCATTTGTAGACATTTTTGCTGCAGATACTACCATCTATGGCATCAAAGGCCGTAAACGACCAAGTTCTTACTGATTCTTTCTCCTCTAATCTTGAGCATGTGGTACAATGGGGGAAAAGTATCTGGTTATTCTTAATGCATCTAAAACCAAGCTTCTATCTTTACATCATCAACGTTCTGATCTCCACCTGGCATCAGTTGAAATGAATGGCTCTCGTCTTGGGGAGGCTCCATGTTTTGACAAGCTCCTGGGCTTGACCTTTACCCCTGATCTAAAATGGAACACGTACATCAAATCCATTGCCAAGGTCGCTGGAAAAATGGTGGGATCCTTCTATCAGTCCAGTAGATATCTCACTGCTGATGTAATTTTCTACCTATATAAGAGCCAGGTACATCCAAGGATGGAATATTGTTTCCACATTGGGCAGGAGCTGCTAGAAAGAGCTTATCCTGCCTTGACAGAGTTCAAAATAGACTTTGTAGCCTAGTAAGGGATGTCCTTTTCTCTTCCCTGCAACCTCTATTTCACAGAAGAGACGTTGCGAGCCTGTCTATGCTTTATCGTTTATTTCATGGCAAGTGCTTGTCTGAGCTCCAATCTATGGTACCCCTCGCCAAATATTCATAAGAAACACTTGTCTAGCTGAAAACACTATCAATAATTTCCCCCACTCTTCATCTGTGCCTAAACCTAAACGTAGATTCCAGGAACAAAGCTTCTTTCTTAGAACTGCACACCTGTGGACCTTTCTTCCGTTAGCCTGCTTTCCAGCTGACTACAATATGGTAATTTTCAAGTCCAACGTAAACAAGTTCTTGATGAGCAGTTCCCCTTAAGTAATCCAATTTACCAAATTTACACTACTAACGATTACTATGATATTGTCCCATCGACCACTATACACTTTTTACCCTTATCCTTGAATGGCCTCTGGACCTTGATAAGTGGTTACTCCTTTGTAAAATATCTCTCATGTAATCCGTGGCATTTTTACATTTTTCATTGTGTTATCTGTCGGAGACAAACTTGTTAAAAATAAGTCTTCGCCGATTCATTAATTTTTCCAATCTTTTACTTCTTTAATTTTTCTGTGTTCAAGTGTAAGACTGAACAGATGAACTCTTAATATCTTGAAATTAACCTAAAATGAGAAACATGTCAGGGCATGAAATGATTTGAAATCAAAGTCACTAAGTCAAGAAAGTGATATCATTGTTGTGGTAGGATCAGCTGACCCAATAAAAATATGGAAAATCAGATAGAATCCTTGCAAGACGAAGCTGCAATAAAACGATGTGAATTATATAATATGTTTTGCTTTGCAGTTTATAAATTTTAGTTATTCACATAATACATTGGATAGAAACTCTCTCATGAAATCTGTATTTTTTTGTATTTTTACTCATTGTTTGACCTGTTGAGACAATCATGTTAGGTGTTAACGATTTATTAATTTTTTTACATTTTTTTAGTTCTTTATTTTTCCATGAACTCTGCATTAACTCAGAACAAGTGAACATAAAATGAATGAAGTCAAGCAAATGAAGTAACCTCGTTGTATATTGACATCCATAACTAAAAAAATAATGTGGGTAGGGATGATAGTGGTGGAGTGGCGATTTACAAGAGGGCAACGTAAGTTATACACTTTCTGATCACGTAAAAATTCTAGTCAAATTGAAAAATTTTTTATAACTGAATAACTCCGCTTAAATCTGTAACCGCTTTTAACATAGATATGTCATATTCACATTTCCTTGCTGATTGAGCACAGTTTAATATTCAAATTTAAAATCGTTAAATACAATTTAGGCGCGCAGTGCAATTGATTGTTTCGGCGCGTTAAAAAAATGAAAAATGACACCCACGCAAATTCCGGCGTGACCTTTATATACCAAAGGTGCGGACCTAGTTGAAAGCACCCCATGTGATGTCTTCCATCCAATGGAATTCCTCCTAGGACACATTTTAAAACTGATTTTCTAGAGCTCGTTTGGAGCCGATCAAATCAAATATAAACATGCACAAACACAAAATCTATCTCTTTAGTCTCTCAGCCTTTCGAGCATTCTTTCGTCTCTTTAAACTCTTCCGACTCATTCAACGCTTTCTCATTAGGACTTACCACGCGTGCAAACATCAATTATTTCATTTCCACTGCTCCGCGCATTAATACTCTCTTTTAACAGACGAACATTAATATTGTCTCTGTTACATATTTGAACATTCAAAGAACACAAAAAAAGAGACTCTCCATCTTTCATATGAACTAAAAAAAAAAGAACTCTGAAATATTGAGAACTATGTTTTAACTTGTTATTGTTTGTTATTTCTATTCCGGAAATAAACCTCCGTTTGTGTTGCACATAAGATTTCTTATTTTTATTTTTATTATTTGTGGAGGAAGTCAGTTCCCAAAAAAAGGCCAGGCGACCCCCACAAACCTATACACACTAGTATGTTTAAGATTTTGGGCGGCCATGACACATGCATACGGATACTATTCTTTCTAGTCTTCCATTTTCTCTATCTCGATCTTTAACCCTTCCACACCTTTACCCCTTCATTCCTATATGTCAACACAGACCCTAATCCACACCCCTATTGGGTTTTATTTACATACAATCAAAACATGATAACACATTGGATAGAAATCTCTCATGTAATCTGTGGCATTTTAATTTTTTTTACCTGTTTGATCTGCCGGAGATAAACTTGTTAAAATAAGTCTCCACCGATCCATAAATTTTTCCATTGTTTTACTTAAATTTTTCTGCGTTCAAGAGTTAGACTGGACAGATGGACTCTAAATATCTTCAAACTAAACTAAAATGAGAAAAATCGCAGTAAACAAAGTAAATGTGGTGTAATTGAAGAAAAAAGAAACAAGAACGACCGACCGCGTTTTTGTGTGGCTTACCTCGTGTTCATAATGAAGAAGAAAGAAACAAAAATGGCTGCTCTGTTTCTTTATATGCCTACAGGGTGACCACGAGGTATGCAAATGAGATGCTCCTGATTGGAGATAAAACAGGAGTGATTTGGGGAAGGAGGGCATTCTGGAGTTAGATTGCGAGCAGAGAAGTTGTATTTGTAGAAGAGAAAAGTCGGATTCGGGGAGAGAAAAGCTAAAGTTGCAGAAGTTCGTTTTGGAGTGGAGAGAAGACGCGTCAAGTGGTAACCAGAAAGTGAAAGTTCGGACAGCAGTGTCACCCAAGCGACAGTAAACTTTCAAGAAATCACTCATATCAGCAACTTTAAAAGCTCAGGAATTTACAAAATCCCAAATTTCTGGTTGAAAAAGCTCACAGCATTTCACGATCAAAAGTCCAGGCATTTAATCGACTTGTCAGTGGCGAGGAAGATCCACCAGAGTGGCTAACTATTATGCAAACGACTCTGATACCCAAGAGCCAAGAGACTCTATTGCCGAATAAATACAGTCCTATATGTTGCCTCTCAACCACATGCAAGAAAAGAATAATCGCAGACGCTATCTACCAACACCTGAATGATGGCAATTACCTTAAGAAAGAACAAAAGGAGTGTGTGTGTGTGTGTGCCGTCAGCACCAACCCTATTCAGGGTTTAACTGGCGTCCTCCGAAGGAGGACGTTTCATGGGAGTATGAAATTCACAAGCGGTCCCCAGTTGCATGTATATCCCCGTTAGGGGAGATGACGACGTTAGGTTTTTGCAACTTTTTGTCAGGGAGGTGTTGACGTCCTCCTACATACAACACCTGGAATTCCCATATTGGTCACCCATTTTAGTAATGAACAGGCTCAACGTTGCTTAACTTCGCTGATCTGACGGGAACCGGTGTGTCCACGTGATTATGCCGTATATAAGATAGTCACATAAATACCCAAAGTGATATAAGGAGTGTGCTAGAAATAAACTTGGTACAAGAAACTAATTCCTCTTAAAACAATTCTTGAGAACTGGAAAAAGTGCCAAAGAAACTTGTCAATGGCCTGGATTGACTACAAAAAGGCATTTGACAGTGTGCCTCACTGCTGGATACGGCGATGTTTGGGGATGTATAATGTCCATAAGAATATAAGGACATTCCTTACTAAGCAAATGACCATGGTGCAAACATTCATTGCTCTACATTGAAGTGACAATACAGACTCCAATGCTCAGTATCCAGCGAGCTTTCCCTTTATGAGATGGCCTGTCACTATTGCTCTTCTGCTTTACAATTGACGCACATTGCAAGCTCCTTATGAATGCGATGCTGGGGGGAGGCAAAAGCAAATAAAAATAAAATAGTAAACCATTTACTCTTTATAAGCGATCTCAAACTCTATGCATATAACTCCCAGTTAGAAACTGTAAAAACTTTCACGGAGTATTTCTGCATGAATTTGAACAATGTGTCAAATGCACAAATACAAAATAGGGAAGAATACAACATCTGAACATCTTCAGTTCAATGACGGCTGTAACGAAACACAGATAGCAGCTATACATAGAACAGCGTCTATTCTTAAAAGGGCCCTCGGATATAAATTTGAATCGTAACGGAACCAAGTGTTAGCTTCAGGAAGGATCCCCTTGATCTCTGAAAATTAACTGAAGTAAAATACAAGAAAAATTAAATACCATATTCTTGCAAAATATGCGGATGGTCTTGTTCGAAGAATTCGTATTTATTCATATGAGAACTTCAAACAAGACAGCATTACATAGAATAAATTTGAAATGACTCATGAAACTATTTCATATGACTATTACCATAAAATGCAATATGAAAACTCGTAAGAAATAGTTAGTCGCAGTACTTGGAAAACTAACCTAATGTGACCCCCCCCCCCAGAAAATAAAAGCTGGAAAAGCGACAATGTCTATACTTGAGTTCTCTTGTATATATATAAATCGTAATGAAATCAAATATTAGCTAAATATAAAGATGGAACCACTTTATAATTGATGTAAAATAAAAATAAAAGGCAAGATAACATAGGCTGAAAGATTATGTCAATAATCCTATTCTCATAATAAAAGTGTTGTGAAAATAACAAAGAATTGGCAAAAACTATATTTTGCAAAGAATTGTGTAGTTTTGTTCTAAAAATGCAAGTTTAGTTTCATATGATGATTTACACTGAGAAAAAATATCAAAACTATTTTGCAAATATAGCCGGTGAACCAAGTGCAATAGATATTCAGTAGGTACGGACAAAATGAATGTGATGCTCAAAATGAATAAACATTTTGACCCTTCCCTTTACTTAAAAAGATCACCAAAAATCAGGAAATTAACCAATTTTAATGAAATTTTCTGTATTTATAAAATAATGATCACTGAATAAATTGAATCCATTATTTTTATTTAAATCTTAGTGGAAATGTATTATTTTGCTTAAACAAAACATACCTTTACTAAAATTATGGTTTTCAGTAATAAAAAAAAAGATTAAAGGAATTTATTTTTGCTTTTTTTTATGAAAATAAAGCATCGTAACATTTAACAATTAAAAAAATATATTTTACGGGACATTATGATAAAAGTTCCTAAATCTGTATTGATGAATTCGATATAACTCAAAGAAAAATGAATTTCTCGAACTACCCATGTTATCATTGAATTAAGCATTGTTTATTTAATATTTTCACACAAAAAGATTATAATTTCAAAAAATATTTCTACTTTTTTTTTTTAATTACAGATTTCGCATAATTTTTATATGCAAGATTTTAATAATTTACTTGCTCGCAAGAATGTGAAACTTTCGACGTAACATATTTTTTATATAATATTGAACAATAATTTAAAAAAAATTAATTTAAAAACAGGAACATAGAAAAATAATTAAATTAAAAACTGGAAAAATTTATACAAAAGTTCAGAATAGGAATGTATGGATACATGTCTGGGGAAAAAAAGAATACTATCACACCCCTTCCTCCCTTTTAATTGCATGACTTCATTTTCACAGTCTTTTCACTGCCTGAAATTTTGGGCATTCGTATAATCCGTATTTACAAAATTTTAGTTTGTTGCGTTTTGCGAACACCAGAATCACTCGTTTTTTTGGCTAATTAATTTATGTTTTGTACAAACAAGGTGTTTTTCTTATTTAATTCCTAGGACTTTACTTTACTAATTATCTTTGAAATAGACCCAGAAACCTAATATTTATCTTTTAAAGGATTTTTATAATGAATTTATTTAACTTCAAAATGTAACTGAATTGGGTAGCTAGCTCACCGTGAAAACATTTTTCATAACTTTTTTTTTTCACGTGTACAAATATTTTTTGCCTTTTGAAAATTAAGTTTAGTCTCTAATCTTTCAAATACAATCAAAAAGTGGTCGGAAACCTGCAAAAAAATTATGATAAATCGGCTTTCAAAACTAGGTCCCCCATTTTTGTCTGTCCATTTTTGTCCGTACCTAATATTCAAACAAGTGCACTTAATGGAATTGTTAGAAGCTTAAAAAGGTGTGAATCTATGTGATAGCAGATGAATTCCTATCATCCGGTAGGGTTCCTC
This sequence comes from Euprymna scolopes, assembly GCF_053919585.1. NCBI lineage: Eukaryota > Metazoa > Mollusca > Cephalopoda > Sepiida > Sepiolidae > Euprymna > Euprymna scolopes. The sequence goes on along the minus strand of NC_136520.1, from coordinate 1,118,644 downwards.
ATCCCCAGCTGGGAAAAATGATAAAAATATTAAAAAAAAAGAAAATTGAAAAGGAATAGAGTAGATATTGAAAATAATTCAATGTAATAAAAGCAAACTTGAAATGCCAGAGCCGTGATTTACGCCTGGAATATTAAAGATAAACTTGGAACCATTACAGTATCACAAAATCCTTGCTTAGACCACTTAGCAAATTTCTGGTTGGAGATGCTAAAATCACGCCATAGAACTGTAGTGATTGCTTCATTTGTAAGAAGGCCACAGAATCATAGCTAATAAAAAGTAATACTAACACCATATCACCATAACAGTGGGACATTAAACCCTAACAAATACAGACAAATCTGCTGTTTCACTTGAATATAGAAGTTCTTCACTGGCCTTGTTATATACAGTATCTACAAACAATTGTGACACTACGCTATAAGACAATACATCTTTAAACAATACTGATGAATCTACTGTATAACTCCTACGCATATGCTTTTCCCCTGACCTGATTGTGTAATTATATATTAACATTGTTTGTAAGGAGTGTAACTAAAAAAAGAACAAGAAAAATCAGGAGAAAGTGTTTTGCCACCAAAAACCAGTTGCTGATTAACAAGGTCATTAGAAAGTACGGAAGAAAGAAACAGATAAACCTAAGCGTTGTTTGATTAATTACCAAAATGCATATGAACATGTGTCACACCTGTGTCTTCTACGATGCCTTGAATGATCCATCCGATAATCAGAAATCCTGTTTAAAGAAAGATGTGGAAAAACACTATGTTATCAAACTAAAACAATTAAACAATAACAATCCGTGATGTCAAAATTATAAAAAGAATTTTCCAAGTAGATATCTTATTTCCTGTACTCTTTTTCTGGCAATAAATCTGCTACTAGATAAATGTTAGAGTGCTAATAACCTGAGTTAAGACTGCTAACAGGACCATAAGTAGAGTCAACCACCTGCTCTCTTGAATACCTGCTGTCTTCAAATACCTTAGAGTAAAGGAAAATACAGTGCTTGAGCATGGGACGATGACAGAAAATATTTAGGAAAAATATATCAAGCTCCTTAATCAAATTACCACATGAAAATATCACTGAAAATAACTACCATCAACTGAAAAAAAACTATCGTTTCCTATGCACTTGCATTAGTCATTGGCCACCAGGCTACATCGTCTTGGCACAAAAATCAGAAAAATGCTTGTCCTATATAAAATTATTTTCTGATATACTTTGTGTGGACAATCTGTATTTAACATGAATTTTAAAGAGCGTCGGATATAAATTTATCTCTGTGAGAAATTCCAGCTACAATGCCATTTTCATATTTTAAGCCACTTACACACAATTCTTGTAGACAGCCTGTAATTGGTTAATTTGTATGGGCCAAGATAATTACTTGGCACCTTTTTTGTAAACATCCATTTTGTTTCTCAGTCTATGAAAAGCTCCAACAAAAACGAGACTCACCAAAAGTCGGCTCCGAGAAGAATGCCTTATTGAGAATGGAGCCGCAACAATTTCTTCATATTTATATCGCCTAAATGTTAGGCGAAAAAGGACTTGAAATATCTACAATCAGAGACACCTTTATATTGTGCCGAAGATATCCCAATTAGAGGATGCCATCATGTGAACATTTTTATCGTGTTTATATCACCTAAATGTTTGAATTTTTCTTAATTCAATTAGAGTCCCAAGGGCTTCGATTGATGCCTAATTAAAGGCACCAGAATTCTTGCCGAGAACACCATGAATTATCATGGACCTTTTTGAAGGAAAACCGCGCTACCATTCCAACAAAAGGAGTTAAATACTGGCTCGCAATTTAGGAGGCAGAACTGACCCACCGTTTTGCAAGGACTGTACCTGGACCAATAACCTTTCTTTGATGTTATAACTGAATAAAATTTGAGTTTAAAGGTATGGTTTTGTAATTGGGGAATTATTTTTGCCTCAGCCAGGGAGTATTGAGTTTGTGTAATTATTTTTCGATTGATGAAATTTACAGCATTTATCAAATAATGATCGCAAAATATAATGAACTAATTATTTTTATTTAAATCTTAGTGGAAATGTATTATTTTGTTTAAACAAAAATACATTTACTAAAGTTATAGTTTTCAGTAGTAAATAAAAAACCCAAGAATTTATTTTTGGGTTTTTTATATAAATAAAGCATCGTAATTTGTAACAATAAAAATAAAATAATTTTTACAGGAACATTACGAAAAATGCCCCTAAAGTTCATATTAATGAATTCGATATAACTTGAAGAAAAATGAATTTCTCGAACTACCGATATTACCATTGAATTAAGCATTGTTTATTAAATATTTTCACACAAAAAAATATGATTGCAAAAAATATTTCTACTTTTTTTTAAATTACAGGTTTCGCATAATTTTTAATGCAAGATTTTAATAATTTCCTTGCTCGCAAGAATCTGAAACTTTCGACGTATTTTTTTTATATGATATTGAAAAATAATTTAAAAAAAAATAATTTAAAAACAGGAACATAGAAAAATAATTAAATTTAAAAATGGAAAAATTTATACAAACGTTCAGAATAAGAAAGTACGGATGCACGCCTGGGAAAAAACTATCACACCCCTTCCTCCCTTTTACTTACATGACGTCATTTTCACAGTCTTTCGACTGCCTGAAATTTTGGGCTTCCATATATTCCGTGTTTACAAAATTTTAGTTTGTTACGTTTTGCAAACGGCAGAATCACTCGATTTTGGGCTAATTTATGTTTTGTACAAACAAGATTTTTTTTTTTTTTTAAATTTAATTCGATATCTTAGGACTTTACTAATTATCTTCGAAATAGACCCAGAAAACTAATATTTATCTTTTATAGGATTTTTACAATGAATTTATTAAACTTTGTACAGTCACACACACACACACACACATACACACACACACACACAAACACACACACACGCAAATAACGAACCATTATTCATTTCGATTTTCCCCGCATGTTTAAAAAAAAAACATGTTCGTTCAGCAATGGCTCATATTTAGACACGCCCACACACTTTTTTCAAAACGACAAAAGTAAAAATAACATGTTTGGCGGACGTAATTGAAAGCAGGTCATGTGACACAAACAGCCAATGAAAAATTAAGAATATAATATTTTTTATGAATTTCGAAAAGCGAAGATATCAGCAGGAGCGGTCCCTTCTTGGAGCCGGCCAAAATGTATAAAATAGCCTTCTACGGAGGCATTTCAGCTTTATCTCCCTCTTAGCTCACTTCGTGACACCACGAGAGTATGTTCCTGTTGCAATATTTTTGATTCATAATGGGGTAGAGTATTTATTTGCTACCCACCTCACCAAAATGTGGCACAAGGCCGAAAAGTGGGGATCCAGTAGGCTCCCCTAAAGGAGGGGCACTCCTGCAATTGTAAAAATTGCCTGAGTAACCCCGTCGGCATTCCATGGTCGGAGCGCCTCAGGCAGTAAGCAATAAACTTACTCCACCGGAAAGCCCAGTGGCAAGGCCTGGGAGGGTGAACATCCTAGGTATTACCCAGGCGGTGTACCTCAGTCCAACAGGTGCTGGGCCGGTTCCCGGCTCCTCACCTGTCGGGCTGAGTGTCAAGAACGGATTCTTGACAAGTACTTCCACTCTGTCTCCCTGCAGCCAAAGCCGCTAGGAGACACATCCCATCATGAGAGATTTATAATGGGGTATGATCCTACACAGTCAGGCGATTCTATTTATAAACGATGCTGCTAGGAACTGACGAATCGAATTAATTCACATTCTACTACCAACCAATCAGAAACCAGAATTGCTCCATAAATATTAAACCTTTTCTGTAGCAATTTCGCATGTTTTTTTTCCATCTCGACACGGAGAGAATCTTTTGCTCTGTGGAACTGTCTACTGCAAACCAGTCACCTCCCAGGACTTGTGTGGAACAACGAACCATCGGAAACTGTTCTGAAACTAAACATGGTTTACACTTGTAGAGTTCCTCTTGTTCACAACCTCATGTCTGCCAACGTTGTAAACATCACATGCATACACCATGTGGATACACACAAAAAAACTACTTGTGCACACACACATTCATCTCGAACATCTTCTAAAGTTAATAACAACAAAATCACTCACTTCTTGAATTTCTTTTTTTATGGGACTTTTTAAGCAAAGCCAACTTCGCAAGATACACAAATTTTGAATTCTTTTTTCTTTAATTACTTTCACGCAGGACTTTCACCTAACATTTCTAATTACTATGACGTTGAAAGGACTCTCACCCGTTGCTGTGCATTTGAATCAGAAGGAGGTGTCGTTTCTTCCATTCTTTTTTTTATTATTTGTTTGGGTCGAGGAAATTTAATCTCACTTAAATTTCGGACACCCACTACAACTTCCAAATTTAGCTGAATTGGGTAGCTCACCATGAAAACATTTTTCATAGTTTTTTTTTTTTTTTTCACATGTACTAACGAAATTTTGGGTTCGTCACCAAACCCGTTTTTCATGGTAACAAAAATGAAAGAAAGAAAAGGAAAAAATATATATCTATATGGAACTATATGATATTTGTAGATTCGTTTTTTCTGTGATCATTTTTTCAGTTTCCTCGTAACTTCTGAGTGCTACCTTGAATTGGCTAAAAATCATGGGTTTTTCTTTCTGGGTTATCACGGTGGTAAATGGTTTGAAATTGCTCGGTAATCCCTTAAGGACCATGGAAATTAACAGACTGTCACTTATAACTGCACCAGACATTTTTAAAGAATTTGCAGTCGTTTAGGCTCTTATAATATAATCAGTAATAGTTTCAGCTTCCATTCGTTTTAGAGAGGTCAGTTCAGTTTATAAATAAATTATAATAATTTTGGGTTTTCCTTTTGATAAATAATGCTCTCTTAATATGTTTAATGCTTTGCAGCCATCGTCCAGGGCTTCTCTCATCACCAGTGATAGACTTCGGTCATCTAAACACTGTATTAATTCCGCAAAGATAGTTGCGCTCTTTTCGATGAAGTCGGGGTCGTTTCTGTTTTCAGGTTGTGTTTGAAGTACTTTATGTAGCTTTTGAATGGTTCATTATTCTACACAAGTCCTGAGAGGTGACTGGTTTGCAGTAGACAGTTCCACAGAGCAAAAGATTCTTACCGTGTTGAGACGGAAAAAAGCATATGAGAAATTGCTACAGAAAAGGTTTAATATTTATGGAGCAATTCTGGTTTCTGACTGGTTGGTAGCAGAACGTGAATTAATTCGATTCGTCAGTTCATAGTAGCATCGTTTATAAATAGAATCGCCCGACTGTGTAGTATCATACTCCAATATAAGTCAAAAATATTGCAACATGATCTTTCATGTGAAAGAAGAACACATTATCTTTTGGTATAAAAGCAGAAACAGATAGTTAACAAGTATATGATTTCCCTCCTGTATTTTGTTCACCTATGTAGCAACATATAATGTTTCCTTGTAAGAAAAAGGCCACAAAGGTAAAAGGAATATGGCTTCTCTTCAGTATCCATTCGTGAATGTCGCAACATCTTTAGTTTTGTTGTAAAAGAAGAGCTACATACTTCACAAGAATAAGGTTTCTCTCTTTTTTTTCATTTTTCTTAAACTGTTTCTTCTAGGGGGTGGGACATCCAACCAGATGTCTGACATTTACCCCTATTTTAGTGAGTCCAACCAAGAGATCTTTTCAGGATTCTAGCCGTCCCTTTCAGTGCAATCGTTTGTATTTCACTTGCACTTGGTTCACCGGGTATGCTTGCTATGTACTTTTTAAAGTTCTTTTTCATAAGCCCAGTTGCTCCTATAATGACTGGTATAATTGAAACGTCTTTTAGTTTCCAATTTCGTTTCATATCATACATAAGTCCTTGATACTTTGTTATTTTTTCTCTCTCAGCTCTGTTAAGCCCTGTATCATTGGGTACACTGACCTCTATTACAGTCACTTTTTTGTTTGCTCTGTCCCAAATCACTATATCTGGTTTAACAGCTGCGTTTTCTAGATATGTAGCAGTAGGGATTATGTAGTCATAGTGAATAGTGTAGTTGTCATTCCCATCTGTTCGTTCGGGTATATGTTCCCAGGATTTTTTACTACACTGAATGTTGAGTTTCTTATATATCTTCCAGTGAAGGTATTTGCAAACTCCGTTATGGCGATCTGTATAATAACCGTCTCCAAGTAAGACTTTGCAACTAGAAATCAGGTGGCCCACACTCTCAACCTCAGTGCTACAGAACCTGCATTTATTATTGTTGCTTAGACCACACATCTTTTTGAAGGCGTTTGTCATGAGGCCCTGGTCTTGTGCAACCAATATCAACCTCTCTTGGTCGTAATGGAGGGATCCTCTTTTGAGCCAGTCCAGGGAACCATCCCTATCAATATATTCTTGGGATAGTTCAGTCGGTAGGTATTTTGCCCGTTTATGGTTGGTCCATTCTTCTGTTTTAACACTATGGAACTGGCTAGTGTATTTTTTCCGAATTTTCTGGGCTATGTCAGTGGCAGGCTTGTTTGGGTTCTCAGTATCATTTGTAAGGCAATCTTTTCCAAAATGAGTGGCAAGTTGTGTTATAGATGTTGTACTACTTGCTCGATTCTGATAATGGTCTTTAATTTTCATAAGCTTGGGGTTACAGGAACTTATTATGTACTGACCTATGCTGACGATTGTGGTTCTGTGTTGATGATTGACTTCCGAGAGTCCCATACCTCCTTCTTGCCTGGGTAGGTACAAACGAGGCATGCACTGATTTCGATAAATAACTCGGTAAAAGGTTAACATTTTCCTTGTCTTTGTGTCAAGCCAATTTATGTCTTTCTGAGGCTAGTCAATAATTCCAACACTATATGTTAGTACTGGCATGGCAAGTTGGTTAATTGCCGTGACTTTGTTCTTGTTTGTGATTTCAGTTTTGCAGATTTTTCTTACCCGGCGTAAATATTCTTGGCTTAGTTTCTCTCTCATCTTGGAATGCTGGATGGACTCATTTTCATCAATGCCGAGGTATTTGTATGTTTCCTGTTCATCCAGTTCTCTTATTACACTATTTTCATCGTGCTGTATATTTTCAGTAGATATCTTCTTGCCAGCTTTCAGAGTACACATAGCACACTTATCCAGCCCGAGCTTCATTTTGATGTCATTAGAAAAAGTGTGGACAATTTTCAGTAGATGATCTAAATCCTTAAAGCATACAGCTTAAGATCATCCATGAAAAATAAATGGTTTATTAACTTGGAGGATTCTCTTTGGCGGCTGTAGCTTAGACTATAAGCACCTTGACAGTCCTTTAGAAGCTTACTTAGAGGATCAATTGCTAAGCAAAATAGTAGAGGAGATAGTTGTCTCCTTGGAAGATTCCTTTTTTGATTTTTATATTTGGAATGGATATCCTTCCCCCGCTATGGTTTAAGCTAATGGATGTTTTCCACTCCTTCATTTGGGCAGCTAAAATTTCTCGTATGGTCGGGTGGATTTTGTATAATTCGAGACATTTTAGTATCCACGAATGGGGTACACTATCAAATGCTTTCTGATAATCTATCCATGCCATATTTAGATTTCTTTTTCTTTTCCTGCAATCTTCCAAAATGGTCTTATTGATGAGCAATTGATCTTTGGTGCCCAGGCAGTTTTTCCTACATCCTGTTTGTTCCTCCTCAAGATAAATGGAAAAATGGTGGGATCTTTCTATCGATCCGGTAAATATCTCACTGCTGATGCTATTCTCTATCTATATAAGAGCCAGGTACGTCCAAGGATGGAATACTGTTGCCACATCTGGGCAGGAGCTGCTAGAAAGGACTTGGCCTGCCTTGATAGAGTTCAAAATAGACTTCGTAGCCTCGTAGATGTCCTTTTCTCCTCCTTGCAACCTCTATCTCACAGAAGAGATGTTGAGAGATGTATCGTTATTTTCATGGAAAGTGTTCGACTGAGCTTCAATCTATGGTCCCCCCTCGCCAAACTTTCACAAGAAACACTCGTCTAGCTGTAAACACTATCAATAATTCCCCCCACTCTTTATCTGTGCCTAAACCTAAACGTAGATTCCATGAACAAAGCTTCTTTCTTAGAACTGAACGCCTGTGGAATTGTCTTCCGTTTTCCTGCTTTCCGGCTGACTACAATATGGTTGTGTTCAAGTCTAAAGTAAATAAGTTCTTGATGAGCCGTTCTATATAAGTTATCAAATTTACCAAATTTTCATTACTAATGATTACTATATTGTCAAATTTCTACTGTACACTCTTTAACCCTTATCCTTGAGTGGCCTCTTGGCCTTGATAATGTGGTGATGCCTATGTAAAAAAAAAAAAAAGAAGATAATCACCGGATGAAAGTTGTTCATAAATGCTGTCAGCTATTAATCCAGTGAATAGCTTATAAGTCCTGGTTAGGCAGCATATTGGGCGATATTTGCTGGGGTTTTTGGTTTCTGTGCTTTTAACTATTAAGCTTGTATCGCCTTTTAATAGCCATGATGGTGTCGCTTCATAAGCTTTCAACATTCTGGTGAAACATCTGCTAATAATGATCATGCAATGCTGTTAGCTGTTTTAACCAGAAGTTAGATATGTTGTCGATGCCAGGTTTCTTTTGGTTTGAAGCTCGTACCAGCTTTGATCTTATTTTATCTGGCGTTATTTCTGTCTGGCATTTCTCTTTTATTTTTATTTGCATTGATAATATCCCCGATCCACTGGGCCTCTTCGTTATGTACTTCCTCTTTTTCAAATAAGGGTCTCCAGTAATTTCTCCTCTTATTAGATTCCTGTAGAAAGTTCTGGGATTGTTTGCAAAAAGCTTATTCTGTGTCTTTGCATTAATCTTTGCGATGTTTAATTCTTTGGGCAATGGCTGGTATTTTGCTTTCCAGTTCCTTCACTATGTTTTAAATTTCGCACAGATTCTTTTGACGATGTTTTTGAGTCTACCTTCCACTGTGGGATTCTTCATGAACTGCTTTAATTGGCTAAGTTCCTTTCTACAGGTGTTTATTTTTTTTAGCAGCTTGGCTTTCCATTTTGGTGTTGCTTTGGTTACATTAGGTGTTTTATTTCTATTTTGGTGTTTATTCAGAGGAAGTATTTTGTTGCTAATGTACAGTCCAGCTGCATATGTGACGTTATTTAGCTGCATAAGGTCTATTTCTTCTGGAACAAGCCTTATAAGAGCAATATTGACTTTGATGATCAATGACTTCAATAATCTTGAGGCTTGTATTTTAGGTAACCTAGGCCTTTCTTCCATGCTCATATTGTTAACTTTTTCTATTGTGTTACAGAGTTCCTCTTCTGTTTCAAATTCCTCATCATCTGGTTCTGGAATCAAAACACAAGATGGAGTTTTTCCTGGTGAAGGAGTTATTTCACACGTTGATGGAAATGCAGATGTGTTACCTGCTTTATAGTGAGAGTGAGCTGGTGTAGAGGATTCTGTAAGTATTTGAGTTCCTGATATAGTGATGCACTTCTGTTGGACTTTGTGCTGTAAGGGTTATCTGTTGAGAAGCTACCGACAACTGTTGCACTGATCTAAGGTGGTGGTGTTGCGGGTTCACATTTGCGGTCTCATCAAATTCGGTGGGATACAGAATAGGTTTCTCTAGTGGGTTAGCCTGTGTGTTTATTAGGACTGTTATTTCATCTCTCATGTATTTTAGTTCTTCCTCATTAAACACTCGTTCTTTTAAAATATCATATTTTTGAGAGGTTAAATTACTCCGTGGGACATTCTTCTTCCATGGACAGAAATAGAAGAAGATTTCCCTCCAGGTTTCTGTCCTTTGCTTTTGTTTTACATATTTGCTCTTAGCGTATTCAATGGCCCAAATTAAAGTCCACTTTTCATCTTTACTCCATCTGGACTTTAGTCTTTTTTCAGTCTCCTCTTCCTGGATAGGGAGGTAATCATTTTCAGCATCTTTTATATTATTTTCGTCTTCTTCTGTTATGTATCTCTTCATTTGTGATACAAGGGATCGCAATTTTGCAACTGTTGTCTGCTTTTTGTCTTCAGGGAGGTCAGAATTCTTGATTTTCTCTTGTAGGATCTCATTCGACGTTCTGCTCCAGTTTTCAAACTTTGAATAATGGTAGCAATATAATAATACCTTCTTTTGTGCAACTGTCCAGGGTTGGGTTTTTAGGCCTCTTCTGTTTCCTTTTCTTGTAGTTGCACATGATGGTTTGGGGCCAGGATCTAATTCACGATCTGTTGGCTGATCCAAGTGGACCTCTGTCATGGTAGTACCATCATGTGAGGTAAGAGGGTTCACACCTTCAAATACCTTTTCTCGTCTGGTGTGTGAACGAGTAAAGGGACCCTTTTTATCCTGGGCGACGGTCAGCCAGTATGGATTATTTATTCATTTTCATTTTATTTCCTCATTGTCAGCGGCTTTTGATTTAATATTCAAAGCTACCCCCTATAAATAGAGGGGTTTCCCCAATCCGCAACCTGGGGACGCTCTGTATGGCTTGAGGATACAGCACAACAGTTTCTCTCCAGTATGTGTTTGCATATGTCATAACATACTTTGTTTTGTTGTAAAAGAAGAGCCACATACTTCACAAAAATATGGTTTCTTTCCAGTATGCGTTCGCACATGTACCAACAAATTCTTTTTGAGTGTAAAAGAAGAGCCACATACTTCACAAGAATATGGTTTCTCTCCAGTGGTCTGCTTCGTTATTGGCGAGGGCGACTCGTTGATGTACATGTCTGAGCAATGCGTTGATTGGCATTCCATATGCTGTAGAACTGGGGTTTACGATATTCTGACTTGGAATCCTTGGAAAACCTATGTTCGGGTGTCGTCCAGTGATGATATAATCTGAGGATGATCCTGTCACGCTGTTAATCGTTGCATTCATTGATGAAACCACAAATTCTAGAACATCAGTCCGTGTGCAGTTCTTGTCCTCACAGATCATGTATAAAGCATTTTTTAAGGTACGATGCTGCTCCTTGATATTTCCAGAGCTCTGCGGCCTCCAGGAGCAATGTAGTTTCTGCTTAATCAATGTCATTTCACAGAACTATGTGTACACCTCGCCAGTGAAATGCATGCCATGGTCTGAGGATACAATGCGTTGTATCTCCCTGTGCTGCAGAAAAAAACTGTATAGACCCCGGGCTGCATCAATGGCACAGTCTCTTGCGCATGGTATTGCCGAGAGATGTTTGCTGAAGCTGTCTAGGATGGTTAGAATATACCGCTTTCCTTTTGATATTGGCATTGTGACAAAATCAATGTAAACAATGTCGAATGGCCTATCTCCTCGTTTACAGTGGCCATTTTGGTGCTTTCCATAATTCCCTTTTCTCTTTGCACACGTTATGCATTAGTTTACATATGACTTTATGCCATTGGTCTTATACTCCCACCAATAGTTTGATAAGTGCTGTTGCATGCGGCTGATACCACAGTGGTTCATGCAGTCGTGTGCTTGATGTAGGTATTTTGGTCGAAGCGTATGGTTACCACCAACTGGGGTAACTGATTTTTGTCTCTAATTATGAGAACTGATGTGCCTGATTCCAGGTAGAATTGGTGCAGTACTTTTGTGAAGGTAGGGGTACGGTGGTCCATGAATTCCTTGTCAAGTGTATCTGTTTGAAGAGCTTTAATGATTCTTTCTAGTAGTTTGTCGGTTGTCTGATCGGCAGCTATATTCACGTGATCACTAAATTTTTCGACTAGAATAGACAATGCGGAATGATGTGCAAGAAATGCATCTATCATTTTCTTGTTTAGTATAGGTCTTTGGGGAATAGTTGAAGGTTATCTATTTCATCAGCGCACCAAGATGGGATGTATATTCGGAGATCTGAGTCTGAGAACCCTAGCACTTTTCCTGCAGGTCTTGCATCAGCTGTTGGTTTATTTTCTTGTTGGCCCTGGCTTCTGCTCAGCATATCAGCCCAGACATTGGATTCGCCTTCAATATATTCAAGGACAAATTTATAGCAAGCTATTTCGTCCTGCCATAGTCGGATTTTTGCATTGCTAAAAATGTGTTGATCTAGGTATGTCAGTGCCTTATGGTCTGTAAAAATGACAAAGGATCAATTGTTCAAGAAATAGTAAAACTTTTGTATTGCCTACTTTATAGTGTATGCCTCATGCTGTGTGGTTGACCAATTTTGTTCAGTCGGGCTGAATGTATGGGAAGCGGCTGTAATTATCTTTCTTCGTCCGTTTTCGGCTTCTTGCATTAGGATTGCTCCACATGCTACATTGCTGGCATCTGTTGTGAGCGTGAATAGTCACTCAAAATCAGGGAATGATATAACCAGTGGTGACGATAACCGTTTTTTGATTTTCTCAAAAGCTTTGTTGGCTTGATAGGTCCAATTAAAGGGTTTTTTTTCCCTATTAAGTTCGTGGATGGGTGCCATTATGTTGGCGAAGGAATGTGACCTGATGGGTTCAAATAGTTGCGTTTCTAAAAACTACCATACCAGACCATATCAGACGACCAATGAAACTCTGGAGCTCCTTTTTGGATGTTGGGGGCTTTATATCTAATATTGCATGCATATATTCCGGGTCTTCCCTGAATCCTTCACAGTCTACAATGCGACCTAGGAACCTTGCTTTGGTTGCAAGAAGGGAGCACTTCTCAGGATTTAATTTTAGGCCGAATTTCCTGAGAGCAATAAATAGCTGTTGCAGTGAGTATATATCCTTTAAAAGTTTTAGCGTGGACCAAATTATCATCAATATAAGTTGATATATTTCCACGAGATGAGACAGTTGCTAGAACCTCTGCAATGCAACGGGTAAATATTTGACCCGCTGATGTGAGGCCAAATGCAAGGCGTGTATATATTGATAATATTGACTTCTCCAAGTGAAGGCTGTTTTGTGGCGGTCGCGTGTGTCGATGGCAATTTGCCAATATCCACTGCGCAAGTCTAGTGTAGCAAAGTAGTTATTTCATTGCCCAATTTTGTGGAAGATTTGGTCTATTTTTGGTATTGGTTATGGGCCGAGGTCAACTAACACATTATTGAGCGTTCTCTTGAAGTTGGCAACCACTCATACTGCCCCATTCTTCTTTTGCACGGCAAATACTGGGCTGTTGAAGTCTTTGGGGTCGTCACATGGTTCAATGATGCCTCCAGCAGCCATGCATTGTATTTCTGCATCGACATCAGCCTCCAATTCTTGGGCTATTTGATGTTGTTTTTGGCTCCGAGATTGGCCATTAGTTGGTATACGGATACTTCTGACAAACATACCTTGTTCACCATCCTCTGTACCTAAGATATCAGCGTATTCGAGTAATAGATTGGTTAGGCTGTTCAACTCATCTCGATTTGGGTGGGTTGGCAGGTGTAGGCCCTTATTGATTTTCAGGCACTGTAGTTTCTGCTCTAATGATTGACCATCAGCTGGCATGCGGTTGATATCTTGTATGATGCGTCCTGGTATGGTGGCACTCTGTGATACTGTGTCATTATCAAATCCGCTGAGTGGATCTTATGTCCTGAAGCAAGGGTACGTGAGAATCTTATGGTTTTATCTCTGTTGTTGACAGTGTATTCATTGACTGTGCTGTGTCGAAGTATATTTTGACTAATCAGTATGGGGTTGTTTGACCTGGTAACTAGGGCGGTGATTTCTCTGAAGGTTTTTGAGTTGTGGCCACCAATAATAACATTGCAGGTTAATTCACCTTGCTGTCTATGCCCTTGATTTGGACATTTGAGGAAGATATGAATTGTCGCATGTGATTAGGAATATGCGATATCGGTACTATACAAGTTAAACAACCAGAATCCCGTCTGAAAATGAGGCATCCTCAGTGGTAAAGGTTACTTTAACAAATGGTGGTTGATGGTATGAGTAATGGTGAAGGGTACTTATGTGATGTTGTGGATGAAGAACCGATGGGCGAGCCATCACACCTTGCCGGGTCCCTAGTGAAAATCCTCTTCTTTGACGGGGGAGAAGTCACTAGTAGATGGTGTATCTGTTTCGTCAGCGGCCATTTTGGTGCAAGGCAGGTGACTGTATGGACATTTGCGACCATGGTAGCATGGCACGCCTTTTAAAAAATTTCTGCACAATGGGGGTTCCCGACTTTGTCCGTCATTTTTTTTATTATACTGCATGCCCGAAGTTGCGCTGACTTGTGTTGTTTGAGCTGTAGGAAGGTGTTGGATGTGTAAACTTTCTTGCTCATTGCGTATTGCTGGTCTGCAGTTGTTTGCGGTGCTTATGCTTATGCACGTAGAATGTACATTCCTCTCCCTGGGAAATGTTGCCTTTAATACCCCTATCAATGAATTTCTGGGCGTCGCTTGCAATTCCATGTGCTGTGTAGTGGGTATCCATGTTTTTCACCAGATGTGGGTAGACGTTAGGGGACCATGTTTTTATTTTCTTGCTCATGAACATTGCTCCCATGATTGAGAAAATTGCATCTGGGAATGATCCTTTCGAAACTACCCTTTTAGGTGGACTGCTGCTTCTCGAATCATGGTTTCAAGACGACCAGCAAAGTCAGTGAGTTTCTCGTTGTCCTGGCGTTCGAGGTCCCAAGCACGACTGAGGTACTGGTAATTTGACATTTGACTAGCATAGTTCGCGATGAGGTACTGTTGGAATTTCTCAAAGGTACTGACGTCCTGTTGAGAATCCCACATTTGTTGGAATACGCCCTCCTGAAGCAGTTGTTTACAGATCTTCAGAAATTCTTCCTCCATGTTTGGGTGGGTGGGCAGCTCTGGTTTTACATGAATAATGTACGCTTTATGAAGGTCAGCAACGAACCGATGTACATCATGTCCAGGTTTATATGGTACTACATCCTTCACTGCGTCGCAAAGTGCTTGTAGTCGCATGATTATTTTGTAATTGCTTTCTGGTACCGTGGTATGTGGGCCCGTTGTCACTTTTAATGTTTCTAATAAATTTGTGATGTCTGCCTGCAGTTCATGTATTGTTCCCTCGTCAAGTCGAGAGGGGTTGTTTTTTAGTTGTAGAAGGGCCGTCTTTTGTGATTTCAGCAACTCAAGGAATTCTGCATGTGTGAGTCTTGAATAATTCATATTTCTTGCCGCACGCACTGAAATCAGTGTTATATTTATGTGTCCGGTAGCAAGAATTGGAGAAAACACAGGTGAATCGTTTAGGATGGATTTATTCAAGTAATGACGTGAGGAATTACCGCAGCATTCTGCTCTGTTGTGGTTGTTTTAAAAGTCCTTCCACTGCCTTTAAACGCACGTGTGTATCTGAATAAGAAAGAAAAACAACTGCAAAAAATGGCGCCCCATAATTAGCTTAACCATAACCAACATTTACCCGACCACAATATTACAGGGCCTTACACGAATGCACTATTTATTTATTTATTTAATTAGTCTTAAAATTTAATTTTAATTGTATTCTTTGTGGATCCAGAATTGGAGCATACTACAAAATAAACAAATAGGATCTTTTGAAAGTATTACATGCCCCCCCCTTTTTTTTTTCTTATAACAGTTGTTTATGCTAAAAGTTCATTTACAAAATTTGGGAGATGAATACACGTTTCATATTAGCCTTTATGTGAAATTAAAATAAAATTAAGAATTAAACATTTTTAATTTTTCACACAAAATCTATCTATATATCTATAAAAGTGAACGTGTCTGTCTGTCTGTGTGTCTGTGTGTCTGTGTACATTTCCCTACGCAATAACTCTGTCAATTTTTAGTCTATAGACTCGAAATTTGAAATACCGGATACTGAGATTTGGGAAAATCGATGTGACGGGTGTCAGCCAGAAATTTGGCTGTTAAGGGGTCAAATTTCAAAGATTTGACCTTTAAGAACTCTACCAAACTCCTCCGACAATTTTGGGTCTAGACACTTGAAATTTTAGATATAGGTTCCTTGAACCTGGATCTAACTTAATAAAGTGACTTGAGCCCGAAACTATAAATTTTAAAGGGGTCATAATAGGGGTCAAAATTAAAAAAAATTTACTCTTTTTTTTTTTTTTGCTCAGCATACACCTCCAAACACCCGGGCAACGCCGGGCTGAAATGCTAGTAAATAATAAACTTAATAGGAAGACAATTCACCACAGTTTATTAAATAAACGGACATTTTGTCACAAGGAACAAAATAATGATTACACCGTATTACGATGACCGCAATTCATTGTCATTTAGCAGTTGTTTTTCTCTTTAGATAAATCGAGTTTAAATCGTGTTTTTCATATTTTGATTTTGATCCTTTTATATTTTCATATATTTTATTTCTTAATGATTGAACACATAAAACAAAAGTTGCATCAATTTACTAAAAAACAAATCAAATTTTCTGTTTTGAACATAAAAGAAAAAATAAATTCATCCCGTTTTTTTTTAAATTTTATTTTTTCGAATGGAATGAAAGGTAAGTTTTTTTTATTTTGTTTTATTTTTGTATACTTCTTGTGGGGGGGAAAAAAACTTATTCTGAGGGTAAAGATGATTACCAAATGATTACGTAAGCTTTGAGCAAAGGATGCACCCCCCTCCCCCATTGCGTCGAGTAACAAATAGAGGTAATCTCCAAAAATACCGTTAGGGCTTACAACATGGCCGCCAGAAGAGTCAACAAAAAACTGCGAATAAAATATATAAAACTCGTAATTTCTGTTTTTAAAGTGGGTTGTCAATTTTCTTTATGAAATATACTTCCAAAATAAACTATTACAGTCGTTTAAAACATAATAGAAGTATTATTTTTTATTTTTTAAAAACAATGTTTACAAAATGTCTACGCACGTAAAACAGAAATTACGAGTTTTATATATTTTATTCGCAGTTTTTTGTTGACTCTTCTGGCGGCCATGTTGTAAGCCCTAACGGTATTTTTGGAGATTACCCAAATAGATATGGGCAAAATGAATGCCGATGCTCAAAATGTATTGTGGAAACTTTCTCCACTGAAAGGTAGCGGTTAACAAGGATTTTGCAACAATGGTTTTTTGCGACCTGTGACGAGGTAAAATTGTAGAACCTTGTCGGTCTGGTAATAAGGGTAACGATTCAATTTCCTTCAACTCCAATCCCAAACTGAAATCACAACCAAAATTCAGTTCACTCCATCCCTCTTATAATCCAGTTAGCCAATCAAATAAGTTAAACGTAACAACTACCAATATAAAAAGAGTCATCACCCACACAAAAGGTTTTTGCTGCCACTCTTCCTGAGAGTCGCAGGTAAGTGCTTCAAGTTTTCTCAACAGTATAAACATTTTGACCCCTCCCTTTACTTAAAAATTCACCAAAATTCAGGAAATTAACCAATTTTAATGAAATTTTCAGTATTTATCAAATAATGATCGCGGAATATAATGAACTAATTATTTTTATTTAACTCTGAGTGGAAATGTATTATTTTTTTAAACAAAAAATAACTTTACTAAAGTTATAGTTTTCAGTAGTAAATAAAAACGTAAGATATTATTTTTTTTTTTAATATAAATAAAGCATTGTAATTTGTAACAATAAAAATAAAATACAATAATTTTTATAGGAACATTACGAAAAAAGGTACTCATGCAGAGAGTTATCCGTGCTGAAATAATAACGTTATTATTTAAAAAGCCATTCTTAACATGGGGAGGGGAGAGTGTTTTGTACCTATTCTGTACTTTAACCTTACAATTGAATAAAAAGAACATATCATAAAACTTTAATTAAACGTGGAAATACGATTTAAAAAATAGCACAGATCACTCTCTGTGGGAAATTTATTCGCTACGTCCCGCGAAGGTTATCCATCGAGGTGTACGTCAATTAAGCTTTAAAGAAAACACAAAGGAAATAGCATGCAATATTAACAGGACTTAAATGAATAACAAAGAGATACTTTAAGAACATGAAAGCATTAACATTTATTAGGGAGAAAAGATCACAGAGGGTTGGGAGAAAGGAAAACAGCAAAGCTGCAAAGTTCAATAATCAAAATTACTCAAGTTCAAATGTTCACCAGTTCGACTATAAAGTAGCTGCCTAGAATTGTCCTTCAGGCAAGCGCAAAGCTTAATTTAACAAACGAGAGAGAAATCAGAAATTAGAGGCTTTGAAAGGTATAGAAACTTACTGCGTGGTTATCGTTCAATAATCATCTTTTTTTCTTTTAATGTGTATCTTATATACATATATCCTCTTCACCCTTTCCGAAGACGCATAATCCTTTAACTCTTTCAAAGTTCATTTTCCACAAAGGAATTAATCCGAGTACAAGCACTGATTAAGTAAAATCCTTAGTCTGCAAAAAACTTTTCAGTAGGTATATCCATGACGACCATAATTCAGCTATCATCTCGACTGCTTCATAGATGATATTTAAATTGCCGCACGTGCGTCGCTTTCCACGATCAGATTCTAACTTGAGAAAGATCTATTTTCTCTTTCTCTTGGTCTCCTTTTCGGAGCATCTTCCTTGAACACTCCAGCATACCTTCATTATTCGTTCATCTGAATAATGAAATGCATTTCCATTTTAAAGACTGGTATTGTCTGAGTTCCTCGAGACTTTCGTAACGACATGTTACATGCATCAATTCTTGTCTGAAACTGGTTGTTCGCTCTTCAATTTCTTGTCAAAAAAAGGCAGTAAAAACCCTTAGCCAATCAAACGTCATGACGGATGGCATGATCTTAAGTCATCAGCAGCAGCTTCTTAATGCAACACGAAAAAAAACAAGAAAGGAAAGGAAAGAAGGAAAGAGATAAAGAAGGAAAGAAATTAAATTTCTGACATCTCTGCATTAGCACCCGAAAAAAGCCCCTAAATCCGTATTAATGAATTCTATATAACTCGAAGAAAAATGAATTTCTCGAACTACCGATATTACCATTGAAGTAAGCATTGCTTATTTTATATTTTCACACAAAGCAATTATAATTGCAAAAAATATTTCTACTTTTTTTTTAATTACAGGTTTCGCATAATTTTTATATGCAAGATTTTAATAATTTACTTGCTCGCAAGAATGTGAAACTTTTGGTGTAACATATTTTTTATATAATATTGAACAATAATTAAGAAAAAAAAATTAATTTAAAAATAGGAACATAGAAAAATAATTAAATTAAAAAATGCAACAATTAATACAAACGTTCAGAAAAGGAATGTACGGATGTATCAATTTTTATCATTTTTTGATTTAATTATTTTTTATGTTTCTGTTTTTAAATTAATTTTTTTTAAAGTTATTTTTCGAGATTATATAAAAATTATGTTACGCCGAAAATTTCACATTCTTGCGAGTAAGGAAATTATTAAAATCTTGCATATAAAAGTTATGCAGAATCTGTAATTTAAAAAAAAGTAGAAATATTTTTGCTATTAAAAGTTCTTTTTTGTGAAAATATTAAATAAACAGGGCTTAATTCAATGGTAATATCGGTAGTTCGAGAAATTTATGTTTCTTGGAGTTATATCAAATTTTAGGACTTTAGGGGCTTTTTTCGTAATGTTACTGTAATTTTTTTTTTGTTTTAAAAATGAAATGGAAATTTAAATTTCGTTCCGTTTTATGTCCAACTCGCCATTCACATACAAAATGTCCACTTTTCTAGGTTTTTGAGTATGCTGACAAGGTCGGGGGTGTCTATTCTGAAAACCCTTCTTAACATGGGGAGGGTTGGGGGTGTCTATTCCGAAACCATTCTTAATATCGGGAAAGTGGGGGGTCTATAACGAAAGCCATCCTTAAGACGAGGAGGTTGGGAGTGTTTATTCATTGTAAGCATACCTGGAAACCCATAAAAGTCGGCATTTCCGATGTGAACGGTGAGTTGAACTTATGTAAACAAATACCAAAAAGGTTTACCAAATTGACTTTTTTCGTTTAAAAATTAAATTATTTCGTTTTTGTTAATAAAATTTTATAAAAAAATTATTAAAAAAATCTCTCTTTTTTTTTTTAATATATAAAAAGTACAATTTTTGAATGTTATTCTTTTGATTACTTTCAATTTTTTTTTTGGGGGGGGGATGCGCAAGTTAAGCAAAAAGATTAAAACGGAACCAAATTTAAATTTCTGTTCCATTTTTATAACAACTGGAAAACAGCATTTTATGCAAGTTTTACCACTTTAAAAAAAAAAAAAATAAATTGTTAAGTGAACGTACAGAATAGTTACAAAACACCCTTCCCTCCCTATGTTAAGAATGGTTTTCTAAATAACATTATTTCAACGCATGGGTGAAATAGTGCAAAAGTACCCCAAATTTTTTTTTTAATTGTCACCACGACATATATTGAGTTGTTTTCTATTAGTATTTTTTTATTATTGAGCGGTTATCAGGACTCCCTAGATGACTGTTTCAATTTAACTGTTTTAGTCTTATACTAACGTAATATTCGATGGCATTACTTTTTACAAACTAAATAAACGTTTTAAAATAAGTTAAAAAATTCAAGGTAAGTGAGTAATTCTCTTTGGTAACATATATTCGTTCTAAGGTCACAGTCAACACGTGTACTCCACAACAGTTCCATTTCTTTCTAATGTCACTCCAGTGGCATCGCCCCATACATTTAGTTCCCAGCTGTCCACACATCAGTCCTCAAAAGCTGGATCATTCCACTTAACTTTGTCCACAGTCCTGCACATCATATATCTGAGTAGGGAGTCTGTTCTCTTATCATTCCAGCCATCTGTGATTGAACTTCTATTTATTAGTCTGCATGCAACGATGCACATACTTGGAAGTTCCCTACGACTTTTCCACGTAAGGAAAATAGTCCCTTGTGTTTTGATATTGGGAATTTCTTGGATTGTGTTCCCTCATTTTCAGTGCAGAACACTGTATTCTCTTAAGACTGTAGTCCCATGTGGCATTCCTAAGCCGTTCCAGGTCCTTGAATTATAGCACAAATCGAGCTAAATGTTCACTGACTCGAGATGCAGACACGTCTTCATCAAAACCGATATCGTCGATGTAAGCCAACATCATACAGTCCACAGGTTTCTCCTGCCATAGCATCCTGCTAACAATAGCCTTCATAATAACGGGAGCCACGTTCAAGCCAAACACCAAAGTGTCAGTATCTATTTCTATCCACCTCTACCATCTGGTATAGCCATAGTGTCTCAAGGACTCATACTTGGAGATTCATCCATGCTGGCATCTTCATCATAATCTGGTCAAAGTTCTGCAGCCATTCAATATTCTGGCACTCCATTATACAGTTTTTCAGGTGAGTGGTTATCTGCCTATTTCTATGCTGCAATCCATGCTCGTTTCTGATGATCAAACATAGTTAAGTCCAGTTCACTGATGAGATAACCGCACACGTGGAGACTTTCATGACACCAATCCGAACTGCACCTGTATATTCAACAGTAATGCCTCCCAATGCTTTTATCGCATTGATTCCTAACAACAGATCAAATCTCAGTTGTTTACCACACATCACCAGAGCATCGATCCAAGATAGTCGCTGTTGTTTGTTGGAATAATGACGACTCCTCTTCCATAGCATGCACAGGACGAGCCTCCAATATTCAAGATGTCCACTTTTGCTGTCTTTCAGGATTGGCATTGATTTGCATCTCATTGTATTTTAGTATCCTGTCTCAATGCCAAACACTGCATCCATCAATGTAGATGACAATCTCCAGGAGCACCGCATTTAGATCTTGGTGAGGGAGTAGGCTGGTGCTGATCCCTCGTCACTTTTTTCTGTTTTCCGAACGGTCCTTGGCCCAGTATCCAACATTGCTGCATCGGTAGCAATGGGTTCAATATCTTCAGCAATTTCGGTGACCCTTTGCAGCCACATCTGCAGCAGTTTACTCCTGTGCGTTATATTACAAAACTGAGCATATGGAAGCAAGAAATCGACAAACGAAAAGGTTGAGTTGAAACTTATTTAAAGTTAAAACTATTGTGAAACGAACTGTTTGGTGTGTCAGGATAATTCTGCAGCGGTGGGGCGGTGGTAGGAATGCTGGTCGGGTGTTGATATGAACTCAGTGACGATCTAAGTTATTGTCAGGCTGAGGTGAAAGGCAGCGATAGCAGGAACGTTGCTTGTGTGTTCTGGTGTATGGAATATGTGTGCAGTGGTGGCGATGTCAGGAATGTAGCTTAATGCTCTGGTGTCTGGAATACAGGTGTGATGATGATGGGAGAGGAGTAATCCTAAAAGCAGGTGTCGCTATGGTGATAGTAGCTCCTGCTATTGGTGGGACGCTCCTCGCTATCTCGTGGGCTGTGATGATCTGGCAGTGGCAATGGAAGGGGAGTAGTCTTCAAGGCTTGCTGTCCAGTATCTTGAGTGAGATGGCAGCGGTGCGGCAGTACAGTAATTTTACTAGCTGTTGTCACTGGCGAGGGGTTGATGGCTGTTGGCTGGTGAACTGTGGTGGTCTGGCAGCGGAGGAGGAGAAGGAGTAGTCTTCAGGGCTTGCTATCCAGTATCATGAGTGAGATGGCGGTGACAGCAGTGGGAGCATAGTAATTTTAATAGCTTGTGTTGCTGGTGAGGGATTAACGGCTGCTAGCTGTTGACGGAGTGGTGTTCACAGCTTGACACGCAGGGCCCATCTGCTTGCTTGTCGAAAAAGATGTCATTTTCATACTCGCGATGCGAATGTAGTTGTAGACAAAAGTTGGCTTTTATCGTTGGTCATCGTTTTCACTTTTTATTTGTGTTTGTTTTTTTGTGTTTTAATGTATTGTAGGGAGTTGTCTGTTTGGTGTTTGTATATATGTTTTATATCAATTTAAAGCTAAGAAAGTTGTGAATTATTTGTGTTTATATGCTGCCAGAGTTGCATCTGCTGTGATGTTTGTGTTTTGTATTTTGATTTTTGGTTTGATGTACGGCTTCCACTGACTGTTTTCTTTGTTGAAGTGAGGTGCGTCATTCCGTTGATCTGTGTGCATAAAAAAATGGGCTTTGATATTGTGTGTGTTTAGTGTGTGCAGATACGTTGTATCGACGAACGGGCTTTGTCTTAGCGTCGCCATTATTATCATTGTCGCTGCTCCTGCTGGTTTCTGGTTTATTCATGTAAATATGGAGGGATATGCGATATAACATGTGTCAGGGCTGTTCCCAGTAAGAATAGCATATTTATCGTATGGATTCATGGATCAAACCACTGATGGCGTTGGTCCTTAGTTGACGTCAACACCCTTGCTCTTGCTATTAGGTATCCCAATGCCTGCTGGAGTTCGATGGAAATGACATAAGGGAACCGCATGAAAAAAACAGTTTGCCGTCCTTCTATTCTGACTCTCTCAAAACCAGCCAGTTCAACCAACCGTCTGATATTGTTTGCATAAGCCTCCACCAGCTTGCCAGCCTATTTCACCATGGTTAACTACCTATAGGTCGTAAATACACCATTTGAATGCCTCCTTTGAGTCTCTATCAGCTCAATATCCAGTTGGTCACTCTCACTCATCTCTAAGTAGAGGTCCAATACACCTTCATTAAAATACAATGGATATAAGCTTGCCACATCATATATTTTTTAAATCTTGCTATACATTTCTACTTTAGCCATGCCACTATGTCTCCCTCTCTATAAAATGGCTTCACTATGTCGCTGCTTAGCCATATCTTCGTCATGATAACAGTCAAAATAGCATGAAGTGTTGAAATAAAAGTTTGCATTTAAACTGCCAAATGCTGTTAAATGTTCTTGCAAAAAAGTTTTTCTTCAGCAATTTTCTCGTTACATGCAAAAGTAACAATCCTTTTTCTGTCCCTACGTTTGTAGAAAATTCCTATTTCTTTCTTCCCACTGACCTACAAATTAACCGTACATTCAGACGATTCCAAGTCAAAAAGAATTTCTCCCCAATGAAAGAAATACCGGCTTTTTATATGCTAAAATTTGACTGCATCTTAATTTGCATATGTCACGTTTTTGTTCCCTATCGCTCACATTTTGATTTGGAGTGTTGGTGATTTTTTTCAATACATACATGCGACCCTTGTTTTCATGACCGTTGTCACATGTTCATACTTCAGAATGCTGCTTTTGTTTATTAAATCGTTAGGTGAAAGTACAAAGTAGTTAGTAAGGACACCTTTCTCCATATTAAGAATGGCTTTCTAAATAAGAACGTTATTATTTATGAGGGGATTTTATTTAAAAAATGATAAATACAAAAATGTGGCCTCCTTTAATCTAAAATTGAAAAATAAATTGATCCCCCTCATTTTTATAGAACACGAGAAATATGAAATAGGATTCCACTGTTTAAATATGTCAAATATGAATTGGAATATTATAATTAAGAAAGCCAACTGATTTTTTTTACAGTATCTTTTTATTAAAATGTTAGGTCTAATTACAGAATATGTAATGACTTAGGTTCTATTCCCCTCCAAAAATGTAAAAAGGACAAAACAGATATGAGCCCCCTTCCTGCACCTCTGCAACTAATATTGAAAACTGGGAACAATTACATGTCTTTTCGACTGCTAACTGGTCAGGAAGTGGGTGCTCATTTTATGTTAAATTTATATTGGAAAGTGATTCCCTGTCATAAAATTTTAATTATTAGTATTTTTAATTCTTTTTTTTTTTCGGATATTTTTAAAGGCTTTTGAAACGTAATAGCGAAAAAGTAGATTTATTATTCACGGAGTAAACTATGCTGGGTTTGATTGTACCAATTTTCCAAAATATATTTTTTTTATTTTGGTATGTGTATAACGTTAACATTTTCTTTAGTGCATTTGAAGAAGGCATTTTTAACTATTTTTATTTGATCTATTTTATAACAGTATCGTTTTTTATGAGGAATTACCTACTATCTTTTTTTAAATTTCTAAAATTCTAAACATATAATAAGTATAAGCACAATTGCATTACGACCAAGAATTGCAACTTCTGGCTCAGAATGTGTTCAGCAGTGACCGGTGAATTGCGAAAATCCATTCCTTTTGTATTCAGCACATACAAACTTTACGTCACTACATTTTTATTGACTTTGATGTCTTTCACTAGAAATTTTCAGTTTTTTCATTACAAATATACTTAATATAATTAAAATGTTTTTATGCAAATGCTAAAAGATATATATAAGCTGCTTTCCCCATGTTAAAAATGATGTTCTAAATAACTTTTTTTCTTTTGAAATCCATTTAAACATTAGGAGGGAGCGTTGTTAATTACTTTCAATTTTAATAAACCAAAGAAATCTTTTGTTCTAAAATAAGAAAAGTTAACACAGCCCTTAACTTGAACGTAATGCTTAAAGCACTGAGTTTCCCTTAACACTACTGATGCTGAACACATTTGTTATATGATTTTACCTTAGTTTTTATTCATAGCCTGATATGTAGTAAATTCACTACATAATATGTATTTTTGCACTGCATCTTTTGTTGTGACCCACCTGTCATCTGAACCACTGCATTCTGGTCAAGCTTTTGCCTACTCTCCTCCAGATTCGAACCTCACCAGAAATGATAGCTAAATGATCCTTTAACCTACTCGTTTACCCTTGCAACTGAAACTGGCAAATGAATGTAAATCACCGTACATGTATAGTCTTTATGAGCAATACCTAACCCTTTTACAAAAAAGTGAAAAAATATTAAAAATAGAAAACAATAGTTACAAAGTATTTTCCAAATTATCTAAGCAAACCAAAATAAGTTCTGCAATTCTGTCCAGAAATAGTTATGATTTGTGAATAGGTAATCATTTTATGTTAAATTTATTGAAAGAAAATGCCGTCCACAATGAAATCTAAAATATTGTCATGGAACCAAAATAAATGTATTTTCTAGTCAAATATCAAGGCCCGGAGGCCACTCGAGGATAAGGGTTAATGGGTATACATTAGTCAATTTGATTATAGCGTAGTAAACATAAGTAGTGGGAATTTTGTATGTTCTGGTCAAGCTTTTACCCCTTCCCCCAGGTTCGAGTCCCACCAGAAATGATACTTAAATGATCCTTTAACTCACTTGTTTACCCTGGAAACTGAAAGTGGCAAATGAATGTGGATCGTGAATCACCGTACTTGTATAGCCTTTATGAACAATGTCTAAAACTTTTACAAAAAAATGTGAAAAAATATTAAAAATAAAAAACGATGGTTACAAAGTATTTTCTAAATTATGCAAGCAAACAAAAATAAGTTATGCAATTCTATCCAGAAATAGTCATGATTTGCGAATAGGTAATCATTTTATGTTAAAATTATTAAAAGAAATTGCCGTCCACCATGACATCTAAAATATTGTCATGGGACCAAAATAATTACGTTTTTCTAGCGATATATGCATTAAGTATTACACTTACAAAAATTGTTACATTAGTTATTGTAAAAAAGCAGGTAATAATTTTATGTTAAATTTTTAGAAGAATGTTATCCCCAAAAGTTAAACCTTTAATATGTGATAAAAATAATATACAATATGTAATTCTATGGATATTGAAATATAAACTAAATTGAAAAACATGATAAAGGAGTAATTCAAAAACAAGAATTTTGTAATTCTTAGAATCAAAACAGGATGTTTTCTCTTTACCTTAATCACACTTCCTCGTCTTCATTCTCACATACTTCTGTAAATAAACAGTACAATGAAACGCGCTGTTTTCGGATGTTTGCAGTCCACTACTGACCGATTATTTGTGCACTGGTTCAAAAGATCGACACCTAAAAACTTACTGTCCATTTTTCTTTATCACTTGTATATTTTTTCGTTTCTTACCTTATTTTGTTTTATAAATTACATGTTGCAAATCAATCCCTGTGTATTTTTACTTATTTTATGTTTTATTTATTCCATGTTAAAAATTTTTGCTCGTGTGTTTATATTTATAATCTATTTATCCCTTTTAATTGTGACTTTACCATAAAGAAAAGAAAAAGTAATTGATAAATATCCTTTGTAATTCTCTCTCTTCTCTCTGTTTATATGAGCATGCGGAAATATAAATGTGATATGAACAATTTATTGTCATCTTGTTCGTATAGCTTTTAATACATATTTCCTTACGTTTCAATGTGCCTTGAATAAGAATTTTTTATTGAGTAGTGGGTAAATACCAAAAGCACCCGGAAACAACCTTTTTTTTTAGTAAAAAGTTACTATAGGGATCTAGAGGATGTTTAGCCTATAAAAAGCCGAGTACGTCCAAGGATGGAATACTGTTGCCATATCTGGGCGGGGGCTGCTGGAGGCAGCCTATCCTGCCTTGACAGAGTACAAAATAGACTTCGTGGCTTGGTGGAGGATGCCCTTTTCTTTGCCCTGCAACGTCTCTCCCACAGAAGAGATGTTGCGAGCCTATCCTTGTTTTATCGTTATTTCCATGGAAGGTGCTCATCTGAATTCCAATCTCTGGTCCCCCCTCGCCAATCTTTCACGAAAAACACCCGTCTAGCGTAATCCACTGTGAAAATTTCCCTACACTCTATATCTGTGCCTAAATCAAAACGTGGATTCCACGAACAAAGCTTCTTTCTTAGAACTGCACGCCTGTGGAACTCTGTTCCGTCTGGCTGCTTCCCACTGGACTATAACTTGGATGTCTTCAAGTCCAATGTTAACAAATTCCTAATGAACCGCCCCCTTAAGTAAACACTCCATCAAATCTCCACACTAATGTAATGTACTTGCAATAACCCTTATCCCTGAGTGGCTTCCGGGCCTTGATAAGTGGTGATCACTGTGTAAAAAAAACATATTAAAAATTTTCCTAAGAATAAATCAAAGAAAGGCTTTGTGCAATATTTCAGCCATTTATGTGACTAAAACAGGATTCATCGGTTATATAAGGGACTTAATATGCAAATATTGAATTATACGAGTGCCAATTTATTAAAAGAATATTGTTCTTAATTATTTGATTTGGTCAACATTTATTACATTTGTGGTTATATTTTAATCTGAGAAAATATAACTTAAAGACGTAGGAGTATGAGGACCGAGGTACGTTTGAAAAAATCCAGTTCATTGTTCTCATTAGCTTTAATTTGCAATTAAGTCCTTAAGTAACCATCTCTCACAATGTCGTTCTTTATCATTCTGTTCCTTTCCTTAGAATATTTAGTTATAATTATTGATAACACACCTTTCATTGTCTGTAAAAGTCTTAAAATGTAAAGTAATTAAGTAACTATCTCTCACAATGTCGTTCTTTATCATTCTGTTCCTTTCCTTAGAATATTTAGTTATAATTATTGATAACACACCTTTCATTGTCTGTAAAAGTCTTAAAATGTAAAGTAATTAAGTAACTATCTCTCACAATGTCGTTCTTTATCATTCTGTTCCTTTCCTTAGAATATTTAGTTATAATTATTGATAACACACCTTTCATTGTCCGTAGAAGTCTTAAAATGTAAAGTATTTACGGTCAACTAAGTAATGCAAGTCTAGTGAAGAGCATTTCAAAATTGACTCTTTTTATCTCATAAGAAGAGTAAGCTAACTGTTGAATTAATAAAATATTTTCCTGAAAAAGATAAAACGTTTTTATCAGAATGAAAAAGGTTTCATACAATTAAAAATATTTTGAAGGATTTAATTAATATAATTTCTCTATAGGAGAAACTTGTTTGCAAATATTAAAAAAGTTTAAAATTGATACAAAAAGTTTAAAATTGATAGTTCAGGGTTCAAAAATCAATGGTAAAGTAACGCCACAAAAGTAAAATTATAAACCGGAGCAAATATATGACAGGAAATAACATGGATCAAACATAGATACATAAAATTCCAACCGTCAAACTTTCATATCCTAAAAACATCAATTTTAAACTTATTTTCAACTTGTAAAAATGATTTGACTATTCTGTAAAGAATAACTCTAAAAGTGTCACCATTTTAATTCCATCATATTTCGGCATTTCTTGAAGACCTGGTATGGGAAGCTCGTACAATACTCTGTCAGAAATTCAATATAATGGTCGAGGAAAGTTTACTGTAAAAACCGCAAAGAAAATCATTTATGACAATATGGGCCCTCAGTGCTTGTTAAATAAAGACAATGTTGCTGAAACCATTATGCAATATGGCAACTGTGACCCAACCACCTATGATGGTCGAAAATTGCCTCAGTAGGAGGCGAATAAGAGCTGAATTAGAGCTTTTTTATTAATGTGAGCAACACGATATGCATCTGATCTGTTCTACCTGACGACTACTATCCAGCGTTTTTTCTTACTCAGTCTGGTGTAGGAGCACTCAGAATGAATTAATGCGTTCCAACTCTTCCTAAACACATTTACCTGTGAGACCTGCTTGTGTCATTCAAGTGAATAACACATATAAATGTTGTTGATAAAGCTTCTTTCATAGAGACAAAATGACCCTATTTAATTAATTGCTGGCAGAACACAGACGCATAACTTGTTCTATGCATGGATAATCTCCTTATCAAGCATTAGTGACATACGAATTCAATTTTCCCAGTTCGTCCAATATTGGATTGGCTGTGTACTGCTTATAATTCTCTGGTATGAGTTTTAAGTAAAAATTTGTCACCATACCACTGAGATTGTAATATTCGTAAGGAAAATTCTATCACCTTTGGTCACATGACATCTTCTTTCAACTATGTCTTTTAATTTTTGCTTCAACCATAACCATAATAAGAAAACAGGCCTCATTAGATTACTGAATATTTTTCATATGAAGACTCATTTTAATAAAGAAATAGAGGAATTAAATTAACAATATTTATGTCTTAGAGAATATGACAGTGCATTTAGGATACATTTTCATTGTTTATTGCAAATATGTATAAAATTTATTTGTTTCGTTGAGAGTTATATTTTAATTCTTTTTTATTTTGCAGAATGTCATACATAAGAAAAACAAGTATCATTGGATCTGAATGGATCTACATTCGCTTGCTGATTTGAAATATGAAAATGACTTATGAAAATATTTAAAAATTTTTCATATTGCCTAAAACGAAAGAAACACCATTATGAGTTTCTTTTTTTTTTGTCAAATCAAATGTAGTAATGATATATTGGACAAAAAACTTTCTTGTAAACTGTATATCTATTTTATCTCTTATTAGTCTCATTTTTTTAGAACGTTGGCTTGAATGATTGACGCAAATGTACATATGCTTACATTTAATTCACTCAGAAATTTATTCCAATGACTGAATTTCTCATCCATACAAACTTTAAACCATGTAGTTAATTCAGAAGCAATTTCGTTTCCCACCTGAAAGTATCATATTAAAGACATTTAATGAAATAGCAATAAAACATTTAAGATATTTAGATTCAAACAATGAACGATAAATCTGATGCTGGAAGAGGTTTATATTCTTGTGAAGTTTGTGGTTCTGTTTTCAGACAAAAACACTATGTGACCGTCCATATGCGAACTCATACTGGAGAGAAACCATACGCTTGTGAAGTATGTGGCTCTTCTTTTACACAAAAACATCATATGTTGCAACATATGCGGACACATACTGGAGAGAAACCATATTCCTGTAAAGTATGTGGTTCTTCTTTTACACAAAAACAAGCTATGTTGCAACATATGCGAACACATACTGGAGAGAAACCATATTCTTGTGACGTATGTGGCATGTCTTTTACACAGAAACAAAACATGTTGCTACATATGCGAACACATACTGGAGAGAAACCATATTCTTGCCAAATATGTGGCTCTTCTTTTACAATTAAAAGAAATATGTTGCTGCATATGCGAACACATACTGGAGAGAAACCACATTCTTGTGAAATATGTGGTTCTTCTTTTACACAGAAAATAGGTATGTTGCTACATATGCGAACACATACTGGAGAGAAACCATATTCTTGTGAATTATGTGGTTCTTCTTTTACAATTAAACAAAGTATGTTAAAACATATGCGAACACATACTGGAGAGAAACCATATTCTTGTGAAGTATGTGGTTCTTCTTTTACAATCAAACACAGTTTGATGTTACATATGCGAACACATACTGGAGAGAAACCATATTCTTGTGAAATTTGTGGTTCTTCTTATACACGGAAAGAAAATATGATGCACCATATGCGCACATGGCATGAGGATATTTTATTTAAATGTAAAAACAGACCAAATATTCAAACAACATAATATTTGCGGCTGAAATAAGATCTTGGTATGGCTTACCCACACTAACTTTTATGGAGAATGGTACACCTTCTCTAAGTGATGTTCCATCAAGTAGCAACTAAAAGATTAATACTCCACTAGACTAGATTAATTCCTATTATGGATTCCAGGAAGACCAAGATATCAAAAAGGACGATATATTAAAACATATTAAAATGGACAATTGGGGAGAGGAAAATGATGTTCTCAAATTCTTTACTGTTTTTGACAGATAATGAACGGTAAGAAACATTGGAATATCTAAGTATCTTATATAGTGTTAAATTTTATCCCCAAGTGAAGGCCTCTATATTTTTAAAAACTTCGACTGAAGGAAAATTAAACAAAAGAGAGAAACTATATATTGAGCTCTTCTTTTACACAAAAACTATGTATGTTACAGCATATGCTAACATATTAAAAACAGCTTGATGAAGATACTAACATCAAAGACCTACACGAGCAGAAAAATATAAATACCTTAGCATAAATACGCCATATAAGGAAAATCTGTAAAATAAAATTTACAAAGAAAAACAAGATCACAGATATGCATGGAGTATTGTTACCACATCGGGGATGGTGTGTCTACCACTACTCTCTCCCTCTTGTAGGTCAAAAAAGAGTCTCCAATCTGATAGGTCCCGCTTTGTAAACTAAGCTACAACACTTGTCCCATCACTGCAAGGTTGCGTCTTTTTGATTGTTTTACAAATATTTAAATGGTATATGCTCTGATGAACTCATTGCACTGATGCCTCCTTGACGTACATATCCCCGACAAACCCACTTAGCAACAATATCTCACCCATTTCAATGTTAATGTCTCTAAATGCTAGAAAGCTTTCTATTCTAATAGTGTATTTCCTCGAACAGCTAGACTTTGGAATTCCCTAATACTGCTTCCCTGACTGTACAGATATGCAGAAGTTTAAGTGTAACGCAAACTAATAACTTGTTAATCTTTCGTAGACATGGTTCAAAATAATAGCCCCTTATGTTCAAGTGGCAATATGCCTTGTTTGGGGTGAATTTGAGTAAAAAAAAATTACCTAGCCATATCTATGATAACACATATTTAGCATTGTCGACTGGCCACAAAAGAACATCAACAGACTGGACAATAAAACAAAAAATGTTGACACTGTACAAAATAACACAGAAATCAGTGTCTGCTTAGTCTGTATCTACCTAGAGGAGCAGGAAGTATGGGTCTCTCAAAAATTAACTATTGTAAGCATTGGTCAATATCTGATGAGCTCCTAAAATCCAAACTTCAAAATGGTGCAGCAACATAAGAGCCAGTAGAACAACGTCCATCACGAAACTAGCAAAACATTTTGGACAAAACAGTCTTACAACTGAGACAGATTAAGAAAACAAGTTAGCTACAGAAATAACCCAAGTGTTTCAAAATATACCACCAAGAATTCCCATTGCAAAAAAAACTAAAAGAATGGGCCAACTAACAGCGTTTCAAGCATTGTCTAGAGGACTATATAGATAAGGAAGGTTCTATATACTGACTAAAAATGAGATTCCTTTAAACTATGTGACTCTCTTCAAACAAATTTAATATGCTGATGCTTAAAAGAAACGGTATTCTGAGAAAGTGTTTGCATAATTTACATTGTAGCGTCATATGTTTCAACACAAGCGAAAAATACATGATGCTCATTATATCATTTTATATTTTTACAGATAAGCCACATGCAATGCAGTATATGTGTACACACGTTGAATTGAAAATATCTTGCTGGGAACTATTTGGCTTTTTAAACAACTGAATGGCATCACGTGCTAACAAATGTTAGAAACTATGTTCTTGTGAAAAATATGACTTTTTTCAAAGCAATTTAATATGTTGCAGAATAATGAGACAAAGATTTTGGTGCATTATATAATTATTTACATGGATGTTTAATATACGAAAGCATGCTTGATAGAAATCAGTGATCAACGTTTCTCTATTGCCATAAAAATTCTGAGACTTGACAAACTATATTCTCATGTATATAGCTAATCCATTACAATGAAATCACGTGATGAATTTCAATAATTATACACGCCATTTGCATTTGAATGACATTCTTAAATCATAAAATGAATTCTTCAAAGTGTAATATTTGGATTCTATTAAGAGAAATACAAAACCAAGTTGGTTGCAACACATACATTTTTTTTTAATTATAGAATGTTTTCACAGAGTTGAATATTGGAATTATGTTAACAGAAATCAAAGCCACATACTAGAGATAAATTCCAGTAATAATCATAATTAATACCAGTAATCATAGGTGTCAATTTGATCAGGAGAAATAAGTATTAAAAACTAGCAGGACTGGTGAAATCTCGTAAAAAATTAACGTACACCTATTGTTGGTGTTGCCCAACACCTACCCAACCAATGTTAAGAATAGCTTTCAGAATAGACACCCATTTTTGTGAGTGGGGTGATTGGTTGTCAAAAAATTTGCTCCAAATTTAACCTTGATAATCGCTGTCAGTACCCCTTTATGGAGAGGCAAGGTGCGAACGAACTCAAAATCCGGGCCAACACAAATGGAACCTGGGAAGTGAATGACTTGGTCCTATGACGCAAGTCGTTTTATGGGTCAGGCCGTTGTATGGAGCAAGGTTCAAATGAACTTAAATCCTGACCGACAAAAATGAAACCCGGGAATGGGATGACCTGGAGATGATGTAATTCGATCGCAAGTAAGACCAAAAGCAAACGCTGGGCTGGTCAAAATATGGGTCAATGACGTCAATTGGTTTATGGGTTACCAGGTCGAAAGTTCATAAAAATGAGATGGTAAACAAAAACAAGGCAGAGATGCGGAGACGGGGAGAGAAAGACAGACGACAAGGAACTGCCTGTAACGTTCACAACCCACACTTTTTCCACCATCTCCACCTCTGTATTGTATATATGAATGTTTACTAAATAAACCAAGTTTGTTTATAACAAAGTGTCTCGTTATTCATTGATAAATGAAATCAGCTGTCATTCCAATCACTAGACGATTTACAACAAACATATATGTATAAATGTCAAACGCACTATCTCTCGGTCTATCTATCAAGATATTCATAAATATCCTTCTAGTGAATTACAGGCTGGTGCTCCTATAGAAGTGTGTACCCTGTCTAATCTCACTAAGACTCTCCCTAAACGAACAACAGCAATACAAAATATACGTCATCTTAATACCACCAGTATATAACACCCATATAACTGGAATACTGTTGCCATATCTGGGCAGGAGCTGCTAAAAACAGCCTATCCTGCCTTGACAGAGTACAAAATAGACTTCGTGGCTTAGTGGGGGATGCCCTTTTCTCTTCCCTGCAACCTCTCTCCCACAGAAGAGACGTTGCGAGCCTATCCTTGTTTTATCGTTATTTCCATGGCAGATGCTCGTCTGAACTCTAATCTCTGGTCCCCCCTCGCCAATCTTTCACGAAAAACACCCGTCTAGCTGAATCCACTGTGAAAAATTTCCCCCACTCTATATCTGTGCCTAAATCAAAACGCGGATTCCATGAACAAAGCTTCTTTCTTAGAACTGCACGCCTGTGGAACTCTGTTCCGTCTGCTTGCTTCCCTCCGGACTACAACTTGGATGTCTTCAAGTCCAATGTTAACAAATTCCTAATGAACCGCCCCCTTAAGTAAACACTTCATCAAAGCTCCAAACTAAGGTAATGTACTTGCAATAACCCTTATCCCTGAGTGGCTTCCGGGCCTTGATAAGTGGTGATCACTGTGTAAAAAAAAAAAAACACCCCCATGCGCAAATACTATAAACCAAAAAAAATGGGGTGGGGGTAGTGTCAGTCTGATAGAATCAGATTTGTTCTTCACCCATACATACAAAAGAATGATAAAAAATGACGAATATACTTGGTGAATTAATACAAGTAATCTAACGTCTTCTGAGAAGCAACGCACGTTGCTTCCAGTGTAAGTCGCAAAGGCGACCAAGACAAAGTATAGGGAATAATTCTAACTCGCCTGTTTTTTTGTATTTTGTAGCAACATATATTTTATCATTCTCTATTTATTGCCATAACATCCCTCATATGATCATCTTCTCGAACGTGCTTTACGCCTCACGTGTGATCATGAACTTTATCCACGTCTCTCACATTATCATTCTCTTTTTCTATTTATAGTCTTTTTTTCTTTCCTCGTGACCTCATTTCATATGCATCTACATACGCGCAGAATTATAACATTATGACGAATATACCTGGTGAATTAGTACAATGGTTTAAATTGAACTTAAATGAACGTTTTGAATCTTAAATTGATCCCTCATTTTTATATTTGAATACGATTTATAGAAATATGTACATATATATGGTGGAAACATATAATAGTAAAAGGTCACAGCTGACGTACAAAACCCAATCATTGATTTGACAATGTTAAATTAATGCAAACTTGAAAAACCGATTTTTAATTTTATAAACAAAAATGTCGAGACATATTTTAGAAAATCATCCTTTTATTGTAATAGTATAACTTTAAACAACCTTTCCGAAATATTACACATTAATTTTTAATGATAGGGAAAGCTGAAAAATAATTTTTCTAAATGTTTTGCCACAAGAACAAAATAATCTCCAAAATGTGCAGTTTTCTTCCTGTATTTCTAAATATAATTTTCTATTTATTGAATTTCACACACTGTTACTGCTATCAAAATTTCATGCACTTTTACTGCTATCAATATTTCATACATTTTACTGTTATCAATATTTCGTACATTTTACTGCTATCAATATTTCATACATTTTACTGCTATCAATATTTCATGCATTTTACTGTTATCAATATTTCGTACATTTTACTGTTATCAATATTTCGTACATTTTACTGTTATCAATATTTCATAAATTTTACTGTTATCAATATTTCATACATTTTACTGTTATCAATATTTCGTACATTTTACTGTTATCAATATTTCATACATTTTGCTGTTATCAATATTTCATACATTTTACTGTTATCAATATTTCATACATTTTACTGTTATCAATATTTCATACATTTTACTGTTATCAATATTTCATACATTTTGATGTTATCAATATTTCATACATTTTACTGTTATCAATATTTCATACATTTTACTGTTATCAATATTTCATACATTTTACTGTATTCAATATTTCATACATTTTACTGTCATCAAATGTAATGCAATATTTTCAAGTAATATTTACTATTTTAAACCAATTTGTATATTATTGATGTTGCGTGGAAAAGGAGCTTTTTCCTGTATTATTTCATTTGTTTGAAAAATAAATCGTTGTTTGGTTCTCTTGAATTGATGAAAATTTATTCTGAAATAAAATCAATTTAAAAAGACTGGTTAATCTAAATCCGTTCATCCCAGTACGATTGGAATACAATAATCTCTGAGGCTGGTCGCAAATTGTTTTACGAAATATGAATATTCATTAGTTAAATGATTATTACGTCAGTGATCGTGGAAAATATTTTTCTATTCTGACGATATTGTGAAAAAGCTATTTATTGGAAAAGCCCGGTATTTTAGCATTTTGGCCTTATTTTTGTATGAACTGGATTTTTTAAGTCTAGAATATACTTTTATTTTATTTCTTATTAAAAACATTTATACATTAAATGTGTATTTGATATTTTTGTGAAATACTCTAAAATAAAATCAAACTAAAATCATTTTAAGGAAAAAGTAATTACGCAAATCTCATGCTTAAATGGAGAAAGTAAATCAGGGTGGGTAGAAAGTAAAGCAGGGTGGGTAGAAATCAAATGCATTGTTAAAATTGTTTAGTTCTTTTTTAAATAAACTTGATAATCTAAGAAAATTTGTTACCATTAGAATTAAAAAGAAAAATATGAATGTATACGTTCATATTTTTCATATTCATATTTTTTAGACAGGAAAAGCGATTGATAGGAGAAATGGAAAATGCGAGAAACAAAATATTAAAATTTAATTTTTTTTTCGTTTTATTTACATGGCAAAGATGAAAATTGGGTAAATGTTTCGTTTAGGTCCACCTCCACAATTTTCTTTAAAATGACGACATTTATAGGTTTTCGACTATGCTGAATACGAAAATCGCATTGAAATGTTGCAGAGATAAGTAATTATCAAGATAGAAAAAAATGCATTATGCACGGTAATTTTGGCGGCCATTTTTTTACGCGCATGCGCGCGCGCCCTAAGCAATCAGAATTTTACACGAAGGAAAAAAACCAAGATGGCCGCCAAAATTACCGTGCATAATGCATTTTTTTCTATCTTGATAACTACTTATCTCTGCAACATTTCAATGCGATTTTCGTATTCAGCATAGTCGAAAACTTATAAATGTCGTCATTTTAAAGAAAATTGTGGAGGTGGACCTAAACGAAACATTTACCGAAAATTGTATTTGAAGTATAAAAAAATTGATTGCAATGAAAAATTATGTTTATGTGTTTTTATTTCACTACATTTCGTACTTAATACCTGTAAGGAAAAGCCCAAGTTTGGAGATGCTTTATTTTACTGGAAACTATGCAGAAACGAGCCACTACAAGTACTGCAGTTGCTTTAAAAAAATAAAAAGGAAGGAAAGCTCAAGATAAGTTACTCCTTTCTGGAGAACATAAGCGGAAATTAAAGATTTCTTTTTTGGTACTGGTCGCGGTAAGAGTTCCCTGCCGAACACCCTCAAAAAACAATGATTTCTCCCGCGCAGCCGCAAAGGACATGTTTTAGTTGCCATAGTAACAACACTTTTTATCAACATTGTTTTACTGTTTATGAATATTGAAATAAAATACATTACTACACATTAATAATATCTCACTTTTAATCACTTTTATCGACTTTTTAAAACTTTTTTTTTACTCTTTTTAAATGACAACGTTAATGTTTATGAATATTGAAATAAAACATTACTACACATTTATTAATATCTTTTTTCTTTTTTTTTTTTCGACATGTTTTCTGACACTTGTCAAGCTGTGTTAGCTCGTGTTGTGTGATTGGTTAATAGAGAGAAACGAAAAGACGCGTGTTGTTAGTTTTAAATATAAAACATGGAGGCCTTTATTTCCAGTGCGCATGCGTGGTTGTTACAAAACAAGGATGTTCATGAAACGAAATGATAACGTTGTTACAAAACTAGGATTGTAACGAAACGAAACGATAACATCGTTACAACACTCAGTGATGTCCGAGGCCGTATGATGTCTTGGGATGTAAGGAATCTCAGGAGCGGGTCTCTTTAAGCTACAGAAAAGAGAAAAACAAAAGTTTGAAGCCGATAGTTTGAAGCTACATATTGAGGGTTTCGACGAACTCTAGTAGAGCGTCGAAGATTCAGCACCTCATCGTCCTCTGATGCTGATGCTCTTTCAATCATCTGAGTAGGGAGGAGTAGTAGTCGAATTCTCGAGGGTGGAGTTTTCAAGCGCACTTGGCAGAGGATCTGAATTGTTGAACTGCAGAGGTACATTCTGTAGCTGTTGGCTCTCCAGCACAGGACCTAGTTCTGCCTCCAAACTGCTCGTCCCATCACCCATCTATTGCTGAATTGAACGTGAACATATGATTGACTTCAAGTAGGTCTACGGTCTTGACTACTGGCTCATATTTTTTGCATACATGTCGCTTTAAAAAGACATATTTAATTTTTGTTAACTAAGTGAGCATCGGGAGTAAAATTAGTAGCGGTGAAAAACAGTGAACGGTTCTTTCTCCATTTGAAATATGGAGGTTTCTCGACCATAGAGCCAGGTTCACCATTTGCCAGATGATACCATTATGTGTTTCCAATTGTCCGTTACTTTAAGGATTGAAGGCAGTCGTTCAAATAGTAACAATGCCTTTAGTTTGTCCGATTCTGTCACTATCATTTGTTCGCGCATGGGAAAAGAAGTGAGTAATATAATAGAAATGAGAATGATAGTCCAGCATGTAGACAAAGACAAAGATAGTGGGTTAAGCTGTACGCCATGTTAGCAGTCAGCTACGCGAAGGTATTCTCAGGGACAAGTTTTATATGTAGAGAGAGAAAGAGTGTAAAGGTGTACATACGGTCTGTTAGCTTTTTATCCCACATAGTAGCAAGTGGTGTGAGGTACGCGCGTGCGCGCGCCTGCTGAAACGGCGGCGGCTAGTGCGCCGACCAATCACCTCGGAAAGGAAGGTCGGAAAAGGAAGAAGCTGCTTATTGCTCTTTCTTTTATAGGTGTTTCCACTGGTCTTTTGCGCATGTGTGGATTTCCTTTGAAAGGAAGTGACATTGTCCATCTGTGTGCGTACGTGTGCGCGTGTGTGAGTACATGTGTGTACATTAGTGTGTGTGTATATACACGTGAATGTGAGTGTATGAATGCAAACGTGAATATATGTACATGTGTGCACGTGGGCGCGTATGTTTGTGTGCGCGTATGTATATGACAAGTAATATAGCTTGAGATATGAACGTGTTTTTGTGTGAGACTAGGAAAGGCTCGCACAAAGGAAACAACAGTATTCGTTAACGACAGTTCTATATATTGATTGCGAGAATTTGAAAGTAATTGTCCTTTGAAGTGTGACGTGACCGTCTCAAGGATCCCTATTTGGGGGAGGTTGAGACTCCCGAAATTCTGGAGAATGCCGGGCAACTATGCTTGTGTTATTTGTTAAGCATTATTGTATATCCGGGTAGTGGCGGCCGACCCTGCTAAAAGGAAGAGTTAAGTTACAAATTTTATTATTTTTTATGAAATCGACATATAAATCTGATTGTTTGGTGAAAGTGACAATTTAACGTCACTTTGAGAGACTTAACAAAATATAATTTCGTTTCTGAGGCCAGACGAGGGGTCACGAGGTTAACCTCTCCTAATCATGAGAACTACAATTGAAAGCGTTCACAGATTTGCAGGTGCATGCAAGGAATCGGGAACTCCTCTGGAATGACATACTTACTCGCGATTGGCCTAGAATGCAAACTACTCTACTCCGATACCTCTGTACATAAGCGAATCCCCGCACCAAAATCAGTTAGTTGGAGCTGAGTTTGGAACGAATCTAATCCTAATCGAAGCGTTGTCACCACTCCCTACTCTTCCGATCTATCGCTACCACCAAAACTGAGAGTAATTAAATCTAATTGAGACTCAATAGTCTCTGTTGAAAATCAATCACTGAACAATTATATATAAGTGTATATCAAATTTTGTATATCGATCTTGAATTAACCAAGTAGAATATAGATCTTTGAGTCTGTCTTTCTTTTGCTTGCATGAAAATCTATTCACTTCCAGCATGACAACGGCATATCAATCCGAAGGTGAAATCGACACTGACCAAATCTATCAACGAGATCCTGCTGCGCCGAGACAACTTACGAAGAATTCC
Source organism: Euprymna scolopes (assembly GCF_053919585.1). Classification (NCBI taxonomy): domain Eukaryota; kingdom Metazoa; phylum Mollusca; class Cephalopoda; order Sepiida; family Sepiolidae; genus Euprymna; species Euprymna scolopes. Next base: position 1,078,112 of record NC_136520.1, on the reverse strand, counting down.
CTGTGAAGGACGATCATGACGCGTATGTAACAAGGGATCCCTATTTAGGGATCGTTGAGGGTTCACATCTGTTGCCAGTGACCCGGAAAGGTCACAGGAGTCCACACTTATGTTTTCAAATAGCTGACTTGCTTTTACGAGAATCTGAGATGACACCTTGAGGAACTTGGGTATTACTTCGGAAGACCCGGCCAGCCTTCATAACTGCTTTGACATCTTGCACAGAGTATGGTAGATTTTTTGTACTGGAGAAATTTAGCATCCTGGTTACCTTCGAATTTCGTAAATCTGTGTGCAACGAGTGTAATTTGTTTGTGGAGGCGGTAGAACAAATTCGATACAAGGCGTCTACATCAACATTTTGTTTCCCTATTATAACTAAAATAGGCATGTTCTATCTTCCATCTCGTACTCTTCTCAATTTTTATTTTGCTCTTTCCTTTGGGGTCAAATATATGGCCTCGAGGTTTTATAAAAAAGGATTAGGGGTGGGAAAGGATGCCATAGAGGTCAAAACAAAGAATACATGAAATGAACAACGTTGGAAGTGTGTAGATTCTGACTCCATATAATTAAAGACAGACGAATATTGAAGGTTGAGAACCGATTTTATTTACTACCAACAATTTGTATTAGAAGAGGCAAAGTATTTGTAGGATGGAATGTGATTTAACGAAGAATGGATTGTCCGATGGAGATATTTGACAGTTTGTATTACGGTGAAATGTTCGTAGAATGTTTGCAGGTATGTACCATTTAACAAGGAATGAATGTTCGTACAACGTTTGTAGGTATGTATGAATTGGCAAGGAATGACTGTTCGTAAACTGTTTGTAGGTATGTATGAATTGACAAGGAATGAACGTTCGTAAAATGTAACTTATCTTTTGGACGATGGAGATGGTTAGGGTAGGCCGGTCATCCTGCTGTCGGTGATGCGTGTCCTGGCTTGTAACTGGAAAGCGGGTGACTTTTTCATCAGCAGCTAGCAGCCCGGCGTCTTCGTCTTCTTTTTCCTCCTCTCTTCTTTGGTTTGTATGAATTAGGCAGTGTTTAGAATTAAAGGCGTTTGGCTCATAACATGAGAGCGTAGTCGGCTTCAGTTCACTGGTGCCTTATTTCTTTTTCTTCTTCATTATGTCTCTTCAGGTTTGGTGACAGAATCCGTCCATATGTTCACTGACGCAGCGGGGGAGTTCTCTTCTCTTCATCTCTTTAGGTCGAGTGGTAGAATCTGTCCGTGCGTTCACTGATGCAGCAGGGCGAATCTCCTCTTCCCTCTTTTTGGTTCCCTCAAATCCCTCGTTTTATAGTTGCAAACTGGCTCCCAGTGACTGTGATATTTGAGGTGTCAATTTTAGGCGCGGAGCTCTGCCATTGGTCGGTAATTATTTTGTGGTTATCTTATTTTTTCTTCGCAAGCGGAAGCGATGCGTGGAGCCATGTGCAAAAGACGATTTTCCATTTTGTCTCTCATGGTGGATGCGTTAAATCCGGTTCGCTGCTAATTCTAATCATGTTCCACAAACATAAAAGAGACAGATTTTTGGTTAGTGATAAATTTAAAATGATTCCCGGCAGTAAATATTTCCATTCTCAGATCGCTTCTACAATTGCATAGTCCTCCTTTTCAACCGCAGAGTGCTTCTGCTCGGCGGAAGTTAAAGCTCTTGAAAAGAAGGCCACTGGTTAAATATTTCTGGGTTGAAGAGGCAGCGAGGGAATGCTCAGAATCATCAGTTTCAGCCTCAAGACGGAAGGAAGAGTTTATTTGTACTAGGCACGATTTAGCAATTTCTCTCTTCAGATTTCTAAAGGCGTCTGTGTTCCTTAGTGAAGAGAAACTTGATGATTTTTGTTAGGGATACAATTTCTGAGAGAAGTTAGTTAATATCTTCTTTAAATAGCAAAAAAAAAAAAAAAAAAAAAAAAACATTCCCATCCTTTGAGCCTGTCAGAGTCTGGTTTTACTTAACCTTTGCTTATAGTATACCCAAGCAAGTTTACAGAAGCAAGAGATTAGTTAGATTTGCTTTCATTCAGTGTTAGTCCATACTTTGCCACAGCTTTTATAAAACTGTTTAAATTAGTATCATGGTTGTAATGTCTTTACCAAATAAAGGGAGACCACCGCAGGTGTCACAGGAGTTACGGCCCCTGGCGACATCCGGGGTAGTGGGCAGTCTGATATCCACCGAGCACGATATTCCTCGTTCGTTTTCTCTCTCTCTTCAATCTCCGTCCATCCTACAACCTCACTATGGTAATAACCGATATCTAGCAAGTATCGGTTACTTACCATAAGGATTATCACATTGGCGACGAGGATAGAGTAATTTACAAAAATAGACATAAGAAAACACGAAAAAAAAACAACAACAAACAATCACACGTGTTGCAAAACAAACATGGCTGCCCTACCTCACTACCCGGAATTCGACTGCGAGTCAGAAGCCAAAGCAGCAAGATGGACGAAATACATTAGCAGATTGAGGAACTATTTTATCGCCCACGACATAGAGAGCGATAAAAGACAAAAAGCAATTTTGCTAACGTTTGTTGGTGAGGCGATGAACGACCTCATTGACGAATTACCAGCCGAACAGACCACACCAGGAGAAAACGAAACCCACTTCGACAAACTCGTCTCGGCTGTACAGGCTCATTTCAACCCCCAAAATAACACGGAATACAACCTATTTGTATTCCGTAACATCAAACAAACCACGCCGAATGTAGAGGACTTCTACCGGAAATTGAAAGAAGCAGTAGCTACATGTCACTTTGCAGACGCAAACGCTGAGATAAAGTCTCAACTGATAACAGGCTGTTCATCAGAAAAAGTCCGGCAAAAGGGTTTAATAAATTCTAACATGTCACTACACGACTTGATAAATTATGCCAGGACGACGGAAACAATAACAGCGCACCTACAACAAATGCGCTTAGAGGACACGACAATACAAACTACTACTGCAGTAGTAAACAAAGTCACGTACGGACAGCGACAGACACGTGACTGTCCCCGGTAAATTCAGTGCAGGAATTGCAACGGAAAATATCCACATGAACGAGGACCAACGTCTTGCCCAGCATTCCAGAGCCAATGCACTTATTGCCGGAGATGGGGGCACTTCGCCTCTGTCTGTTTTAGAAAAATGAACAACGAGGACAGACAACGTAGAACAAATCGTCCTTCACGTCCACAAGTCCAAACCAGCCGCCGACCGGTGAACTGCATCGAGGACAACCAGCAGGACTCAACCAGCGGCAGTGACAGAGAATATGTGTTTCATACAGGTAAGATGAAAAACCTTCCCTGTTTTGATATATCTTTTGGCAATAGCCACCAAACGTTCAATGTGTTAGCCGACTCAGAAGCCACTATCAACATTTTGTCTGAAGCAGATTTCAAGTGTTTAAAACCGACACCATGTCTCCGACCGACAAAAATTGTGATATCTGGATTTGGGGTCAAGCAAACTACTCCAGTTCTAGGCCAATTTAGGACCCTCCTAGAGTTTGGGGGCATCTTCTGCCAAGCTAACATACATGTAATAAAAAGCCCAGAAAAACCTATCATTGGCTGGGAAACATGTGAAAAGCTTAAACTTTTATCAGCAAAAAAGCTCCCAGTTAACCACATCAGCAACTCTGACACACAAATCCCGCAGACAACTCTTAAGCTTTTAGAGGACTATGCAGACCTATTCAATGGCTTAGGTAAACTTAAAGAGAAAAAAGTCCATCTGCACATAGATGAAAATATACCACCCATCGCTCAGAGATACCGCAGAGTCCCCTTTCATGTAAAGAAGGACATAGAAGAGCTAATACAGAAAGACGAGAAACTGGGGGTGATTGAAAAAGCGGAAGGTACAACCCCGTGGGTATCCCCTATTGTGGTGGTACCTAAGAAAGACCAAAGTAAAATCAGAGTTTGCATTGATATGAGAGCGGCAAACAAAGCTATCAAAAGGGAACGTCACTCTACCCCCACACTTGATGAGCTGAAGGCCATTCTATCGGGAGCCAGTGTCTTTAGCAAGTTAGACCTCAATCAGGGCTACAACCAGTTGGAACTAGCTGAAGAATCCCGATACATTACCACGTTCGCAACACACCTGGGCCTATATAGATACAAAAGACTATTTTTCGGTGTCAACTCCGCCAGCGAAATATTTCAGGAAGAGATTAGCCAGGCACTCGCAGGGATTGAGGGAGCCATCAACATCAGTGATGACATTCTTTGCTTTGGATTGGACCAGCAAGACCACGACGGAAATCTCCAGAAAGTATTTCAACAACTACGCGAAAAAGGCCTAACACTGAATAGCAGCAAGTGTGAATACAACAAGAAGTCATTGGAATTCCTCGGACACATATTCGGTAATGAAGGCATCAGCCCAAGCAACCGTAAAATAAAAACAATTCTCGAATTACCAGACCCCCAAAACGCATCAGAAGTCAGAAGTTTGTTGGGGATGACCAACTTTTGCGGTGCACAATTCATTCCAGACTACGCAACCCTGACTCATGAACTGCGTCAGCTAACAAAAAAAACACTCAGTGGTCCTGGACTGAGCACCACACTGAATGTTTAAAAAACCTCAAGGAGGCTTTGAGTAAAGCATGCTCACTTGCCTACTTCGACCCTAACAAACATACTGAGATATATACCGATGCCAGTGTTGTAGGCATATCTGCTGTACTATCACAAGACGGGCGGGTAGTACAATTTGCAAGCCGAGCACTATCCACAGTGGAACAAAGATACTCTCAAACAGAGCGGGAGGCCCTCGCCATCACGTGGGCATGTGAACACTTTCACATATATATCTTTGGGGCCCCATTCACGGTTCACACAGATCATAAGCCCTTAACATCGATCTTTAATAACACCCGCTCCCAACTATCTGCGCGCATTGAACGCTGGGTTTTGAGAACACAGCCATACAATATGACTGTCACATACCGACCAGGTCATGACAACCCAGCCGACTATCTCAGCCGCCATCCAGTACATCTACCACCAAGCAACAGGAAGCAGAAAATAGCGGAGGAGTATATAAACTATATTCTCTCAACATCGACCTCCAAAGCAATGACAATTGATGAAGTTGCAATGGAAACTGCGAAAGACAAGACGCTCACTGCAGTCATTCAACCCATCCTCACCAACAAATGGCAAGGTGCCAATGACGGCATAAACAAAGCCACGTTTCTCACCCTACATGCCAACCGTGATGAACTATCACTAGCACATGAGGACAGTATCATTCTGAAAGGGCGCCGGATAGTGCTACCTGAGACCCTACAAAACAGAGCTGCCAAAATAGCCCATGCCGGCCATCAAGGCGTCATGAAATCCACGGCCCTCCTCCGGGAAAAAGTCTGGTTTAAAAACATGCAGCTTTTAGTAGAAGAAAACATCAGGAACTGTCACACCTGTTAGATCAGCACTAACAAAACGGCAAGGGAGCCGCAGAAAATGTCCCCACTACCAGCAGCCCCATGGACAGAGGTTAGTGCTGACTTTGGACATCTCCAGAATGGGAAATATCTTCTTGTTGTCACAGACGAGTACTCACGCTACGTTGTTGTCGATATCCTGGACTCTATCTCAACAAACTCGGTCATACCCCGTTTAGACAAGATATTTGCCGAATTCGGGGTACCAGTATCCCTCAAAACAGACAATGGCCCACCATTCAACAGCCATGATTTCAAAACCTACGCCTCCGTCACTGGTTTCAGACACAGGAAGATAACACCTCTATGGCCCCAGGCCAATGCTGAAACAGAACGCTTCATGCGCACTGTAAAAAAATCCATCAAAGCCGCCTTAATCAAAGGCCAAAGCTGGAAGCAGGAGCTATTCAAATTCCTGTTAGATTACCGAACGACACCGCACTGCACCACCGGTGTTTCCCCAGCCTCAAATCTATTTGGCCGGACCATAAAAAACCGCCTGCCACACCTAGTTGCACCTATAGCTGGAGACCATAGCATTAGGGTACGTGACACTCAAGCCAAGAAAACAATAAAGAAATATGCTGACAGAAAAGTATACGTAAAGCCCAATAATCTGAGTGTGGGTGACACCGTCGTTGTAAAAAGTGACCACACTTCAAAGGCACACACCCCCTATCAACCTAACCCATTAACCATAACAAAAAAAAGGGATCCATGATTACTGCCACACACAAGGACAACCAAATTACAAGAAATGCCAGCTTCTTCAAAAAAATCCCTAAGCCACTAAGAAACCTCACACATGACCCACCTGAATACTCTTCATCTGGAGATGAGGGACACATGCATGTGACAGCATCACCAAAATCTAAAGAAAACCAGGGACAACACTCTTCAAACCTCAGACGCTCAGGCCGCACAAGACGGCCACCCAAAAGATTTGATTGCTAAATGCTACAAATACCCCTGTACATAATAATGCATAATTATCATTTTCTTTCCCTTAGGTTGACAGATGCTTCCCTCCAACCCAGCAACGCAAACACTCCAGTCACACCACGCATGAACAAACTCCTTGATGAATATAAAATAATAATAATAATAATAATAATAATAATAAAATAAACTTAAAAAAAAAATAAAAAGAACATTGTAATGTCTTTACCAAATAAAGGGAGACCACCGCAGGTGTCACAGGAGTTACGGCCCCTGGCGACATCCGGGGTAGTGGGCAGTCTGATATCCACCGAGCACGATATTCCTCGTTCGTTTTCTCTCTCTCTTCAATCTCCGTCCATCCTACAACCTCACTATGGTAATAACCGATATCTAGCAAGTATCGGTTACTTACCATAAGGATTATCACAATGGTTAACCTGATTTTCTCCACAACATCCTCAGATGCTTTTTTGTCTGATGATATCATTGATGACTCGTTGGAAACTTGCTATTCTATTGGGTGACTCGTTGGAAGCTTGTTATTCCCTTGGTTACTCCAAACGCAAGTCAACGAAACTGGCAGAGGGATCCAGAAGCTCCGAAGGTTGTGTATTTTTGCGTTTCTGCTGTCCATAGACATTGAAAGGATTCTATAATGCATTTTATTGTTCTACAGAAGTCTCTGTTTGGTGTAAGATTATGAAATTCCGTTTATAAATTCTCTATAATGTACTCATTCCTCGCTTTTATTATAGTCACAGCCTTGAAATCACAGTTTTTGGCAAGTTCTTTCAAGGACTTTAGATATTAGTCCACACTTTCGTTTGACTCATGGCGGAATCATCATTTGTAGGATATAAGATCAGTATTATATATTTATAATCGGGATTTATCAATTTTTAATGTCGCAATTGCGTGCAGTTTTATTGAAGTCGAAAGTAGGAATGTATCCGTAGGAACATTAAAGGTAGATTTAATGCAATCGCCGACTAATAGAAAGGTCTCACCAATCCACATCCTTACATAAAGAAAATAAAATGAAATCCGGAACATAGCGGCACTTGACCAAGAACACGAAATCGCAGTATTAGCATGAAGTAAACATTTATTTACATGTTAGGAATATTAGTTTAAATTGTTCCAACATAAGTGTTTCTTGTATGGAATGTTCATAATGGAGGATTAATGAAGTGAGGATGTTGTAAGAATAGCACAAGGTTTGAAATGACTATTTTTATGATCAGAGTGTGGCTATTTTTTAGAAAAACAGTCCAAAAAATCATATTAGCGAATGCGTGAGTGTTTTTCTTTTGTGTTGCTTTTATTCATAACATAAAACAGTAGTTCGAAATAAAATTGCTTAAAGGAAGATTTAAATTCTCGTTGATGCGTTAATTTTCCATGATTATTATACCAGGACGGAGGTTTTAATGTCCCCTACAGACAGTGTTATTCTGAACATGTGCTGGTCTGGAGAAATTGAAGAGGAAACTGATTTGATTTTTGGCGAGCAAATCTTTATATACAGGCCTTCTGAATGTTCCAGCCTCTTCACTATACTTCTACGTAAGGGACCCTAACATAGTTCCTTTTGTTTTATGTGTGCGGTGATCACATCACGACACCATATACCTATGTGTTCTTAATACGCATGGGCGTTGAAGCAGTGATCACTATGAAATGTTCCTGCCAGAGATTTATTCCAGTCAGGCATTGTGGTTGCTTATAGTTTGTTGGTGACGAGCTGCCAATAAATGCCAGCAAAAGATACCGTTTAAGGCTGAACAAAAACTTCCTCGAGAGCGTTCATGGCTGTCTGGTAACAAATAATATCAGAGATGCGTTTGAATATTGCCGGGTATTAGTCAATTAATAACCTCCGCTGGTTATTTATGAAGCAAACACAGAAAACGCACCTTTCCTCTTTAAATGACTTCATACAGGAGTTAAGATGTTTGAGAGAGTCGAGCCGTTGAGTTCTCGAGAACCGTATGGAACCTGATTAGAGCGGAGGAGAGTGTCGCTGAGAATCGAGTCCAGGTTTTTTTTTTTTCGATTAGAGGATACACACTGGCTGGCCTACCGACTTTCTCGTGGGAGAAATTAGAGACTTGTTACACGGAAAAGATATTGCTACCTCTAAAACAAGTGGATACCACTTTGACAGTAATGGACAGGTTGAGGCACTTTATGGAAGGCCATTCAAATAACTTTACACTCTAGCAACATGAAATTGTCCTATTAGGAAGAATCTCCCCGATGCTCTCTACTCAATTAGATCATTATTCTGCACTGCCACTAATCTGACTCTTTATGACAGATTATCCAAATATAGCCATAAACCCACCTCCGATACTTTGATTCTTTCTTGGATAAAATCGGAGCCAATGAACGTAAGAAATCACACTAAAACTAATAATCTCAACCTTCTTTTAATTCTAGCTTCGCTGTCAGAATCAACCTTTACTATGCTCATATGCGACTACCTTCTGGCGTCGAAACTACTCTCAATAGGCAAGACCCAACTCCTCAAATTAAGAAGATCTTCATAATGAAAACAAACCTGCGAACGTTTAAGCTCTTAAAAAATTACCTACCGACGAAGGCGTGGCCGATGAAGAGGAAAAGAATCCTTTGCCCGCTCTGAAAAAATCAATATCTTTATAGAAGTTTATATTAAGGACGTAAATCTCCACAAATTTGTACGAAGATCATCCTAAGTACAAAAAGTTCCAAGATAATATGATTACATAATGATGCTGGACACACAACCTTTATTTTTTTCCTTCATAACTTTTTCATAATAATTCTTGAAGAGGAAAATATTAAAACTTTAAATTACCCTTGTCTCTCTGCCCTTAGCCTCTAAAATATCTTTAGCGGTAATAAAATGCCATAGGTTGTTGTTTCTAATATCATGCTGAAGCGAGGTGCTCGCTGGCCAAAAACAACGAACAGCTCACTTACGTTTAATTTTTCAAAACATTATTTTACGAAAGTAAACATCTGGAAAAATCAATTAAAAACAAATCATCAGACTTAGTTCTTTATAATAGATGTGAATTTATTTGCCTGGTGTATCTCACACGTGTTATTTTTAGTCCGAAGATAAAGAAAAGAAATCCTTCTTGACTGGTTTAATGTTTTTGATGTTACGTTGGGAATTAATTTTTTTTTAGGAAATTCGTCGAGTAAGGAGCTGAGGGAAAGATAAGAATGTTTTTCTTTCTTTTTGTGTGTTGTTTCATCAATGGAATTCGGCACAGTATGTGTCGCGCACGAGCGACGGAGCGTGACAGTAACGCATCTTACCTTTTTGGGTGCACGAGCAAAAAGAGGGCGAGAGAGAGAGCTTGAATTTGGCGCCACGACTTTTTTGTCTTTTTTTCGGAGCTCTCCGGAAACGGTGAAATGTTCAATGTCCTGACAAAATAACTTCCCGGGTAGACGCTACAATGCCTCTAAAATATCTCTAGCGGTAATAAAATGCCATAAGTTGTTGTTCCTGGCTGGAACTAGCCATTCCGCCTATTATAACACTATATGAGAACCACAGCACGTGTATTTTTTGTGTTATTAATAAAATCTATATCAAGTGTATACCAATCTCTTCTCCAGGTTAAAATATCTTTTTACTTACTTCACACACACACACGCGCGTGTGTATGTGTATATATAGATATTTGTGTATATATGTGTAAATATGTATATATGTGTGTATGTGTATGCATAGATATGTGTGTATATATGTGTAAATATGTGTGTATGTGTATGCATAGATATGTGTGTATATATGTGTAAATATGTATATATACATATTATGTATGCGTATATATGTATGTAGAGATGGCAAGCTTATGTTAAGAAGTAACAATTATCATCATATATGTGTATGTATATGCATGTGGGTATATATATATATATATATATATATATATATATATATATATATATATATATATATATATATAAAACTTAGAATCCGCTTCCAAAAACCAGTAGCAAAAACTTACAGTTCAAGCGTATACTCCAATGGTGAGGGAATCGATATTAAAATAAAACAAATAATACATGAGTTCGCTTTTAATTGTTCGTTTTCTATGTTTCAAATCAACAGATTTGAAACATAGAAGACGCCTAAGAAAAACTAGTAACAAAACTTTTCAGTTCAAATGCATATTCCGATAGTAAGCCAAATCGAATATATATATATATATATATATATATATATATATATATATATATATATATATATATATATATGCAGAGAGAGAGAGAGAGAGGGAGAGAGAGAGAGAGAGAGACAAAAAAGATAAAACCAAACCACAAATATTAGATAATAATACAAATAAACAACAAACCAAAACCAGTAAGCGTAAGAATAGACATAAGGAGACCCTATGGTTCAACCCTCCATATTCCAAAAACCTAGAGACAAACATAGCCAGAGAATTTTTTAAAATATTAGATAAGAACTTTAAAGCCACCCATAGATATAATAACATTTTCAATAAAAATACAATCAAAGTCTCTTACTCTACTATGCCTAACCTTCATCAAAAAATAATTAGTTTTAATAGTAAGAAAATTAATAAGCTACAAAATACAACTATACAAAATATAACAGACTGTAACTGTAGAAGAAAAAATAAATGTCCCCTACAAGGCTCATGTAAAATTAAAAATGTAATATATAGCTGCAGTCTGCACAGTGTCAAAAACCCCAAATCTACATGAATCTATTAACAGCCATAACTCAACTACCAGATTAAATAATGACACCAACTTAAACCGATCAATTACAAATCAACCCACCATATAATAATCCAGCACCAGACCTAACGGAAAATAATCACAATAAGCAAGAGGCAATATATTTTGGTTCCACATCTGGCCTAATAAAACATAGAATTTCAACGCACAAATATTCTTTTAAAAATAACTCTCTGTCAAACCAAACTACTCTATCCAACTATATTTGGCAACTCAAAAATAGTAATATTTCTTTCAACTTGAAATGGCGAGTAATTGAATCTTGCAAACCATATAAACCAGGCGATAAATTCTGTGCACTATGTACAAAAGAGACCCTAAAAATTTTGAAATATGAAGATATAAAAAATGCAACCACCCTATTAAATTCAAGACAGGAACTAATCTTCACATGCAGTCATAAACGTTGGTTTAAATTTAATAAATATAAACCACCTTAAATCATTAAAAATTACTTATTAGTAAAAATAGATTACAATTTTTGTTATTATTCTGTAATAAATTAAGTTAGACTAATTATCTCCCTTACATCCTTTAATTAAAGAAAATATGGCTAATTATCCCCCTTGCATTATTCAATTATACAAATAACATTAACCTACAATTTCTTTCGAATTATAAACCGTGGCATTAAATCAAAAATATACTAACGGAAATAAATTATTGCACGGGCGTTCTCCTTAAAATTTATCATTTCATAAGCTGAAAAGCTATAGCAAACATCTATATGAGTACTTTAACCATAGTTCCTGATTTCAAAAGGCGAAAAATTAAAAGGTAAATATTTGTACCTATATTTTTATGTATATATCTGTATATCTATGTATATGTGTGTCTATTTTTTCATATATATGCATGTATATATTTGTCTATGCATGTATATATGTATAATATAGTACTTAAACCAAATTTATATTTTACTCTATCTTATTTCAATCTCTAACCCATATTAATTTTCTTATCAAGTTTAAATCCATACCTTTATTTTAATTTTTTCCAAATACATCTGCCTTACTTTTAATGCTAGGTTTATTTATGGTGTCTTTTACATTTAATAAAAACCCTTCCCAATACTTTGCTGACGAGGAAACCTTGTTTATTAAAAAAAATATGTAATAATTATTGTCCGTAACTTGATGTCTACCACAATAAAAACACTGTTTTCCGAAACAATCGTACAAATAATTGATTTTGTTGTTGTTCCTTCTTATGAAACGGATTTTTAATTTAATTATAATTTGATTTTTAAATTATCAATCACATTATTAAATATATATATATATATATATATATATATATATATATATATATATATATATGTAGAGTCGAAGAAAATGAAGGGAGGAAGCGCCCACATGTCTGCGCGTCATGCCTTACCTTGGAACGCTCCTACGGTGTGCGTACGTGCATGGCCGAAACCCGGGAGAAATTCCAAAATGGCGCCGTCCTCATCTTGTAGATTGTGCGATCATCACTGGGCCCCACGTGACCGTTCTTTGGCTGCTGATTGGCCGAGGACGAACGCCGGAAGGATAAAGGGAGTGTGTTTGGAACATGGGGGCGTCTTTTCTAGGATCGACGTCAGTGTGATCGTATCGGTGAACTGCTGCAGCTTTAAGAGTACCTTAGTGTGTGTGTGTGATTTTTTGGGACTTGCTCGTCTGCTGACTTTACAGGACTTTCTTTTCTGCTGATTCTACAGGACCTGCCCTTCTGCAGAACTTGGAACAAAACTTCAAGCCTCTTCTTTCTTTTCACACGTAGTCGCCTAAAAAGGTAGAATCCGACTTACTTGTGAAACGGCTTTAAGCTATTTCGGCAAAATGGGGGAAAAAATTGACCTCAAATTAATACCAGAGTTCGATGGATCAACCCCTGTACTTGACTGGGTGGAAAAGTTGGAGTTACATTGTGTTTTGTCTGGCGTAAAGAACTTCGAACGTGTTGTCCCTCTGCGCTTGTCCGGCGGCGCCTTTGCCGTGTATCAACAGCTCAGCCATGAGGGCAAACAGGACTACGAGACAATTAAGGCGGCACTGTTCAAGGCATTTGCGATTGACCCCGCCACTGCTTGGGAGCAACTTGAGGTAAGGACCATACGTCCGGCCGAAACGGTCGATGTATACTTGGCAGAACTGACCAAGTTAACGGTCTTGTTTGGTGGACTGTCCGAGCGGGCCTTAGCATGCAAATTCCTAGCAGGACTCCCGACAGAAGCAAAGCGACTATTACGAGCCAGCTCAAGTGCGGACTCGTTGCCCCTTAATGACCTAGTGGATCGGGCCAGGACTGTAATGAAGAATTATTCCGAGATGAGGGAACCGGTAATTGCTGCTGCCCGGTCCATGCCGAATGATAAGAAACCGTATCAGGGACCCGGTCCACGTGGCGGAATCATATGCTACAAATGCAATGGACAGGGCCATATTGCAAGGAACTGCCAGCAGCAACCAATGGCCGTTCGCTGCTACCGGTGTAAGGAAGCCGGCCATATAGCTCAAGACTGTCCGGGAAACAGAACCGGGGACAAGGTGTCAGCGTCAACCTCTTCCCCACGCAGAAATTAAATGAGACGCTGCTGATCGTTTCGATATATGTCAGCGAAACACTGCACTCAGCGCTTCTCGACTCTGGGTGCTCCCGCACTATCATATGTGCAGATCTCTGCCACACTTGGAGAAAGAAGAACGTCCGAGTGACTACCATCAGTGGAGAGACGCGCACATGTTGCGGGGTGGGCAGCGTAAACATTCGGACAAAAAATGGAATCTCCGCTAACCTAGAGGCGCTGGTGGTACCAGAAAACCCCTTGAGTTTTGACCTGCTCCTAGGATATGATGCCATCAGAACTCTTGGTGGCGTTTACATAACGGCGACGGGGGCGGTACATTTTCAGGAGAAAGCCCCAGTGTGTGCTGCACTAAAGATCGACCAACCAGACTTCAGCGTCGAATTTGACGAGCAAAAGAGGGCCTGGACTGCCTCATGGAAGTGGTCGGAAGACCGAGAACCGGCCAAACTGCAAAATGGCATAACGGAATGCCATGTGCTCGACCACATGAGGCCCACGTACGAAGAAGAACTTCGCAGATGGATCGAGGATGGCTGGTTGACTCCCTACCCCTACAAAAAACTTGGACCCCCCAAGGGTCTGATCCCATTAATGGCAGTTGCTCAACAGAACAAAGCAAAAGTCAGGTCGGTGATGGATTACCGAGAACTGAACTCATATGTTGATGCGTTCACAGGCAAGGCCGACGTGTGTGCTAGCAAACTGCGAGAATGGCGCCAGCTGGGTTCTAATGTGTCCCTGTTGGACCTTAGAAGGGCATATCTGATGGACCCAGGTCGCAACAGCCAGCATGAAGAGGAGGGCGAGTGCAGTTACCAAAGGCTGGGATGACGAGATGGTGGACAATCTGTTGCTTCGCATGGTAAAAGAAACCGTCACAAGAGTCAAGCAGGAGGACCCCGCTAAAGGAGATTGGTGCGTCTAGGGACACAGACTAAATGTGTGGGTGGATGCGAGCTCCCTCGCGATCGGGGTACTATTGGAGATGAACGGGTCTGTGATTGAGGACGCCTGCTGGTTGCGACCACTGGATGATGCCGCTCACATCAACCTAGCGGAGTTGGATGCGGCGATAAAGGGAGTAAATATGGCACTCCAGTGGAAGGTTAAAGAATTGTGCTTACACACAGATTCACTGTGCGTGTACCACTGAATAGTTGACACACTAACAGGCAAAGCGAGAATGCGCACCAAGGCGGCTACCGAAATGCTAATCAGAAGAAGGTTGGAGACACTAAGGAAGTTGGTGGAAGAGTACAACCTATCGGTGAACGCGGTGCTTGTCGCTTCCACCCGCAATCTTGCAGATAAACTCACCCGTGTGCCCCAGAGGTGGTTCGACGCAATGAAGAAAGAAGCCGAACCAGGATTGTTATGTGCTGCCTCTATTGAGGAGACGGATGAAATCAAGAGGGTACACCACGACACTGGACACCCCGGAGTGAGACGGACATATTATTTCGCACACTTAACCAACCCGTCAGTGTCCAAAAACAGAGTAGAATCAGTGGTCAAGGAATGCCAAATATGCCAGTCAATCGACCCGGCTCCCACTAAATGGCAGAAAGGTCGGCTGGAAGTCGACGGGACTTGGAGCCGGCTGGGCATGGACATAACTTACTATGGTGGTCAGCACTTCCTCACACTAATCGATTGCGGACCGACGAGGTTTGCAATCTGGCGACTGTTAACAGGACAGGACTCGGCTAGTGTCATCCGCCAATTAGAGTCTATATTTTACGAGCGGGGGCCACCCGAAGAGATTCTCACGGACAACGACACAGCCTTTTGCAGCGGGGAATTCAGGCGTTTCATGGACGAGTGGGGGACCCGGCTTAGACACAGGTGTGCGTATGTGCCGAGTGGCAACGGTATAGCAGAGCAGTGCCACTTAAGTGTGAAACGGATAGCAGCAAGGAAGCAATGCACGATTGCGGAGGCGGTATATAGGTACAATACAATGCCAAAGGATGACGCGACTGCTGAAAGTGCACCTACTAATGCAATACATCGCTATCGAGTGCGTGTTAAGGGCATTGACGCCTGCCCGCCTAATCAGAAGAAGACGCAAGGACGGTACAAGTCAGGGGACACCGTCTGGGTAAGGCCTCCCAATAACCAATGCACGACCAGGTTCAGACAGGGACGGATCACCGGCATAATCGGTGAGCAGGCTGTGCTGGTTGATGGTGTCCCACGCCATGTAAGGGATGTCCGGCCCGCCCTTGATATAAACCAAATGGTGAACAGTGAAAGTAATGAATCATCCAGTGGTGAAATGTGGATCCGGCCTAGGGCTGAGAACCTCAGCACGGATGGCGATAGCACCAGCACCACTTCTGAGAGCTCGGATGAAGATGAAGATGAAGCGCAGCTGGATGATAGGACTGTGGACACTGACCCAGGTAGCTCGGAGGAAGATGAAGTGCAGCCGGATGGTAGGACTGTGGACACTGACCCGGGTGGCACTGGTGGAGATGAAGAAGCCCAGCTAATCCCCCTCCGTAGGAGCACCCGCATCAAACGACCGCGGCCGCAATGCCGCATGTGTGATCTTGAGACCAGGGGGGGTGTAGAGTCGAAGAAAATGAAGGGAGGAAGCGCCCACGTGTCTGCGCGTCATGCCTTACCTTGGAACGCTCCTACGGTGTGCGTACGTGCATGGCCGAAACCCGGGAGAAATTCCAAAATGGCGCCGTCCTCATCTTGTAGATTGTGCGATCATCACTGGACCCCACATGACCGTTCTTTGGCTGCTGATTGGCCGAGGATGAACGCCGGAAGGATAAAGGGAGTGTGTTTGGAACATGGGGGCGTCTTTTCTAGGATCGACGTCAGTGTGATCGTATCGGTGAACTGCTGCACTGCAGCTTTAAGAGTACCTTAGTGTGTGTGTGATTTTTTGGGACTTGCTCGTCTGCTGACTTTACAGGACTTTCTTTTCTGCTGATTCTACAGGACCTGCCCTTCTGCAGAACTTGGAACAAAACTTCAAGCCTCTTCTTTCTTTTCACACGTAGTCGCCTAAAAAGGTAGAATCCGACTTACTTGTGAAACGGCTTTAATATATATATATATATATATATATATATATATATATATATATATATATATACTGGTCTTACCCAGACCTAAGTGTAGCCATGGCCCTTTTCAAGAAAAAATGACTCTGTACATAGATTACGAAGAAATATCGAAAAAATAAAAACGAAACAAGCTAAGAAAAATATGCCGTGGTATAGAGGACAAAAACATAAATCCTAGTGACCTCACAGATCAACAAAGAGCACCTTTGAGACTTTTTCGATAGCCAGCATAGAGCTCATCATATTTTCAACACCATTTAACATTTTCCGGAACGAGCTCTGTAGCAAACAAAAAGATTACAGTATAACCAACGTACTGACCGAAGCCCTTACCATCGGAAATGACCAACTAAACCAGTTCGGAATGTCGAAAGTTGAAATAATGTATAACAGTAGTATAGCAGGAAGTATAGGAAATGCGATATATGCCACAAGCGTCCCATGCATACAGTGATAAGTGCTCTACATGTGGAAGCAAGGGACAGTAAGCGAGGTGCAAAGATTAAATCAAAAGACCACAGGAAAAAAAGCAGACACATAAGCAAGTGTTGCAACTATCGGCACTAATTCTAAGGGAGAACTGAACGCAGAAGACTAAATGAAAACATCGACCACATTGGTACTGGAAGTGACATAGATGATCACCTACAGCAGTTCTACTTTCTAACTCTCAGTGCTAAATGAATGTATAGTATAAATAAGGAACCCAGGGACGAAACCTACACGACTCTGTATATTACCCAGACCTGAAATGCAGAAGACACCTCAATCTCCACGTGTAAATCTATTCTGGGGCATCTAGCAACACACTCGCACTGAGAACTTTCCAACAGATGATAGAACATCACTAAAAACCCTCCATTCTGTCACCCTGCACACATATGCAATTCACCTCATACGGAAGTAATCGAATTCGATATCATGGAACTATTAGCTTTCTATGTCAGTATAAGGACTCATTATGGACAAAGTCAATATTTTATGTTGTAGAAGTACCAGGGCCTGCAGTCGTATGGCTGTAAACATGCAAAAAGCTGAAGCTAATAACCATATATGGACAAATGTAAAAGTATTTAAATACGCTAATCTCTTCTATCAGACAACTTAGGTCACAATACCTCAAGCAGTTTGATAAGATTGGAAATTTTAGTAGGGCCACTAAACTCCTACTAACGGAAAATAAAGAACCTTACATCCACCCACCACAAATAAGAACGGGTCTCTACAAATATGCCTGGACCCATAGACACTCAACGATTTCTGCACAAAATACCGACAGTGGAAGAATTAAACCCAGTTTTTACAAAAGATAAGGTGTTGAGTAAACTTGATGCCAAGGTGGGATACTGGTTAGTCCACCTGGATGAGGAAGCACGACTGTTGACAATTTGCTGGATGTCATTTGGATGATGACATTAGACGTGTCTACCGTTGGGTCTGAATATCTCACAAGATATCTTTCAAGCACAAAAGGGCAAAATCCTATCAGGTCTAGATGGCGTGATTAGCATAGCCAACGATGTAGACGTATTTGGCTAAAACAATCAGGATCCTGAGAAAACTTGCACAACCTCATGTCTCAAGCAGTCAAAATTGGACTTGTATTCAACAGCAAGAAGTATTTCATAAAACAGTCCAGTATATATTTGTTGGAAATGTATACACCTCTACTAAATTAAAGCAGACTCAGATAAGATTCGTGACATCAAGCAAATTTCAAACAAACAAAATAAAGGGGAATTTCAACGTTTTCTATGTATATTAATTACCTTTCACCATACATTCGAAAGTTCGCTGAAGCATCTCAGCTATTGTGTGGTCTCCTTAAGTCACAATCATCAAAACCCTGGCCATCAAAATTGATAGGACCAGCTCAAGGAAATGATTAGCAATGACACATGCCCTTCACACTACGATCAGACTAAACCCACATCACTGGAGATGGATGCCGTGTAGAAGAATCTGAGAACAACACTAATCCAAGATGTCAAACCAGTTGCATTTGGATCCAAAACATTAACTGATACACAAACCAGATACAACAACATCAAATAAGAGATGTTGTGATGGTATGTAACCATTACCTCCCCTTGGATAACTCTCTAATCAACAGAGTTTAAGATATACAACCCCTTTCGTTTGAGCGGTTTTTCAGAGAAATAAAAATAAAGGTCATATCACGACTCATTTATCCATTTATTTATTGCAAACTATTATCCTCATCTTCTAATTGTTTGTTTCATGACGTTTCGGCCAACTATTCCTCTGGCCTTCATCAGATGGTTCACCACGACGGGATAGGAACGCCGAATCTCCAAAATGTATCCTCAGCAATTACTGCCTTCCATAGTTGTTGCCATCTCACCACGTTTTGGCCAACCAAGCGTTTGGCTGGCTTTAGGTACGATTGAAACCACTATCTTGGTATTTGAAAGATTCTAATTTTAAATATTTTTTATTCAGTTACATTTTATACTCCTCATGTTAAATGCAGATTGTCTACACAAAGTATATCAGTAAATAATTTTATATAGGACAAGCATTTTTCTGATTTGTGTGTCAAGGCGATGTAGCCTGGTGGCCAATCAATAATGCAACATGCGTAGAAAATGATAACTATCTTCAGACGATACTCACCAGGAACCGTAGAGATTCAACGTCTCTATCGACTGCGCCATTGGAGCTCATAACAAAATGGATAGAGACGTTGAAAAAGTAAAGTAAAAAAATGGAAAAATTAATGAATCGGTGAAGACTTATTTTTAACAAGTTTGTCTCATGCAGATCAAACAACTAAAAATATAAAAGTGCCACAGATTACATGAGAGATATTTTTAGCCAATGTGTTATCCTGTGGATAACTACTATTTATTAACTGTAAAGTTTTGATACAGCTTGGTATTGCAAAGATTCTAATTTTAAAAATGTTTCATTTGAACAGTTA
The DNA here is from genome assembly GCF_053919585.1 of Euprymna scolopes. Taxonomy (NCBI): domain Eukaryota; kingdom Metazoa; phylum Mollusca; class Cephalopoda; order Sepiida; family Sepiolidae; genus Euprymna; species Euprymna scolopes. The sequence goes on along the minus strand of NC_136520.1, from coordinate 1,058,323 downwards.
CATTTTACCACAACAATTATATATCACTTTTTTACAAGTTTAATTTATTTTCAAGTCAATCAAAATCATTAAAAATACATCTGTCCCATTGTATTTGAAATTAAATAAAATTATATTTGACGGCTCTTTTAGACTCATGTTAAATACAGACTGTCTATACAAAATATATCAGTACATAATTTGATATAGGACAAGCATTTTTCTGATTTTTGTGTCAAGGCGATGTAGCCTGGTGGCCAATCAATAATGCATCATGCGTAGAAAACGTGCATAAAAACGATAGCTGTTTTCAGTTGATGTTAGTTATTTTCAGTGATATTTTCATGATGGGAATTTGATTAAGGAGTTTGATATATTCTTCCTGAATCTTATCTCGCATCATCCCATGATTAAGCATTGTATTATCCTTTACTCTAAGACATTATAAGATATCTAAGACAGCATTATCTCCTAAGTATTCAAGAGAGTAGGTGATTGACTGTATTTATGGTCCTGTTGGCAGTATTAACTCAAGTTGTTAGCACTCTCACATTTATCTAGTATCAGCCAGAAAAAAAAGAGTACAGTAAATAAGCTATCTACTTGGAAAATTTCTTTTATAATTTTGACACAACGAATAATTATTGTTCAATTGGTGTTGTTTAATGACAATGTTTTGCCACATTTTTTTTATAGAAACAGGATTTCTGATTAAAATCTGGTAATCAGATGATTCAAGGAATCACAGAAGACGCGGGTGTGGCACACTATTATATGCATTTTGGTAATTAATCAAAGCAAGATTCGTTGCAAAATATGGCTTTTGTCAATTCTTTGTAATTTTCACAACACTTTTATTATGAAAATAAGAATATTGACAGTCTGCAAGATTATAGCATCTCTGCTTTTATTTTACATGTCATAAGAAATAAAGTGGTTCAATCTTGATATTTAGCTATTTGATTTCATTACGGTTTAGATATACACAAGAGAGCTCAAGTATAGACATTGTTGCTTTCCCAGTTTCTATCTGGAATTCACAACAGATTAGTCTTCCAGGTATTGAGTTTAACTATTGCTTACGATTTTTATACTGTTTTTTTTATGGCAATAGTAATTTGAAACTTGATTTACGAGGATAAGAATATTTAACTACAATAAAAGAATATAACTTTTTCCTCGGTGTGAGTTCTCATATGAGTAAATCTGATTTTGTAAAACAATAATATTCACACACTTCACAAGAATGTTACTTCTCCTGTGTGAGTTCTCATATGACTCACTATCTTTGATTTAACAGAACAAGAATATGGGTTTTCCTGTTTCGTTTTCCACCAGTCAAATTAAATGAAATCACAGGAAGGTATTCATATACTTCGTTTTTGCGAACATGGTAAAGGCTATCTGCTCGCTGAGTGGTTGAATCTGCACTGTTCATTTGCTTTAGTCCAGCTATTTTTTTTAATCCATTTGTGAGTAAGCCCTGATATTCACTGAGTCTTTTCCCATTAAATAGAAGTCTCCCACTCTTAAGCCAGTGGAGTGAAACATCCGTCTACATACTCCTAGATAAGCTCCTCTTTTATGTTGTTCCCATTCTTATTTTCTTGTGTCTATCTCGATTTAAGAGTATTTCTTTCTTGCAATCTGTGTTGCTGGGTCATGTTATATGTCGGCAGTATTTTCCAGTATGAGACCCCCAGCAGATTGAGGTTTGTTGGGAAGACGTTCACGGTGATCCCTCACTATTTCCAGTGTCATATCTCTTGAGCTTTTGATGTACTGCCTCATGCTTACTATGATGGCTCGATATGCATGGGTTATTTCAGCGAGGACGAGACCTCCTTTTTTGTGATATCCTGTCCATATATTGAGTTGTTTTATGTTCTGTGATGCTTACTTATCCAGGTTGGTTCATACATTTTGGTCTTAAAGTTTTCCTCTGTTTTACTCTTAATAAAAGACACTGTTCCTTATTATGGCTAATATCTGTATTTTGTTCCAGCTTGGTTTTCCAGGGATTGTTTCTAAGTATTTTTTTTCATTAAGCCAAATGCTCCTATCACAACTAGTACATTGTTGACCATTTCGTTTTTAAATCATTCTTTAGATCCTGATATTTTATTACCTTTTCCTGTTCGGTTCTATTAAGTCCATTTGAGATTGCAATATCAATAATGAGGGCAGTTCTTTCAGGCTTCTTCCATATTACAATGTCTGTCATGATGATTTTGTCTTTTATGTATCCGGCCACCTGTATGTCTTTGCCACAGAACACTCACCTTTCAGTTTGATGTAATCAGTGATGGTTTATGTTCGCAGATGTTCTATGATCTGTCAAGTTGCATCTCTCTACGTATTTTCAAATAGAGGTATTTACACACTTTGTTTTGGTGGACAGTGTAAAGACACTCTGCCAATAAGATCTGGCATCAAGACATTAGGTGCCTTGGGCTCTCAATTGCTGATTGGTAAAACATGCACTGACCATTTGTTTGTAGGCCAGCCATTTTTTTAATCCATTTTTGAAGCCCTGATCTTGTCTGGCTATAATCAGTCATTCCTTGTTAAATGAAAGTTTCCCATTCTTGATCCATTAGAGTGAAGCATCTTTGTCTAGATATTCCTGGTTAAGCTCTTCCAGGAAATGTCCTGGTCTCTTGTTTCCATCCTTGTTTTTCTCGATTTCTTTGTATTTCTTTTGCGTTCATGCAATTTGTGTTATTGATTTATCATATTCTTCGGCAGTATTCTCTAGTATGACGCCTCCAAAATTTTCAGCTTTGTAATTGAGGTTTGTTAGGGCAGGGTTTTATAGTGATCCATCACTATTTCCATTGTCATACTTCTTGAACTTTTGATGTACTGCCCCCATGCTTACTATAGTGGCTCAATATGTATTGTTTATTTCAATGAGGCCTAAGCCACCTTCTTTTCATGGCAAGTATATCTTGTCTATGCATTGTTATATATTTATGGAGTGGTAGCAGTTGTTTTTGTATTTAGTTTGTTGACATTACATCTCCTGTGTGAGTTCTCATATGTTTTACTAACGTTGATTTTTCAGAGCAAGAATATCCACAAACTTCACAAGAATGTTGCTTTTCCCCAGTGTGAATTCTCACATGTTTCAATAAGTTTGATTTTTGAGAACAAGAATAATCGCACACTTCACAATAATAAGGCTTTTCCCCAGTGTGGGTTCTTATATGTTTCACTAACGTGGATTTTTTTGAACAGGAATATCCACACACTTTACAAGAATGTGGCTTTTCCCCAGTGTGAGTTCTCATATGTATTACTAATGTTGATTTTTGAGAACAAGAATATCCACAAATTTCACAAGAATGTGGCTTTTCCCCAGTGTGAGTTCTAATATGTGTCACTAAATGTGACTTTTGAGAACAAGAAAATCCACACACTTCACAAAAATGTGGTCTTTCCCCAGTATGAGTTCTCATATGTCTCAATAATGTTGATTTTTCAGAACAAGAATATCTACAAACTTCACAAGTATGTGGCTTTTCTCCAGAGTGGGTTCTCATATGTGTCGCCAAATGTGACTTTTGATAAGAAGAATATCCACAAAGTTCACAAATATTTGACTTTTCACCAGTGTGAGTTCTCATATGTTTTACTAACGCTGATTTTTGAGAACAAGTATAACCACAAACTTCACAAGAATGTGGCTTTTCTCCAGTGTGAGTTCTCATATGTTTCACTAATGCTGATTTTTCAGAACAAGAATGCCCACAAACTTCACAAGTGTGTGGTTTTTCACCAGTGTGAATTCTCATATGTCTCAATAAGTTAGATTTTTGAGAATTAGAATATTGACACACTTCACAATAATGAGGTTTTTCCCCCGTGTGAGTTCTCATATGTATCACTAACGTTGATTTTTGAGAACAAGAGTATCCACACACTTCACAAGAATGTGGCTTTTCCCCAGTATGAGTTCTCATATGTCCCACTAACGCTGATTTTTGAGAACAAGAATATCCGCACACTTCACAAGAATGTGGTTTCTCACCAGTGTGAGTTCTCATATGATTCACTAACTTTGATTTTTTAGAACAAGAATATCCACACACTTCACAAGAATGTGGCTTTTCCATACTTTGTACTTGCAGTTTTCACGATAAGAAGATTATCAACATGTTTTCATGACAAGAAGATTATCAACAGTTTTTCATGACAAGAAGATTATCAATAGTTATTATCAACAATTATAAAAATATGCAATTTTGTTCTCGCATTGTTGTAATCATTTTCAGATGTTGAGCTGAATTTGATTAAAAAAGGCCTGCTATTTATTTGGTGGTCATTTTCGAAGAGATATTTCTTACTGCTATGGCTTCTTGTCCTGTGAAAAATATTGTCTTTTGTGATTCAATCATTAAACACTTTTTGATTTATTTGAACATTAAACACATGTTTTACAAAAAGTGAATATGATCTTCGAGATGTATGATCTTTTCACCATTACTTTACAAAAGTTGTTAAAGATACTCCAGTAGAATAAATCTTCCAACAGATTTTGATGTTAGTTTTCCCATCTAATAAGGTTTAAAGAAACGCATGATCCATAAACATTCACTAAATGGTTCATGCAGGAACATCTGTAAAACAAATGAAATTCAATATTTTATTAGTTGCATTGACATAGTATTTTTCTGTTTATTGTTGTAAATATTATTGAATTGAACTCATAACCTCTAAAAATAAGAATAATTGTATGCAGTAAAAACGTTTGTCCCTTATACATACATAATGATATATGATGATTACAAAGTCTTATCAGACGAGTGCCACTCCCTCAGTCATTGAAAGTCCATGAGCCCGAAGATGATGTTTTATTTAGTCCTGCCAGCGAATTCACATGCTCAAGCAGATATGACACTGAAGACGCTAATATAATAATCCTACATTCATGTGAATATAATATTTTTAACTAAAGAAATATTGATTACATATATATATATATATATATATATATAATTAACCCCTTTTAAAAATGTTGATATCTTTATAATATTACGTATTCATCTATTAATGATATGTAAATTTGTGTGCTTGAGAAACAGTTATATATGCAGTAAAAACTTAGTATTTTTTGTTTATTGTCGTAAATATTGTTGGACTGAACTCATAACCTCTAAAAATAAGAATAATTGTATGCAGTAAAACATTTGTCCCTTATACATACATACATGATGACTGCAACGTCTTGTCAGATGAGTGCCACTCCCTCAGACACTTAAAGTCCATGAGCCCAAAGATGACTTCCATTGCCACAGGACCATTTCAATAGACAAATCCATGAGAGAGTATCTATACACAGATGCTGTTACAGATTCTTAGCTTTGTACGACAGCTAAGTCTCTCTCGGTTCAAAATGTTGAGATCCAGCAACAAGCAAGAACAAGATAGCCAGCAACAAGTTAAACTGCAGACCAGCTTAATGCAGGTACTGGTCTCCCGCTTTATGGTTTTTTAAATCAGAGATTTGCTTCTCCTAGAAAGGTTTCCTTCACCATGGCTTATGGGAGACCTCTCCACCCCAACACACACACACACATACACACAAACACACACGGTACTAGTTGGCCATTGACGCCGAAAAAAGGTTAATTCACCCTTTGAAAGGTCTTGTTTTTAATCCTTAAGGGAGACTAGCCACTCTCCTCACCAAACAAGTCTGGTGGGGAACCAGTTTAGTTGCTGGTGACCCGACCATGAAGCAGGGAGTACTGGGTTACATGACATGACCTGACATACATACATACATACATACACGCATACATACATGATGATATATGATGATATATGATGATAGCAACGTCTTGCCAGACGAGTGCGACTCCCTCAGTCATAAGTCCATAAGTCCGAAGATGACTGTTGTTTTAGTCCTGCCAGCAAATTCACCCGCTCAAGCACATATGACACTGAAGACGGTCATTGGCATATATACATATATATACATACACACATATATACATATATGCATACACAATACATAATACACATACATATACATACACATATGCATACACACATATATACACACAAATATACATATACATATGCATATATACACACATACAAATATACATATGCATATATACACACATACAAATATATACAAATATGCATATATACACATACACATATATATGCATATATATATACATACATATAAATATGAGTCTTAATATTAACCATTAATATAATAGAAAATCTCCATAATGCTATCAAAAATGTTTTTCTGCATACAATTTTTACTGCCTTTCTGAATCATGTACACTTACATATTGTTGATAGACGTAGATGTCAAATTAAAAAATAACAACATTTTCTTAAAAAGGTAAATTCCCAAAAATGTCATCAATTTGGTTGGAAAAGCTACTGTAATATTCTATACATTTTACTGTTTTATACATTTATATTTGTTTTTTTCTGATAAATTTATCAATTTGTCAATTCTATTATTCGAATCTACAGTTTGTTTGAATATATATATATATATATATATATATATATATATATATATATATATATATATATATAATGCTAACCCTAAATTCATGTGAATATATTTTTAACTAAAGAAATATTGATTATAGTCACATTAACCATTATTATAGGAGAAAACTTGTATAGGTTCTGAAAAAAAGTTTTTACTGCATATAATTGTTTCTGCTTTCCTCAAGCACACACATTTACATATCATTAATAGACGAATACGTAACATAAAAATATCAACATTTCTTTCAAAGGGCTTAATTTCGTGTCCAGAAAATCTTTTATTTGGTTGGAAAAACTACTTTAATGTGCCTTACTTTTTACTTTTTTTATTCATTTATTTATTTTTTGTTTTTCCTCATATATTTCTCATTTTGTTAATCCTATTATTCAAATCTAATGATTTTTGAAAAGGTATATCACTTCACCTATAATTCATGTAGATATAAAATTATTTTAACTAAACTTAGCATAATTTATATCTATTGTTTTATCTCTATGACAGGAACAAATTTTTAATTCACTAATTATCAAATACACTAACAAGTACTTTGAAGATATTAAAGAGGATGCTTCAAAGAAATAAGACTTCCTTAACCTTGATAAAAAAATCACTTTGATCTGAGATTGTCCTACAAAGCTCACATAAGGACATTCACTGAGTATTTTTGCCACATGTAGGCTGGTGTAATTACCATAACTATCTTCCTTTTAGACAAGATTCAAAAAGAGTCTCAAATCTAATATGTCTCACACTTATGGTTATGCTCTAACCTGTCCCATATACAAAATGTTGCATTCCTCTTTTTTATACAGGTACTTTAATGGAATATTCTCTGATTAGCTCATAGAAATAATACTCTCTTGACGTACACACTTCTGATCAACCCGACAAGCAGCAAAATCTTATCCCTTCGCTGTTTTCCTCTAGATGCTTAAAAACCTTATATTACAATAGTGTCTCCCTAGGATCGCTAAACTTTAGAATTCCTTCCCTTTTTCTACTCCTCTGACAGTAGGTATCCGTTCACCTCTAAATCATCTGAAAGTATAAATCATTTGTAATCACAGAAGTTTGCTTTATCAGCGTAGTGAACGTTTCATCTATAATTATTAGTAAGACTAAATATTCAACTTACTATAAACATATACTAACTGTTATTTAGGTTTTAACAAAATATCTTATGACAATACCACTAATGCATATCAATCGATATTGCCATATTCTTTGTTTGGGACAACTAGATTTTCTATTAGTTCTCATATATTTCCCAATTTGCCATTCCTATTATTCCAAGCTAATGATTTTTAGGAAAAATATCTGTTTACCTCTAATTGAGTTTAACATCAAAATTCTTTGTAACCACAAACATTTAACTTATCAGTATTTGAATGTTTTATCTTTAAATATCAGCAAGATGGTTAATTTTTAAATTTCCATAATTATGGTCAAATACAATGATAGATACGAATCGATGTTGATCCTGGAAGACAGCAAAAGTGGACGTCCTGACCATTGGTGGCTAATCCTGTGCATGCTGCAGAAGAAGAGTACTCACTATTTCAACAAACAACAGTGACTATGTTAGGCACAATGCTCTGGTGGTGCATAGTAAAGCACTGAGATTTGATCTGTTGTTAGGAATCGATGCAATAAAAGTATTGACAGGCACCACTGTTGGACCTACAGGTATAGTTTAAATCAGCAATGTGAAAGTCTCCACATGTGCAACTATCTCCATCAATGAACCAGATTTACTGCTACGTTTGACCATCAAAAACTAGCATGGATTGCAGCATGGAAATGAGCAGATAACTAAGGACTGCATAATGGAATGCCAGAATATTAAGTGGCTGTGGAACAGACTAGATTATGATCAAGAACTCAGGGCATGGATGGACAAGTGCTGGCTTGTGCCATACTCAGAAGGAAGACTTGACACGCCTAAGAGATTAATTCCATTGATGGCCGTGAAGGTGTGTTCAGTGATGGATTATCACAAACTTTACAATCATGTAGAAGTATTCATGGCAAATGCAGATGTTTGTGCTGCTAAGATGTGTGAGCAGCACCAAACAAAAAGGCAAATGTGTAACTGCTTGAGCTAATAAAGGGTGTATAATCAAGTATGAGTTCACGAGACACTGCTCTGCTACAACTGGGTGCAGATGGCAACCTATCGCCTGTCACATATGTTAGTAAGATACACAAACGGAACAAAGATACACATGTATTGAGCGTGAGCTACTGGCCATCGTATTTGGCACACAGAGATTTCAAACATACCCATATCCTCACAATTTCCAAGTCGTCACTGACCACAAACCCCTCACTATGATTATTGATAAACCAATCACCTCGGCTCCGGCACGTCTGCGATGAATGTTAATACAACTTCAGGGATACAATTTCAAGCTTTCCTATAACAAGGGATCTTATAACATATTGGCTTATGGACTTATGGTATTATTACCATACTTTAACATGGGTACTAATTAGAGGTCACCATTTCGGTAGGCTCCCACTTTGGGGCGCCTCCGATAACAGGGAGAACTGGAGCGCTGAAATAGAAAGAAATACTGGTAAAAGAAGACATTGTCTTCTTATAACAATGAGGACGTGTAACGCGCCTTTGTTATGAATTCATGAGGTTTTATATATCCAATATATATGTGTGTTTTCCGAAACTCGGGTTACAAAGAAAGACAGTGCATTTTGTAAAGTCTGTATTAATGTTCAATGCTCCTCTGGCTACCTAACGGGAGCTGAGGAGTAAGGCATGTGCTCTGTCTCTAGTCGCCGTGGAAGTAAGGTCGATGGAAATATATACTGTCTGACATATTGGGGTCTGGTTTGTATGTGGCTCCCCTCATTATGAAGGTTATCATCAGCAGGGTGCATTTGCAGGAGGAAGCTGTGGACCCCATGACATCAGCTTACATCAATGATACCTTTGTTGACAAAGACGTTGTGTACACATCTTGAGTCAGGAAACATTTAGCTCGATTAAGGCTAGAATGCTAAGATTTGGAAAGGTTTGGAAACACACATACTGGGACTAACTGATCGTCTGAACAGAGCATGGTGTCCTGTACTAGAAACAAGGGAACACATGACAAACCTAACAAATATCGCAACATGACAAACTGTATTTTTCTTGTGTGGAAAGTTCATAGGGAACCTCCCAGTATGTGTGTGGCATCCAGAGTAATATAGAGAAGAACCTGTTCAATCACAAACGGCTGGAATGACAAGGTGACAGACTCCCTACTAAGCCACTGATCGGTACAGTGCACACTTCTGAGCTAGACGCAGTACAGATCATGGCAATTCACAGAAATAGTTGACATCCAAGAGTGACACACAATATTTTGCTCAAAGAATTTGCCCTGTGATGACAAAAGCAGCAGTCAGATTGACAATATGAATGTGTGGGGAATGCCAAAATATATATCCAGTGACAGTTCACTGGGAGAAAGAAAAACTGCAGGTGAGCAGACATTACCAATGGTTGGGAATGGACATTACACACTATGGTGCTTACCATTTCCTTACTATCACGGATTGTGGCCCATTGCGGTTTTCAGTGTGAAGACAGCATGGCTGAACTTGGCAAGTATAATTTGCCAACCAAAAGTGGTCTTTTGTGAACGTGTCCCACCTTGCAAAATACTGACAGATAAGGAAACAGCCTTCTGCAGCAAAGAATTTAGGATGTTCGCAGATCACTGGGGCGTGAACTTTGTACATATGCCCCATATTGTGACATGGATGACGGTCGAATTTGAGCATATAAAAAGCAGGTGCTTCTTTTATTGGGAAGAACATTCTTCCTTTTGACTCAGCAGTTCAAAGGCAAACTTTAATTTCAACATTTCAAGACAGAAAAAAATGAAAAAGCGGTCAAAATATACATATATAACAAATAAATATTACGAAAGTAACTCTTCTACCTACCTAGAATTTTTACATTTTTTAACTTATCTTGAAGCATTTATTCACTTTAAAAAAGTGATATCCCGAATATTAGGTTAGAGTAACACTAAAATAGTTGAATTGCGTGCGACAGTCATCTGTGGAGTGCTGATAACTGCTCAATAATAAAAAAATACTGATAGAAAACCACCCAATATGTGTCACAGTGACAATTTAAAAAAATTTGAGTTCCTATGCATTATTTGACCTGTGTGCTGAAATAATAACGTTATTATTTAGAAAGCCATTCTTAATATGGGAACGGGAGGGTGTTTTGTAACTATTCTGTACAGTCACTTAACAATTTATTATAAAAAAGATATTGGAAAGCTTTAATTGAAAATATTATTTTAAAAATAGTGCATGTCAAATAGTACATAAGCGCCAAGTTTTATTATGCCCAAAGATATTTTTATGGCAGTTTTTGTTTAGTAAATTGTTAGATGAAAGTACAGAATAGTTAACAACATGTGGGCTCTACATACCTTCTACAAAACGTGAGAAAGCAGAAACAGATATGACTCCCCTCCTTTTAGCCCTGCCATAAAAAATGGAAACAGAGAACGATTACATATCTTGTTGACTTCTAACTGGCCATGAAAAGGGGGCCCATTTTACATTAAACTTATATAGGAAAGTGATCCCTCTCGCTAATATTTTAAATATTTATTATATTTTTAATTCCTTTGTCGCAGACACTTTTTTAAAGCCCCAAAATGTAGATCTTCATATTTTCTCAGATGTAAACTACGCTGGGTTAGATATTAAAGATTTACCAATATTTTTGTTTTGCTAATTACTGATGGCAAATAAATGAGTGCATATTTTATGTAAACTTTGTAAAAGAAAGTGATTCCCATTTACATTTTAAAAGTATTGGATAAACAGCAAAAATCAAACGAAATTCTCTAAGAACAAAATAGTTAAGCAAAAATAAATAAATAAAAATGAATAAATAAAATAAAAATGTTAAAACAATTAAATACCAAAAAAGCAATTTTTGTGATCAGTTGTCTATAAGTCTATAATTCAACTAACTTGGAATTAAATTATTATTTTTATGGTAAACATTATTTTCTCAGAAATTTCACGAACACATTTTTGATAAAAATCTAAATGTCAGATTGTAAAAGATATTTTGAGATATTTTTTTTTTTTTTGCATCCGAGATTCAAACTGCTTTATTCACATTTGGGCTATTTTGACTAATAGTGGACGGAAAAAAAACAAGTTAAAATTGTGAAATATGAAACGTTGGACATATGAAACGAAACACGTGTTCTGGCTATTAATGATTCTATTTTTATTTTATTTTTTTTTTATAAATTCTACTTTTAAATAATTTTTTTTATTACTATTTCATTTTATATAATTTTTTATTTTTTATTGCTATTTCATTTTTATATAAATTTCATTTTTTCAATCGATGAAGATTTAGGTAATAAATAATCGGAAAAGAGAAGACACCCCCCCCTCCAACGGTTGGTTTTATTTATTTTATTATTTTTATTCAAATTCTCGTTAAGTGAACGATTCTCTTTTATAGCGAATTCTTAATAGGATGCTATAAAAAAGGAATAATCAAGGACCAAGGTCTGAGGCTAAGAAATTTATCCTAACACATCAATGACAACTGGCTGAGAGAGAAAGAGAAAAAGAACGTTTTACCTCTTGCAACAGATGCCGTCGGTTGCGACCTCAGGTATTAATCCTTGTGGTCCCGTAATAATTCTTTATCAATACAATAATTGATTGAGAAAGAAAAAACAAAGGAACTACCAAGACGGTGTCCCAATAGTAAATAAGAGAAGAAGAAAAGAAAAGGAAAGAGAAGAAAAGGAACAACTTCAGACACGGTGTGAACCGATTGTAAAGATGGGGGTAAAAATTAACACACAAGCTAGTCAACCCATACAATTTTATAGAAGGTCTAGGGTCACATGATTTATCCATTAGTATAAAAAACAATCACAAAGGGAAAGACGCTTTCGCATCCATCTCTCAACACCCGAGGTCATTGAAGGTAGGAAAGATTTTCTTATACACTCCCGTCTCAAGAGAAAAAATAAATAAATAAATAAAATAAATGAATAAATAAATAGTAAACAGTGAAGTTGTCTGAGTACATTTTAATACAAATAACTGTTAATTTTGGGTCCAAACACTCAAAATTCTAAATTTAGATTCCCGGGACATGGATCCAACTTGATAAATTGAACAAATCCAAGAAAAATAAGTTTTAAGGGGTCGAAGCAAAAACCCCCCCAAAAAACTGAACCTTCAGCCAATCCCTGGTCCAAACATTCCAAACCAACATAAAGTGTATTCAGACATAGGGCAAGCTTCGTAATCGGTTTTTGTCAAAATTTGACTGCCAAGCCGGCTGAACTGCTAGTAAATAAATAAAAATAAAGGATAAAGAGAAAAGGAAGAAAAAAAAATGGGAGAGGTAAATAAATAATTACCTATTTTCTGAGAGTGGACTGTTAGTGAATTGAATGTAGGCAATTCCAACAGTACCAATTCTCACCCTCTGGGGGAACTTGCTGAATACCTACGCAGTTGAAATGGTACCATTGATTGCATTCATCACAGCATATCATTGGACTACCATTATCCGGTAGAACACATCCTGGGCAAATACATGCATGTTCAGCATCATTTAATAAATTATCCACCATCATATCATGGGATAATGAAGGATCCTGGTTGAGGCAACTTCCACACCGCCAACTCTCCTCTTCTGGTGGAGGTTGATATAGACCAACACAGGAAAAATGGTACCAGTCATCACAGCAGTCACAACATATCATGGCACTGCCATTGTCTGGTTCACCACAATCAGGGCAAATCCAACCAAGCTCTGTGCCCTCTTCAATAGGGTCTTCAAGTACAGATGTACAGCCATTCAGATTGTCATCAGCATTCCCCATCAAGGAATCAAGTCCATCAATGGGTTCTTGAATAGACGACTCCAAGGGATAGAGGTGCTTCAGGGAATGAACTTGCAAGGAGCCATCTCCTCGTTTTATCTGAGCAGATCTCACCAATCCGTCATCTCCTGTAAATAGACGTGTGACCCTACCCAATGCCCAAAACGGTCGAGGTTTGTTAGGGAGTTTGATTGTGACTACATCTCCCACACAAACAACTGGTGAAGTCCCTCCTTGTTGTCTTTGAGCATGCTCTCTTATACTAAGCAGATAATCTTCGTACCAAATTTTCTTAAATCTTTTTAATGCATCATTCCTGCAATTTAAGGACTCTAAGAGTTGTTTCCGAGAGGGAGGTTCTAGTTGATAAATACCCTCCCCATCCATTCTCAAAATCAAACGAGGGTTTACTACAGGGCGTAAAAAGTGATTTGGACTTATTATTTCCAAACTTGAGTCAGATGAACTTCTGTAAGTCAAGGGACGGTCATTTATGGCATTTTGTACATCAGAAATAATTGTCAGGAGATCGAAATAATCATGACTAGCTCGTCCAATTAATTTATACAAGCAAGACTTGATGGTTTTAATCAGTCTTTCCCATACACCTCCATACCAAGGAGAGTGTACAGGGATCTTAACATGCTTGATTTGGCATGTCCCCAATTTCTCCCTGAATTCACTGGAAGCAATCACCTCATGAATCATGTCACATCCAGCCACAAATGACTTAGCATTGTCACTATAAATATGCGAAGGAATCCCATAAATATTTGAAAATCGAATCAAGGCCATTAGGAATGAGTGAACAGACATATCCTCAATCAGTTCTAGATGAACTGACCGTACCTCCAAACAAGTAAAGACCAGGATATACATCTTCACCCTCTCCCCACCTCTCAGAACCCACAGATGACCCGTATAGTCTACTTCTGTGTGCAAAAATGGTCTTATCATATTCACCCGATGTTTAGGTAAATCAGTCATTTTGGGGTAGGTAAATGGAATAGAGTTAAATTTCTGGCACAAGGAGCATCCTGATAAAATTCTCTTTACCGCCTGCCTACCCTGGGGTATCCAGTACCCAGATAACCTGACCTTATTCAAGGTAGCAGGAACACCCAGATGCTTACACTGGTGGTGACAGTCCAATATTATGAGATTAGTAAGATGGTGATCCTTAGCAATAAGCAAGGGATTAACTATTTCGTATTCATATACAGAGACCTTCCCAATTCTTCCCTTGGATCGAATTAATCCTTCCTTATCCAAAAAAAGGTTTAGACTTCCCACTCTCGGTGGTATTGACCTACCTGAAGGATTTTGTAAGTATTCTAATTCCTCCCAGAAGGATTGTTTCTGCATTACTTTAATCAAGTGTGTCCGAGCCATCTTACCAAAGTCGGAGTCTCTTTTCCTCAACCTATTAATAAACTTGAACACACATGTGGTGACATTTAATAGTTTAGACAATGAAGAATATCTATCATATTGCACAACTGGCTCCTCCTGGCTGTGCGAAACAGCACAAACCATCGAAGATACAATCTTTTTGCTTTCTGGGCTCAAACAACTCAAAGGATTTTCAGGCCAAGAAATCGGTTGGTCTCTTAGCCAAGACGGTCCAGAAACCCAATATTCCAAATTGGCCCTCAGTTTAGAGGTAGGAATACCCCTGGTGATAAGGTCAGCGAGATTCTGTGCAGTAGGCACATATTTAAACTGAATGGCCACACCAAATTTAGACATCAATTCAGCCTCCCATTGACTAATGTCCTTCAATCTATTCATGGCAAAAACATTCTTGCTATTAGTCCGCCTTGTGACCAACCAGGATAATACTATTTGTGAATCAACTGCAAGAAATACCTTTTTGAAACTTACATTAGAATAGGCCTTCAACAAAGTCGGAAGGCACTTTATGGCCAAGAAGGCCGATAAAAGCTCCAGAGTTGGTAAACTCTTCGATTTAAGAGGCGCCACCTTTGCCTTGGAAAAAACCAGAGATGAAACCTTCCCCTGGACTGCATATGCTGCAAATCCATATGCCCTTTTGGATGCATCACAAAACAGAAATAATTCAGCTTCCCTCCCTTCGTCAAGGGTTTTTCTAGGGAAGGTAACAGAACCAAGTTCTGACAATTCATGAGCGATGACTGCCCATTTGGATTGAAGTTCACTTGGCACAATTTCATCCCACTCAAAACCTAATTTCCACAACTCACTAACAAGAGTACGTGCCTGTATAGATACCGGCAAACATAATGAGAGTGGATCGAATATCCTTGATGCTTCAGACAGTATATGCCTTTTAGTTGCTGCCTCAGGGTTACAATTATAGGAAGCAATATTGATGGTATCAGTAAGAGGATCGTAACGATAACCTAATACCTTCTCCCAAGGACAGCTGTGACTCACAAGAGTACCATCTCTCCTCATTAAATCGTGTAATTCTGTATGATTAGAATTGCAAGATTGGAGTATGAATCCTCCTTCTTGCAATCTTTCTACTGCTCGTGTATACAAGCCCGTTAACTCATCCAAGGAATTGCTCGTTTTAATCAGATTATCTACATAAAAATTAGACTGTAACATCCCAGTGCAATCATCCAAAGGATAACGCCCAGCATGAAATTTTAGTATGCAATTCAAGATGAATGGGCTTGCACTAAACCCAAATAAGATTGTTGTGTAACGATAACACATTAGCTTATTATTTTTTCGCAGAAAGAAACAAAATTTATTCTTATCAGATTCACTAGATAATCGAATCATCAAGAATGCCTTCTTGATGTCTGCTAAAAATACATACCTATTTGTTCGGAAAAGCAGAGTTAAATCAAGCATGTCCCCTGTTAAGTTGATCCCAGGATAAGCAGCATCATTTAGAGAGACAGAATTCTTAGTTTTAAAAGAACAGTTAAAAACTGGTCGAATTTTAGTTGTAGTTGTATGCTCGTCTTTGAACACAGGTCTATGTGGAACCCACACATAATGCTTGTATTCCTGAGGGGAGCATTCTAGGGGTTCAATTATCCCTTCTCTTTCTTGGTCTTCAAAAACCTTAATATACTCCTCATATAAGTCCTTCTTCTTTAAATTGAATACTACTCTGTCCAGCACCTTAAGTGCTATATGATGGTTAGATTGAACCTGAGATAACTTGTCCTTATGCCAAGGCAATTTAACCAAATAATGACCATCTTTATAAACTATGTTTTGCATGAATTCTTCCATCTTTTGATTGTCATAGTCAGAAACCGATTCTATGTCAGGCAGTCCCAAGGATTCTAGACTAAACATCCATTCCAAGCCCCGATCCACAGTGCTTCCTTCAAAAATGTCGGCAAATGGATCCACATAGGTCGGAACAGGATTCACAATACTATTAACCAAAGAATCGTTACAATAGTACTGCCTGTCAATTTCATAGCTCAAGGCTCCCGGAGTTATAGCAATCTTACTGATTTGGTTCTCATGTGAAAAATGTTTCGTATTTCCTATGGGGATAATGCCAGCGGATGTCTGCCAAGCCGCACCATTCATGCATCGTGTTATCTTCATGGGACGCATATATTGAATCAAATCAATTCCCATGAGACCCCACAATTGTACACTGCCACTCTCTATCTCTGCAGCAAAGGTATAATTCAGTTTTCTTAGGTTTTCCCAAACCAGAGGAAGGTCTGGTACTTTGTGAGACAGATTCAATTCGCAATCAATTAGAATAGGTAGTTGGGGGGCTACTCCTGGCAAGACCTCTACAACTGTTGTTAACTGCTTGAAAATGCGACGTTTTCTCCCCACAAAGGTCACAACGTCCATGGCCACCTCCTCCCACGAGTCTGGATCGCACTTCAGGTGCTGAAGAACCCTTTCAGAGAAATATGACCTCTGACTGCCTGAATCAATAAGGCAATTCAAAGAAACTGAGGAGGCTCCCCTTTTAATTGTGATGTTGACCATTGGCAGTAGGTTTTGAATGTCCCCAAGTTTTGTACTTATGCTAGTATTTATTTCTGTTTCCTCTAGTACAAATTGAGGACACATAGAAGCATAATGCCTCCGAGACTTACAATACCTGCAAGGGAATCTAAATCCCTTGACTCCTGGACAGGCTTTCTGATCATGGCTGGCAACTGTGCAGAACTCACATAATCCAAGTTGCCTACAGCGTTGCAGGCGCTCATTGTATGAGGGATAGGTAGTACACTGAGAACTAGTGTGTCCATTTCTTGCACAAAAATTGCAATAAGGAATCTTGTCTTCCAAGTCTAGGTCTGCGTGAAAACTTTGTAATGCAGAATTTTTAGGTGGGCTTCTCGTCCAAACAGCATTTGACCTTGGCTTAAACCGTGGAATCAGTTCTGTCTTAGGAGTTGAAATAGGTTTAATCCGGAGTAATGCTTTAATAACTTCGTGACTATACTGCAGTATGCAGTTCAAGCCAGGATATGGTGTGCTAGAGCCTCTAATGAGCTCTGCCTTTATCTCATCAGGGATCTTATCAAATAGGATATGAGCCACCAGACATCCACTTCCGGAGTCCTCAACTAAAAAATCATAACCATAGTCTGAATCTAACTCACCAAGTTCATACTGAACCTGGGAAAGATATTCCTTTAGTTGTTCGTAAGACTTGTCCACCTTAGGTGTAGACTGCACTATTCTTTTAAAAATTTCTTCCCTAATGGCTTCTCTGTCCCAGTATTCCTCTTTTAAAATATTTATGGTCACATCATAATTATGGTCATTTTCTGACAGGTAATGGATCAGATGAAATGGCCGACCTATCACATATGCCTTAAGGCATATGAGTTTTTCCTTCTTTGAGCTCACTCCAGATGTGCAAAACTCAAAACGGGTTAGGAAATCCCGCAGGGCAAATTTATTGGTTTTATCAACGCCAGTAAATGTTGGACATGTTATTTTAGGCTTCGCTAATTCAATGCCAGATTGAGCTGGGGAAGGTAGAGTGGGAGGAGTTGAGGTTAGTAAAGGGGAATGGATCTCTGAAACCGGTAAGGAAGCATCTAACTGCGACAATAATTTATTCACCCTGGTTTTGTAAGTGAAACTGTCTGTCAAACAGCTCCTCATCTCAATCGATGGTGTCTCCTTCATTACTTTCTTGTCAATATGCAATAACTCTTGGAGCCACTGGAGAATGTCTCGTTTATGAAGTTCTAATACATCTCTCTCAAGAGGTTCAAGTCCACTAAGATTTTCTAGTGTTAAGTCTATCATCGTACGAGTGACTCTCTGATCTTCCAATAAGGATGACCGTGATGATTGTTCAACTTGTAAGGAATTCATTTTAATATAAAAAACAGTACCTGTTGCAATGTATAGCGAATTCTTAATAGGATGCTATAAAAAAGGAATAATCAAGGACCAAGGTCTGAGGCTAAGAAATTTATCCTAACACATCAATGACAACTGGCTGAGAGAGAAAGAGAAAAAGAACGTCTTACCTCTTGCAACAGATGCCGTCGGTTGCGACCTCAGGTATTAATCCTTGTGGTCCCGTAATAATTCTTTATCAATACAATAATTGATTGAGAAAGAAAAAACAAAGGAACTACCAAGACGGTGTCCCAATAGTAAATAAGAGAAGAAGAAAAGAAAAGGAAAGAGAAGAAAAGGAACAACTTCAGACACGGTGTGAACCGATTGTAAAGATGGGGGTAAAAATTAACACACAAGCTAGTCAACCCATACAATTTTATAGAAGGTCTAGGGTCACATGATTTATCCATTAGTATAAAAAACAATCACAAAGGGAAAGACGCTTTCGCATCCATCTCTCAAAACCCGAGGTCATTGAAGGTAGGAAAGATTTTCTTATACTTTCAAGAGATTTAGGAGGTTTGTTTTACAATCCGCATTGATTTGAAAAAGTGTTCAAAAACAAATATATAACAAAGGTTACAAAAAAGTAAAACACTCTTCTACCTATCTGAATATTACCCACTTAAAAACGTTTATTCGGTTCGAAAAACAAATAGTGTCTGGCATTACGCGAGAACAACAAAAATGGCCACACGTTGACGCTTTCGCTTTACCATTTGAAGTCTTGATAAATATAACAGTAAAATCTATTGGGTGGGTTTCTAACAGTATTTTCTTTTATTTGTTTAAGTCATTACCAATACTTCAACGGCGTAAGTGTCCAGTAGCGTCCATTTAAAAAAACGTTTTAAAGTGTGGAAAAAAAAACTATTTAGAGGGTAAAGTAGATTACCCGGTGATAGCGTAAGCTCCGAGGGCTTGCAAAGGATGCCCTATGCGATCCCCCCTACTGGGTCGAGTAACAAGTATTGTAGTACGGCAAGCAGCGAGTAACTAAGTTGTGCCAACCGTTCACCAGTAAGTCATTAACAGAACTGGTACTAGTCAGAGACACAATTCTTTTATAACAGAAGAATTCCCCCTCCAAGTCTATAAGAGACTCGTCCTCTCAACCACTCAGATTAGAATTCCGCCCTCGAGGCCGGCGCCACCAAGTAAGCAATCTTCTTTTTTCCTTTTTATTTTTATTTTCTCACAAAAGTGAGTATTCAGATAGGTAGAAGAGTAACTTATCTGGCATTTGATAACATTTATTTGTTATATATTTGCGTTCTTTAGCACTTATTCATACGTACTACCTAGTCGGAAAAGAGAAGACGAAAAAAAAAAAAAGATTTACAAGCCCCCCCCCCCAAAAAAAAACCCAGTCGATTTTATTTATTTATTTTATTATTTCATTCACATTCCAGTTAAATGAACAATTCTCTTTCAATAGCCGGAACGTGTGTTTCGTTTCACATGCCCGACGTTTTCATATTTAGCAATTTTGATTTATCAGGTTATTTCGGCCATTATTATTTTTCGCCACTATTAGTAAAAAATAGTCCACGTTTGTTATAAAGCATGGCGATTATTGAATTGCAATAATAATTAAAGAAAAAAAACCAAAAAAAACTTAGGTACAAGTGCACTTACTGATCCGTGCTAAAATAACATTATTTAGAAAGCCATTCTTAACATAGGGAGGGAAGAGTGTTTTATACTTATTCTGTACTTTAACCTTACAATTTCATAAAAACAGATATCATAAATTGTCTGTATTTTTGAGATGAGGTGTTTTCATTGATTGAAATTGTCGGACTAAATTGCTCATCTTGGTTGTTATTGTTACAACGTTTCGGCCGTTTTGCCCTCCGGCCTTCGTCAGGTGTTTTGTATCGAACTGGAAAATACTGTTTAAAAAAATAGACCAATAGTGCACTAGCACGAAAACTTATTTTACTGTTTAAGATTATTCAATGGAATTTTTATAAGTGTAAAAAATAAAATAAAAATTAAAAAAAAAAACTTACCTTTCATTGCAGAAATTCAATACAGGGAGTGATGGGGGGGGACAAGATGAATTTTTTTCTTTTGCGTTCAAAACAGAAAATCTGTTTTGTTTTCTTTAACAAATTGATACAACTTTTGTTTTTTGTGTATTCAATTCATTAAGAAATAATATTATATGGAAATATAAAAAAAAATTAAAATTAAAACATGAAAAACACGATTTAAAGAGAAAATCAACTACGAAAGAACAATGAATTTCGGTCATTATAAGACGGTGAAATCTTTATTTTGTTCCTCGTATCAAAATGTCCGTTCGTTAGTTATGTGTGTCGTTGCCGTAAGTGCCGTGACTATCAAGTTTAGATATTTATCAATGTTTAAGGCTTGTTGTGTTTTGTTTTGTTTTTTGTTTTGTTTTTTGTTTTGTTTTCTTTTTGTATTTTTGTGTTTGCGTGTTCAGTTCATTAAAAAAAAAAAATTTCAAGATATAAAAATCAGATTTTTTTTTTTAACTGAACACATTTCATTATTTTTATCCTCGAACAGAGATTAAAGCATGATCTGATCCCCCGATCCAGAAAAAAAAATGTCTTGTAACAGCAGTCCATAAATGTCAAATGTTTACTCCAAAATGTAAAACTGATTTTTCGATAACAAACGTTTATTTTCGTATTACTATTTTATTTTTAGGGTAAATGTTTATTTTAACCACAACAGAACACCGACCAATAAAATATGGTTCTTTATAAGTTTTCGGGATCGCTGACAACGAATCTGATATTCAAACCCGTCGCAAATTTACCGTTTCCATGAACCTTCGCACTATTTTGTGCCAATTCACCGCCATCGTTTATGCTATTATGCGTTCGTCACATCGCGGAAGAATTTTTAAGCAGACATTTGAAATAACAAGTTTTCAGAAACAAAAAAAAAGTTAATTTTTCTGTATTACGTAGTTTTTAATGCTTTTTAATTGATCTAAAAATATAAGTTTTCACGAGCGGTTTACAAAAGCATTTTTATTTTTCGATTTTTTTTTTTTTTTTTGGAGGGGGGTTATTCAATTATAGAACTTGTACAAAAGGTGCTTCTACAGTTTAATTTACCGTTTTTCCGAAAATAACGCCCCCCCACCAATTTACCGTAAGTAACGCACCGACATACACCGAGCAGGCAGGAACCACCCGTCCCCCCCTGCCCCTCCACCCCCTACCCATCCAATGTAAATAGATTTTTGTGAAAAATTAAACAGTTCTTCTGCTCGGTGTATGTCGGCGCGTTACTTATGGGGGAAAACGGTAAATTAAACTGCAGAAGCACCTGTTGTTAAATGTTGTATATTGAATAACCCCCCCCCTAAAAAAAACAACGAAAAATAAAAATGCTTTTGTAAATCGCTCGTAAAAACTCATTTTTTTTTAGATCAATTAAATAAACATTAAAAACTACGCAACACAGAAAAATGAACCAAAGTTTTTGGTTTCTGAAAACTTGTTATTTATGGCCTGAGTATTTATGAGAAGGATTAGGGCGAGGAAAGGATGCCATAGAGGCCACAACCAAGAATACCTTAAATGAATAACGTTGGAAGTGTGTAGATTCTAACTCCATATAAAGACAGACGTATATTGAAGGTTGAGAACCGATTTTATTTACTACCAACAATTTGTATTAGGAGAGGCAAAGTGTTCGTAGGATAGAATGTGATTTAACAAAGGAGGTGAATGTTCGTAAAATGTTTGTAGGTATGCATGAATTGACAAGGAATGAATGTTCGTAAAATGTTTGTAGGTATGTATGAATTGACGAGGAATGAATCTTCGTAAAATTTTTGTAGGTATGTATGAATTGACAAGGAATGAATGTTCGTAAAATGTTTGTAGGTATGTATGAATTGACGAGGAATGAATGTTCGTAAAATTTTTGTAGGTATGTATGAATTGACAAGGAATGAATGTTCGTAAAATGTTTGTAGGTATGTATGAATTGACAAGGAATGAATGTTCGTAAAATGTTTGTAGGTATGTATGAATTGACAAGGAATGAATGTTCGTAAAATGTAACTTATCTTTTAGACGATGGAGAGAGTCAGGGTAGGCCGGTCATCCTGCTGTCGGTGATGCGTGTCCTGACTTGTAACTGGAAAGCGAGGGACTTCTTTCATCAACTCTAGCAGCCCGGCGTCTTCGTCGTCTTTCTCCTCCTCTCTCTTCTTTGGTTTGTGTGAATTAGGCATCGTTTAGAACTGAAGGTGTTTGGCCCATCACATGAGAGCGTAGTCGGCTTCAGTTCACTGGTGCCTTATTTCATTTTCTTCTTCATCTCTTTAGGTCGGGTGAGAGAATGTCTGTACATTCACTGACGCAGCTGGGCAAAAATCTCCTGTTCCCTCCTCTCGGTTTCCTCAAATGCCTCGTTTTTATAGTGGCAAACTGGCTCCCAGCGACTGTGATATTTAAGGTGTTTATTTTAGGCGTGGAGCTCTGCCATTGGTTGATAATTATTTTGTGGTTATCTTATTTTTTTCTTCCCAAGCGGAAGCGATGCGTGGAGCCATGTGCAAACGACGATTTTTTATTTTGTCTCTCATGGTGGCTGCGTTAACATCCGGTTGGCTGCCCATTCTCATCATGTTCCCACGTATTTCAAATGTCTGCTAAAAAATTATTCCGAGATGTGACAAGTCACCTTACTATGTGTGTCCATGCGTGAACGCATCATGTAAGAATAGCATAAACGATGGCGGTGAGTTGGCACAAAATAGTGCTAGGGTTCAGGGGTTAATACCATGGAAACGGTAAATTTGCGACGGGTTTGAATATCAGATTCGTTGTGAGCGACCCCGAAAACTTATAAAAAACCGAATTTTATTGGTCGGTGTTCTGTTGTAGTTAAAGTAAACATTTACCTATCATTTTTAGTCTCATGTCTGGGATGAGGGGGGGGGGGCAAATGTATTCTAAATTTAATAGGTTGTCATTCTTTTATATCTTAAAAATATATTATTTTTTAATGGATTGGGCACGCAACAGAAAATGTATGAAGTCTTAACCAATCGATTAAATTTCCTCTTTTGAACACAAAATAAAAAAGTATTCTTTCTTTTATTTGTATTTAATTTTCTGGAATAGACTGTAAGTTTTATTTAGGCACCGCCAAAAATGGCCGCAAAATCAAGTTGTTATTTTTTAAAACGAAATTACATTTATTAAAATCCATTATTTCTGAGTAACTTTTTTTTTTTCCAGAAAGATAAAACCCTGAATTTTATCATATAGAAAACAGAATAATGTAAAACTTTTTCTACTATTTTTAATTAAATTTTAAATGTTAAATTTTCCCCAAAAGTTAACAATTGACATATTTTGTCTTGCACAAAAAACGTACATAAATATTTAAAAAAAAAAGAAGGTTTTTGAAATAATTAATTTATTTATTTATTGTCTAACTAAGATTTAGGATGATTTTCTAAGAGAATATGCAAAAATATTATAATATAAGTACCTGGATTTAAAATAATTCCACTTATTCATATAGGTAACCAGTTATTTCGCGTCGATCTAGAGTCTAGATCGACACTGTTTACGTTTGCGTTTGATAAGAAGCAAACTATGGAAGACCAAACAGGCCCAAAAAAACTATTTTTCAGTGACGAAAATTTCAATGTATTATTAAACTGAGGCTGGCCAGTACCAGATGGGTGACCATTTGTATGAGTTTGGTTTTTAATGTGTATGTGTGTGGGGGCCAGGCTCCCCAAAATGGGGGTGGGGGCAATTTAAAGCAGAATAAAAAAAAATTATTTCAGCGCGTTTGGTCCACCGTAGTCGAAAGGCGGCAAACGTTTTCAAACGGGATCGAAAAAAATGATGCTATTTTTAACACAAAGGGCACAATATTTATCGAATTTTTTTTTTTTTTTTTTTTGGTATCGATTCTTAAAAACATGTCCTGTTTTATAATGGTCATGCACTCATGCATTATTCGGCTCGCTAAAAAAAAATTGTTAATTTATTTATCAAAAATTTAAAAATGGCTTTTTTCGTATAAATATTAAAAAAAATTTTTTTTTGTTTTGCTTAACTTAAATTAATTATTTTACTTAACATATTCACCGAATTTCACACTTCAAAACTCAAAAGCGGGATAATTAAACACAATCGAAGTTCTGATATTCAGACGTCAAAATAAGGTATGCAAACAATTTTTTTTTTTTTTAATCTATAATTCTGTCCCTTACAACAACACTATGTTTTGTTCAGTTTCAGATGATTATTTTAAGCATATTTGTTCCCACTTCAAAACAAGGGGGGGGTTGTAAGCAAAAAGACACACATATATATATATATATATATATATATATATATATATATATATATATATATATATATATATATGTATACATATATATAAATATCGTTTATGAAAAATAAGTACACTGTTATAAAGTTCATTCTTCTCTTAATAATCGCTGAAAATTTCGTATTGATCGGATAATTACCTGATTTTTGGTAGATTTTTAAAAAGACGGTCTGTCAAAAAGTACTGGCCTGCCCCCCAAAATAATATCCAAGTATAATTTTTAAAAAACACATGGCCTGAAGATCTCCTTGATAATGCTGTCTGTTTCTTGCTGTCGAAACCTATCAAAATATACCTGATAGATCTCCCTTTTCTTCAAGTTTAGAATCAAATGTTCCAAAATACTCAAGAATACTGCATGGTTTGAAGAAACGATCGCCAATTTATCAACATGCCACAGCAACTGTACTCAACATTTCCTGATCCTGTGGAAAATGGTCTTCTGCAATTGAGTTATTTTCTCTTTGTCAAGAACTTAAACACAAGGGTCGGCAAGTGGGAGTGAAAAGCCAGCACCCACGAGGAGGGGCATTCTGACCTGCAAACAGTGCCAGACATTCTTGTTAATGGCACTTCTTCAGCCGATTAAACAAACCCATTCTCAATGTAAAAAGGCAAAGCCTTAGAGGGTGAACCTCCTTGAACAGAACTACAATCACACAGCAATCAACGGATGCAGAAATACTCTAATCACTGTTGATTTGAGGGCCGAGGATAAAAATAATAAGCATTGACAAATATCTAAAATTAATGGGAAACCAATTCCGTACAGTTAACTAATGAACGGACATTTTGACACGGGGAACAAAATAATGATTACACCGTCTTCTAATGACCGAAATTCATTGGTCTTTAGAAGTTGATTTTATCTTTGAATAATTTCATATTTAAATCGTGTTTTTCATCTTTTAATTTTGATTCTTTTATATTTTCGTATATTTTATTTATTTTTCATGAATTGAACATACAAAACAAAAGGTGTATTAATTTACTAAAGAAAACAAAACAAGTTTTCTGTTTTGAACTCAAAAGTGAAAAAAAAAAAAACGAATTCATCCCTTTTTTTTTTGTTTTTGTATTGAATTCCTGGAATGAAAGGTAAGTTGTTTTCTTGGGTTTGTATTACTGTACACATAGATTCGAAAAAGTTGTCAAAAATCAAATATATAACAAATAAATGTTATCAAAGGCAAGATAAGTTACTTTTCTACCAAACTGGATATATTTTTTGTGTTTTTATTCAATGTAACATATTTATTCAGCTCGAAAAACATGCAGTGTTTATCGATGTATTGGACAATTCAAAATGGCGTCCGACTCTCTCTTAAATATGGTAAGTTCGAGAAAAGGTGTTATAAATAATAAACTAGACAAAATACTATTAAAAAACACCGAATATATGTCAACCTATGTCACGGTAATATATATTGAGCGAATTTCTAACAGTATTTTGTCTAGTTTATTATTTATAACACCTTTTCCCGAACTTACCGTGTTTAAGAGAGAGTCGGGCGCCATTTTGAATTTTCCAATACATCGGTAAATACTGCATGTTTTTCGAGCTGAATAAACATGTTACATTGAATAAAAACACGAAAATTATATCCAGTTTGATAGAAAAGTAACTTATCTTGCCTTTGATAACATTTATTTGTTATGTATTTGTTTTTTGACAACTTTTTCGAATCTATGTGTACAGTATTACAAACCCGTTTTCTTTTCTTTTCTTTTTTTTTTTGCACTTAAAAAAAATCGAATTAAATAACTTTTAAAATAATTTTAAACATTAAAATAAGTTAATTTTTATTGCAATTCAATAAAAAAGAATATTGATTCCGCGATGCTTTATAACTTCATAACTTTGAATAAAAAAAAGTTTGAATCTCCGATTTAAAAAATCTACAAATATCTTTTATAATCTGACATTTAGATTTTTTTCAAAAATGTGTGGGTTTGTATTACTATGCAGATAGACTCGAAAAAGTTGTCAAAATTTTTTTTAAAAGAAACAAACAAATATTGTGTTCGTTACAACTCTACTTTAAACCGAGTCATTGTTTGTTTCGTTCACCACACTCTTTTCTTCTACCTCTTCTTTTACGCACGTCCGTTCGCTTTAGTGATTAAAAATCGTCTGTCCTCCCGCTTTCCTTTCCTCTTTATTTATGGAATCAGGGTACGAGACTCTCCAAGATTCCCCGAGATTCCACGAGACTTTTTTCCACATAAAAGCATGCAGGCGCCATCTTGATTCTCAATTTGTGCTCTGCAGGCACAAACGCGCAGCCGCTTTAACGATAAGCCACTTCTTTCTCCACACTCCCCCCTGATCTCATGATCACAGAGACGGTAGGGGGGTGCTTCTACAAAAAGGGACAGTGCTGCTTTCATCTTCACGTGCGCTTTCATTCACCGCCTGATGGTCGGGGAAGGCTTCATCTCCGTGGAGGCTACTGATATCAGAGTCACTGCTTGATAGGGATGGTGCAAACCAAAGCGATGGCCCACTCATCTCAGAGTCAGAGTCACTCTCATCGTCCACTGGAGGTGGTACATGTGTCGCCGACCGTAGGTCCCTAACGTGACAGGGAACGCCATCAACCTGGACACACTACTCTCACGACATCGGTCACTGTGCCCCGTTTATACTTGTCAGTACATCGGTTTCCTGGCGGCTTCACCCAGACAGCATCCCCTTTGGCATATCGATTCCGTTCTATCTCAGTGGCCACAGTTGTATTGGGGTGGATTCCTTTTTCTCGTACACGGTACTGATAGATTGCGTTTGCAGGCGCTGTTCCTGGAGAGACGCCATTCTTTGGCATAAGATTATACCAGTACACAGCTTCTGCGATGGTGCACTGCTTCCTGGCTGCAATTGTTTTGATGCTGCGATGGCTTCTCTCAGCTATACCATTGCCAGAAGGCACATAAGCACATCTAAGCCGCAGCCGCACATACCAATCTTGTAAGAACTGCCTCATCTGATGGCTGCAAAAGGCTTGGTCGTTGTCCGTCAGCACTTCATCGGGCGCACCTCTTTCACAGAAGATGGATGACAGTTGGCGAATAATGTTGCAAGAGTCCTGGCGCCCGAGAAGTCTCCAGACTGCGAAACGTGTAGGCCTACAATCGATGAGGGTAAGGAAGTGGTTGCCACCATAGTGTGTGATGTCCATACCCACTCTCTGCCACTTACCACTCACTCCCAACTCCCCTTTCTTCCATCGTGCTGGAGCTGGGTTGATGGATTGGCAGACCTTGCAACTTTCCACCACTCTTTGGATATCTTTTTTTTCTACTCCTGGATCAATCATCTTGACAAAGTACAGTGTCCGCTTGATGCCAGGATGTCCACACTGTCGATGAATGTCCATGATACGCGTTGCATCCACATTACACACAACTGCTGCACATGTGTTTTGCAGATTATCAGAATCTCTCCGAGCACCAGTCAGAAGCCATCTTTGAGGGACTCTTGTCAGAGCATCTGCTCTATTGAGCGCAGACCTGATCAACACTATGTCCACGGTCAGGTCGTACTCTGTAATGGTGTCGACCAAGGTGGCAAGCCATCTTCGAATTAACATCTCACTCGATGCTCGTGTTGTCAGCCGTGCTCTTCCACTTAATGCATCGGTTATCCACCGATGAGTGTGTGCCGAGTCAGTCATGATATGTAGAACCTTGGCTTGCCATTGAAGCGCCAAGTTAACGCCCTTCAATGTGGCATCAAGTTCGGCCAGGTTTATGTGCCTCAAATCATTCTCTGGCCGAAGCCAACAGGCATCTTCAATAATGGAATCATTATCTGCAAGGGCAACTCCAAGGGCCAGTGAACTAGCATCCATCCAGACCATAAACTTATTCCCGCTGACGCACGACTTTCCCTGAACGGGGTCATCACTGGTCACCCTGGACACAGTCTCTGTCAGCATGCTCCTTAGGGTGACATCGTGTACTGCATCGTCCCATCCCGACGACACGGCTGTTGTATGTCTTTTTATGGCCGCCACGGCCACCCTGAGCCAACCGCACACAGGGAAATGGCCTACCATCTTTCCACAAAGCGAAAACACTGTTCGTCGAGTGATTTTTTATGGGACCTTGGGGACGTGACTTCCTCTTCTCCAGCAAAGTCCCTCCTTGCTATTGCGCACATGCAGGCCGAGAACTTTTGCTCCATCGCACAGATGCTCTGGTTCCTTACATGTCAGTCCAAAGCTCTCAAAGTGCATTCTAACCGATTGCGCTGACATGAGGCTCTCATTGACGAATATATCATCGATGTATGAGGATGTTGCCTGTTGCACTGCCTCATCTTGCTGCCGGATAGCATGCATGAGATTGCTGTCATAATGCCTGGTGCCACATTAAGACCGAACCCTAGCCTGGTTAGACAATATCGTGTTCCTCCAATTTCCACAGTTTGAAATGGCCACAATTTCTTCTCAATGCGTATTTGCAGATAGGCCCTGCGTGGGTCCAGAGTTGCCACGTTTGATCCCTGCTGTCACCACTTCCTTAATTTGAGTGCACACACATCAGCCCTTGCCGTATATGGGTCAACATGCTCATTGAGCTCACAGTAGTCTAGGACGGGGCGGACCTTTTGTTTGGTCTCTTGTACGATGGCCATCAAGGGAATCAGCCCTCGCAGGTGGCCAAGCTCATCCTCTGGGTATGGAAGAAGCCAACCATTGTCGATCCACGTTTGCAGTTCTTCTTCATACTGTTCCCTTAGCCACATGGGTGGGGGATATTCCGATAACCGGTTCCGCAAGGATATTGGTGGCTGATCGTTTGACCACTTCCAAGACGCCATCCATGCATTGGTGTTTCTATCATACTCTGCATGAAAGTCAGGCTCGTCGAGAGTTATGGCAGCACAAACATGTTCCTCACATCGGGAGAACTGTACCTTGCCGGTTCTGTCCACAGTAATTTCACCCAGTTGTGTAATCAAGTCCATACCCAGGAGTAGGTCGTACCCGAGAAGCTCTCCCTCCACCACCAGGGCTCGCACGGCTACTGCAGGCCCGTCGTTGATGCTTGCGCGGATAATGCTCACCCCACAAGAGGCTAGTGAACCTCCACCTACAGTTAGTACCGGAATTCTCTCTGCTTTCCAAGTGGCACAGCATATCTTGCTTACGAGAGTCTGGGTGCACCCAGTGTCCACAAGCGTGAGGCGCTTGCTTCCATTAATGTGTATGCTTACAGTGGGTAGCGCCCTGCTCAATAACGATCTGGGGGAGAAGACTGGCGCTGTAGCTTCTTCCCCATGCCCGTTTCCCGGACAGGTATGGGCCAGGTGTCCGGGTTTTTTGCACTTGTATCACTGCGTCCCGTCAAGTTTCCAAGTTGGTTGACGTGACAAAAGACAATCACGGACCAAATGGTTGGGTCCTCCACACTTATAGCAGGTTGTAGCTGCGCCCAGGTCCTGCAATCTAACCTGTGATGGTTGTACAGCTGCCACTTGGTCTATAGTGTTAGGACTTTTCTTTAGTATTGCTCGTGCCCGCGCCAATACTTCCGATATGTCCATCTCATCCACTTGGGATGAGGCACAGAGCAGATCTTCCACACTCTTAGGTAATCCTGCAACAAAGGCGCACACCAAACCTTTGTCTGACATCCCTTCAAAAAGGACCGATAGCTTTTTTAGCCCAGCCAGATACACATCCACTGTTTCCCCGGGATATAATTTTCGGGCCATAAATTCCTTCCATGCAGTAACTGAATCTAACGCAAATGCTGTAAAAAGGGCGCGCTTGATGCGGCAAAATCTGTTTTCTTTTCATCAGCCAACTGCTGGTATACTGCATATGCTCCCCCAGTGAGGCGCATTGGGACCACGCATTCCATACGCTTCACTCCACTGAGCTGACATATTAATTCTGCTTTTTCCACCCATTCCTGCACTGAGTGATCAGTGCTACTGCCATCAAATAGGGGAATTAGCTTGGGGTCAAATCCAGACGTCATGCCGAAATAGCTTGTGTTCATTACAACTCTACTTTCAACCGAGTCGTTGTTTGTTTCGTTCACCACACTCTTTTCCACTACCTCTTCTTTTACACACGTCTGTTCGCTTTAGTGACTAAAAATCGTCTGTCCTCCCGCTTTCCTTTCCTTGTTATTTATGGAATCAGGGTCCGAGATTCCATGAGATTCCACAAGACTTTTTTCCACATAAACGCATGCGGGCGCCATCTTGATTCTCAATTTGTGCTCTACAGGCACAAACACGCAGCCGCTTTAACGGTAAGCCACTTCTTTCTCCACAAATATATAACAAATAAATGTTATCAAAGGCAAGATGAGTTAGTTCTCAGTAGATTTGCCGTTTGGTTGTACAAATAGCCTCCAACCCTGTTATCCAAAAAAAAAAAAAAAAAAAGGACTCGTTGGGTCGACACCGGTGTAAATAGAAGTTTGTTTATATGTACGTGATTATTGAAAATGTAATCTTGTGATTAAAATTTAATTAAAATTAACCACGTTGTTTAACAAATAAAAAAGAAATAATGCCAGATGAAGTTTTAAAATGATTGGTGCTTATGTCAACGGATCATCAAATCTAAGGGAGATAACTAGCATAAATATAGCAAAAATAAGCATATTTTGCAAGATATAATTTCGGATGCTGAAATAATCAGTAGAACATTAGAACAATGAAAGAATGTTAAATGAAAAAAAATGATTACACAATTACTGTAGCCGAGTTCTGGAAATTGCTGAAGCAGTTTATGAAAAGGAAATAAGTTAGCAAAGTAAATTAACGAACTTAAAAATATAACCATGTTAAGTAGCAAAATAAACTTATTAATTAACGTACACAAAACAAAATTAAGCATTATAGAACCTGTTACAATGAAACTATGTTAATTAATCAACAACAAAAATTAAATAAACTTGTTAATTAATCAGAAAGTTGTTGTCCAATTAGCCAAAGAAAAATGCTTCCCTTCTTTAAGAGACCCTCCCCCCCAAAAAAAAAACCCCGAACACTTTATCTTGTGCAGAATCTTTGAACATTGTTATTTTTTCCTACTTGAATCATAGACAAAAATTACTGATTACCTAAAATAAAGAAAAACAAATTTCTTTTTTTTTAATTTTGTAGCAGAATTAGCAGTAACCAAAATGAGAAATAGAGAGCTTACCTCGGATACGTCAGTTTTGGGCTGAGCGAAAGAGAGAGTTCTAAGATGGCGTCCATGGGCTTTTATTAGCGTTTACCTAATGTAATTATCGTTGAATCACGTCTGCACTCGCACATGCAAATATGTTGTTCCCGGCCGCTATAAAGGCAGGACACTGGAAAGGAGAGGGGACGTTCTGCAGATTGTGTGTAGGTGATTCTGGCGAGTAGATTGTGCTTGTTATGACCCACGTGTCTGAAAGAAGTGAGTTTTTGTTCCGTCTGTTTTTAGTTGTATTTTTTTTTGTTTTGTTTTGCCTACTACATTTTTGTTTCAAGCTATTTCGGCACGACTACGGCGAAGGTGCAGATAAGCAGCGATATTATCAAGCCGTTCTCTGGCGAGGGAGAGGTTGTAGCGTGGCTGAAAAAAGTGAGACTGTCGCACAACTTCAGCAGGTGGATGATGTAGCGAGTCTGCTACCTTTATATCTGGAAGGTGATGCACTGGCCCTCTACATGGAAATGGAGGAGGACGATCAAAGAGAAATAGACCAGATTGAGGCCTGATTAAAGGAGGCATTTACCAATGACGCATTTGCAGCATACAGAAAAATAACTATGGTTAGATGGGCTGGCAAACGTGTGGATGTTTACGCCAACAAAATCAGGCAGTTGGTTGGATTGGCTGGATTCACAGGAGATGGCTTAGAGAGACTCACAAAATTGACTTTCGTCACTGGGTTCCCTGACGCTATCTCAATTGCCTTTCAACAGGTGCCGAACATCAAAGTCCTGACCATGGGGGAACTAATGGCGAGAGCAAGAATTTTGATGACGACTGGGGAACACAATGAGGACATGGTTGCGGCCACATGCTCACCCAACTGCCACAGGGCTCAGAATATTCCCGTTAGTGTGACCTGTTTCAAGTGCAATACGAAAGACCACTTTGCAAAGGACTGTCGAAAACGTGGAACACGGTGTTACCGTTGCGATGAGAGTGGACACTGGGCTCGGAATTGCTCAGGAAACGAGCACGGGGAGGATGCATAAGCACCAGTCTCTTTCCCCACCAAGATGCGAGCACGACGCTCCCGGTGACAAGCATCCATGTTGACGGGACGCAATGTTTGGCGCTTATTGATACAGGATGCTCTAGGACTATTTTACATGCAGACCGGTGTCGGTCTTGGAGAAAAACGAACGTAGATGTAAAAATGATTGGTGGAATGTCCCATGCATGCTGCGGTGTTGGAGCAGTCTCTGTGTTCACTGACGAAGGTGTGTCTGCCAGAATCGATGTGTTGGTGGTGCGTGGCAAACCGCTGGGGGTTGACTTACTTCTAGGGATCGACGCCATAAAAGCTCTGGGATGTGTCGTTGTCAACCCTACAGGATCAGTGCGGCTGGGCGACAGGAAAAATATTAAATGCGCAGCCATTTCTATTAATGAACCAGATTTCACCACCACCTTTGATCATCAAAATCGAACGTGGACCACATCGTGGAAGTGGTCTGAGGACCACCCCCCTGAAAGACTACACAATCGAGTGTCAGAATACCCAGTGCCGGCAGAAATCCGTGAAGAATACACGCAGGAGCTCCGCACCTGGATAGATAATGGTTGGCTCGTGCCGTACCCAGAGGATAAATTGGGACCTCCCAAAGGCCTAATTCCCCTGATGGCTGTGATGCAGCAAAACAAAGCCAAAGTGCGCCCGGTGATGGACTACCGGGAACTAAATCATTACGTAGATGCGTTTACGGCCAACGCAGATGTTTGTGCGGCTAAGCTGTGCGAATGGAGACAAAAAGGTGCTAACATGTCTCTACTGGACCTCAGGAGAGCATACCTACAAGTCCGGGTCCATGAGACACTGTGGCCATACCAGATTGTGGAAATCAATGGGAAAAAATATTGCCTGACCCGTCTGGGGTTTGGTTTGAATGTGGCTCCCCTGAACATGAGAGCAATTGTCAGTGAAGTATTGTCTCAGGAAGAAGTTTTAAGCCGCGCAGCATCTGCTTACATCGATGACATTTTTGTCAACGAGGATGTGGTGCCTGCGACCCATGTAAGAGAACACCTAGCGCAGTTTGGGTTGGAGTGCAAGAACCTGGAGTGGTTGAAGGACGGTGCATGGGTACTGGGATTGGCAGTCTAGATGGAACACAGTGAACTACGGTGGAAGCGAGGAAATGCAATTCCAGAGGCTCCCAGCATTGTTACGCGACGAACAATGTTTTTCCTATGTGGTTGACTTGTCGGGCACTTTCTGGTGTGCGGTTGGCTTCGTGTGGCTTGTGGAATACTTAGAAGGAGAGTAAGTTCAGTAACAAAGGGCTGGGATGATGAAGCAAGGGACGCCGTACTGCATCATATGATGTTCGAAACCTTGGAATCTGTGCAGCGGAACGATCCGGTCCAGGGAAATTGGTGTGTGGATGGCAAAGAGCTGAATGTATGGGTCGATGCTAGCTCCCTAGCGATTGGTGCAGCCTTGGAGATGTGCAAAACTGTGTTGGAGGATGCATGTTGGCTGCGACCTGAAGGTGGCTCTCAACATATCAACTTAGCCGAGCTGGATGGCGTATTGAAAGGTATCAATTTGGCTCTACAGTGGCAGAGTAAAGTGCTACACATAAAGACAGATTCTGTCTGCATATACCATTGGGTCTCGGACACACTAACTGGAAAGGCGTGAGTGTGCACTAAAGCAGCAAGCGAGATGCTTATTAGGAGGCGACTAAGCACTCTAAAGGAGCTTGTGAAAGAGTACGGGCTGACAGTGGACGTGATGCTGGTTCCATCAGCACGAAACATTACTGACCGATTAACACGAGTACCACAGACATGGTTTGAGGCAATGAAAAAGAAAAATGGGCTTGACCCAGTGATATGCGCGGTTCACACAGACGAGCTGGATGAGAGTCAAATCATGGCTATTCACAAAGGTAGTGGACATCCGGGGGTGTGACGCACTACCTACTTTGTCAGGAGAAGTTGCCCAACCACGATAAAAGCAACCGTTAAAATGGAAATGTGAGGAATGTCAGTCCATTGACCCAGCGCCAGTCAGGTGGGAGAAGGGAAAGCTGGAAGTTAACGAGAATTGGCAAAGAATTGGAATGGATATCACGCATTATGGCACCTTCCATTTTTTAACTCTAACAGACTGTGGTCCATCACATTTCTCCATTTGGAGGAAATTGGCAAGGCAATTCCTCCCGAAATTATACACCGCCTCAAAGTGCTGTTGTCGTCTTCATTGCATCTGTCAATAAAATGGCCCTGCATAGATAATAGGCATCTTACATACCGATAAAATAGAATTACCACCCATCCATGCTATACCTCCCCCTAAGCTTTAAAACATATACTACATACATTTAAGACTATGATAAAGACCCTATACACCTTTTTACATTACACTCTATATAATACGCTCCTCCTTTATCTTAGAATTGGATATACCCCCCCTCCCAACATCATCTATAATTTTTGTGGAGAAATGCGTGACTTACCTGGATAGACCACGTGCGGGTCGGTCACCGAAAATAAATAAAAAGAAAGAAAAGAAATGGTCAAGACTCTTATTTATAGAGTAGTGATCACGTGAGTTAGAAGAATATGCAAATAGAGGTGAACGATTTTGCGATATAAAAAGCCTGTGTTGTTAAGAGGAGGGGCAGACTGTTGGCAGAAGTCAGTGCTGTCAGACGTGCTTTAGAGTTTTGTTATTATATGCTGTGTTCGATTGTTGGGAGAGAGAAAAGAGAAGAGGAGGAACCAAGAAGACATTCTGCAGATACTTGACTTTGTGTTGGTTTTAATTTTATTGATTTATTTTGTTCCTGATGAATCCCACGCTAGATGTTGCATCCCCATTATGTTACCTAGCATCTTCTCTACTCTTCTGATGAGAAGCATTAGGCTTCAAAATGCCTTGGCATAAAGAGTCCCCTCTATTCTCCAACTAAATGTTTGTATATACCCTTATTGAATAAATGAACCAATCTATATTTACCAATACATATTTTTTGTGACTTCATTTCTCATTCCTATTGTTCTCCTATATATATATATATATATCACTTATGAAATATATCTCCTATATATATATATATATATCGCTTATGAAAAAAGAATTAAACCCTTAATCGTCACAAAAAACGTTTGAATTACATGGCTTAATATTGTTTATTTAGTCCCCCCCCCAAGCCCTTGTACTTAATATTATTATCTTTTAACTTTGCTACACAAATCTATATAAAGCGATATAATAAGTTGGAATTATTTGAAATTCAGGTACTTATGTTATAATATTTTTTGCATATTCTTATAGCAAATCATCCTAAATCTTATTTAGACGAAAAAAAATATATTAAGAATGGCTTTCTAAAAATTATTTAGACGAAAAAAATATGTGGTTCAAAAGACCTTTAAAAAAAATATTTTAATGTTTTCGGGATCAAGACAAAGATGACGGTGAATGGTGTGATTTTGGAAAATCTTTCATTTTAAGTTCTACTAAAAATAGAAAAAGTTTTATATTATTCTGCTTTTCATATGATAAAATTCAGGCTTTTATCTTTCTGGGAAAAAAAAGTTATTCAAGAATAATGGATTTTAATAGATTTTTATTCGTTTAATCAAAAAACAACTTTTTTTTCACTTTTTAGTCGTGCCTAAATTAGCAGAACAAAAATATAAGTAAATCTTGAATATCTAACCCAGCGTAATTTACCCTTTAGAAAATGTCAAGATCTACATTTTAGGGTTTTTATGTTTCAACAGATTTAAAAAAAAAAACTGTCCGCAACAAAAAATTAAAAAATATAATAAATATTTTAAATATTAGAAAGACAGATCACTTTCCTAGATTAATTTAATGTAAACTGAGCATTCACTTCCTGGCCAGTTAGAAGTCAACAAGATATGTCATCGTCCTCTGTTTCAAATTTGTGTGGCAGGGCTAAGAGGAGGGGATCGTATCCATTTCCGCTTTCTCACGCTGTTATTAGGGGATGGCTAGAGCCTCCATGTTGTTAACTATTCTGTACTTTCATCTAACATTTTACTAAATAAAAGATATTGTAAAAATATGGTTGAGCATAACAAAACTTGGTGCTTATGCACTATTAGACACATGCTATTTATAAAATAGTATTTCCAAGTTAAAGTTTTCCAATATCTTTTTATACATAATTGTTAGGTGACCATACAGAATAGTTACGAAACACCCTCCCCTATATTAAGAATGGCTTTCTAAATAATAATGTTATTATTTCAGAGCACAGGTCAAATAGTGCATAAGTACCCAAAACTTTTTTTAATTGGCGCTGTGACATATATTGGGTTGTTTTCTATCAGTACTTTTCTTTTTATTTTTGAGCGATTATCAGGACTCCACAGATGATTATCTCAATTCAAAAATTAATTTTTGTTCTAACCTAATATTCGGGAGATTACTTTTTCAGAGTATATAAACGCTTCAAAAAAAAGTTAATTTTTTTTTCTTAATTCCAGGGAGGTAGGAGAGTTACTTTTCTTATCATTGATAACATTTATTTGTTATATATTCGGTTTTTTTTTTACCACTTTTTCGCGTTTTCTTTCTGGTCCTAAAGTGTTGAAATAAAAGTTTGCCTTTGAATTGCTGAGTCAAAAAGAAAAATGTTCTCTTCAATAAAAGAAATACCAGCTTTTTATATGCTCAAATTTGACCTCTTCATTTGCATATGTCACCTTTTCCTTTCCTATCAGTTGGGTTTCAGGTCTGAGTGTTGCTGACTTTTTACAATATGCACAAGCCACCCTTGGACGCTTGTTTCCATAACCATTGTCACACCCCTCCCTGATCTCATAATTACACAGGCAGTATGCCGTCCGTGGTCGTCTTTGTTAGGTTCTTCGCGATTGTGAGGCATCTTCAAAACAGTGGGCTTCATCAGGAGCATGCACTTCTACTCCTGCTTCATGATTAACTTCTGACTTTGTTTCACCATCGGGTATCAGACATTCTGACCTGCTCTCTGAAGATCGTCTGCGGTCTGAATCTTTTTCTGATGAGAGTACACTCTATTGTGGGGGCGGGTCCTTCATGTGTCAGGCCATCCCATCCACCAAGACCAACTGTGGACTAATTATCTCGGTTAACTGACCCTGGCCAAATCTCGTGGTGCAATGACTATCTGGTGCAATCACCTACACATATTCTCTATGAAATTCGAGCCTATTACTGGTGACATAGCATCAATATCTTTCGCTCGGACTTTGTACCAGTATATAACATTGGCTCACCAGTCAATGCTATATACCAATAGGAGGTCAATGATGACTTATCTTTTGGAGTCACATTGTGCCAGTAGACTGCCTCTGGTATGGAGCAGTGTATTCTAGCCACAATGCATTTTACATTGTGACGGCATACATACTGGAAGGTGCCCTATGAGCTTTCTACACAAAATACAGTCCATTGTGTTATGATATTGGGAATTTCTGGGATTGCGTTCCCTCATTTTCAGCATGGGACACCATGCTCTCTTAAGATTGTCAGCTCCAAAATGTGTGCCATGCTTAAGCCATTTTGGATCCTTGCATTCTAGCCTGAATTGAGCTAAATTTTTTCTGACTTTACGTTCAGGCACAACATCTTCAACAACAAAGATATTGTTGCATCATGGCCATCAACAGAATTAATCTCTTGTGAGGTCCGAATTTCTTCTGGGTTCTTTGGGCACAAACCAACCCCTGTCTATCCATGCCTGTAGTTCTTGATCATAATTTGGTCGAAGTTCTTCGGCCACTCAATATTCTGGCACTAAATTAAGTTCTTCAGCCTTCAAGTTAACTTCTTAACTACGTCACTTCTAAGTCATATCATTGCAATGATAACGGCGTAAATAAATTGTAGTGTTGAAATTAATGTTTATCTGTGAACTGCCTAATACTGTTAAATGTTTGTGCAAAAAGTTTATCTTCAGCTTGCAATGTTCTTGCAATTTTTCTTTGCCTGATTTGACGTTCTTAGAAAATCTATTTGTTTCTTCCCACTGACACGTGAATTCACTGTCTGTTCAAACAACTCTGAGTCAAAAATAATAGTTTAAATGAGTATGAATGTATTAGTCATATTGTCATACAAAATTTGGATACATTTTCGAATGAGAGTTTAGTAAAGTATGGGATACTGTGATCATTGGATGTATATAAAAACAAAAGATAAAAAAGTAAAATTTAAAAACAAAATAAATACTAGAAGAAGTAAGAAATTGTAGAGTTGAATGTAATAATCAAAGAGGAAAGCGCTCCTGTGTGTGTGTCTCATGCGGTCATACAACTTACCTTTGGATGGGATCTGAGAGAAAGAGAAATTAAAGATAGCAGCCATGGATTTATAAGGTGTAGTTTCATGGAATCTCATGAGATCTCATCTTCCACTGCACACATATGCAAATGGAATGAGGTTAGTTTTCTGATAAAATGTCTGTTGGCAAAGGCAGTGGGGAGAGATATGCTGGAAGTTGAGAGAGAGAGAGAGAGTTGTCAGTGACAAATTCTAGCTGGACTTTTGCATATTGTATTTGGTTTATTTTGTTTTGCTGTTTACCAGCCCATTTAACACCAAGCTATTTCGGCAAAATGGGGGACAAATTCGACCTTAATACCAAAATTTGACAGCTCGACCCCAGTATTTAACTGGCTGGAGAAGGTGGAACTACATTGCCTGTTGTCTAGTGTGAAGAACATTGAACATGTGGTTCCTCTATGTCTGTCCAACGGGACTTTCGCAGTATATCAACACCTTAGTCCTGAGGAAAAAGAGGATTAGGA
The DNA here is from genome assembly GCF_053919585.1 of Euprymna scolopes. Classification (NCBI taxonomy): domain Eukaryota; kingdom Metazoa; phylum Mollusca; class Cephalopoda; order Sepiida; family Sepiolidae; genus Euprymna; species Euprymna scolopes. The sequence goes on along the minus strand of NC_136520.1, from coordinate 1,018,214 downwards.
AAGGATCAAGGCGGCATTATACAAGGTGTTCGCTATTGACCCCGCCACTGCTTGGGAGCAATTTGAGGCAAGAATCTTGCATCCCGGTGAAACTGTCGACATTTATTTAGCCGAGCTGACGAAATTGACAGTGTTGTTTGGTGGGCTGCCTGAGCGGCCTTGGTATGCAAATTTTTAGAAGGGCTCCCAACTGGAGCAAAGCAACTCCTATGGGTTAGCTCAAGCATAGCTTCATTGTCCATTAAGGACCAAGTAGACCAGGCCAGGACCGTGATGAAGAATACTTATGAGATCGGAGAACCAGTAGTCACTGCTGCACAGCGCACATTAAATGAGGATAAACCATCCCAGGGGCCCGTCCTGCATGGTGAAGTCATGTGTTATAGGTGCAATGACCAGGGCCACATAGCGAGGAACTGCCAGCAGCGATTGACAGCTATTCGCTGCTACCGATGTAATAAGACTGGTCATATGGAAACGGGGTCGGGGACAAGGTGCCAGCGTCGACCTCTACCCCAAACAGAAAGTAGACGAGGCGCTTCTGACCATTCAGGTCTATGTCAATGAGACATTGTGCTCAGCACTCTGCAACTCTGGATGCTCTCGCACCGTAGTGAGTGCAGGCTTCTGCCGTTCTTGGAAATAAGACTACTAGATCAACCACCCTCAATGGAGCGACGCGGACAGGTTTCGGGGTGGGCACTGTGAAAATTCGCACTAAAACTGGAAATTCAGCTAACATCAAAGTGCTGGTAGTACTCGAGAACCGCTGAGCTTTACTCTGCTTCTAGACTATGATGCCATCAGAGCCCTAGGTGGTGCTCACATAACGCAGACGGAGGCGATACAGTTTCAGGAGAAGGTTCCAGTGTGTGCTGCTTTGAAGATTGATCAGCCAAACTTTATTGTCGAGTTTGACCAGCAGTAGAAGGCTTGGACAGCCGCGTGGAAGTGGTTGGAAAACCAGGAACCAGCCAAACTGCGAAATGAGGTAACAGAGTACCATGTGCCCGACCAAATGAGGCCTGCATATGAAGAGGAACTTCGTGATTGGATCAAGGATGGCTGGTTGATTCCCTACTCCTATGAGAAACTTGAACCTCCCAAAGGCCTGATTCCACAGATGGCGGTTCCTCACCAACTTACCTTCGAATGAGATCTGAGAGAAAGAGAAATTAAAGATGGCAGCCATGGATTTAAAAGGTGTAGTCTCGTGGAATCTCACGAGATCTCATCTTCCACTGTACACATATGCAAATGGAATGGGGATCAGTTTTTTGATAAAATATCTGTTGGCAGAGGCAGTGGGGAGAGACGTGCTGGAAGTTGAGAGAGAAAGTTGTCAGTGATGAATTCTAGCTGGACTTTTGTGTATTGTATTTGGTTTATTTTGTTTTGCTGTTTACCAGCCCATTTAACGTTAGAAATTTAGACTTTAAATCCAAAGAAATATGGATAAGTGTGTATCTGTTTATAGCAAAAAAAAATTCATTATCTTACCAATATTTAAAGATAAACCATTAAAACAGTGACAAGTTAAACGCTTGTGATTACAAATAATTTTAATGTTCCGCTGAATTAGGGTAAATATTTCTGCACCAAAATTCATTAGCTTGGTATAGTAGAATTGACAAATTCAGAAATATATGAAAAGAAATAGAAAATGTAGTTGTCCTAAGAAAAGAATATCCCAGCATCAATCGATATGTGTCAGTCATATTATCATAAAATGTTTGGTGTAAATATGTAATATTACTTTGGTTAAATTATTAGTATATGTTTATAGTAATTTAAATATTTAGTTCTTGTAATATTTAAAGATCAAACATTCAACACGCTGATAAGTTAAACAGCTGTGGTAACAAATAATTTTTATGTTCAGATGATTTAGAGGTGAACAGATATTTACAGTCAGTTAAGCAGAAACATGGAGAGTATTCTTAAGTTTAACAGTCCTAGGAAGACAGCTAGTAAAGTAGAAGGCTTTTCAGAATATATATACAAACGGGGAAGGGGGGATTTTACTGCTTCTCGAGTTGATCATGAGTAATTATGTTGAGATAGTGCAATTGCTATGAGTTAAACAGGGAACATTCCATAACCATACTTGTAAACAGGGATGCAATATTTTGTATATTTTACATAGGGTGGAGCATGAGTATAGTACAGGACTTATTAGACTTGAAACTATTTTTGAACCTTGTATAAGATGAAGATAATTGTGGTAGTGACACCAGGTTAGATGTGGCAATGATACTAAATGCATGTGTTTATGTGAGCTTTGTAGACATATAGAATACTCTCAGGTATAAGTAATTTTCTATCAGGATTGAGTAAGTCCACTTTGTAGTATTCTCTGTAATATCCTTTAAATAATTGTTAGTGTATTTAATAATTAGTGAATCAAAAATGTGTTGGTATTGATAGAGATATAACATGATGAAGACTGTAGGGTTCACTACTATATAAGTGTAGTTCTAAGTGGTTCTGATTCTAACACCCACGAAAACTCAATAGTGTGGTCATGGTCGGTTCCTATATTTCCTGCCTCAATCGTGCATTGCAGGTAAAGAACAAAAATAAAATATTAAAAAAGTCCAAAGAACACAATTCAAAGTCTCCAGGAAAGACACGTGCTGTAGGCCAGATTCACAGCACTAGGTTGGCCACTCTCTGTCTGCTGAAAGAAATTACTTCAATTTGGTATCATTCATTTGCAAGTTAATCACAAGTTTTGTAAGCCACAAATAACTTATTTAGAACGTAATCTTTGGTTTTGGTTTGTATAGATTAATTATTAAATAATTTTGATTACAGGAAAAATGTTATTTTTACAATGATGAACAGAAGAAAAGGGAAAAATGTATAAAATATCATTTTTCTTCACCTGCAGTTTGCTTAAACAGTGACTCAACCGGGACCTTTTTCGACTACCGATTTTCTCTTCTATCTTTATCAAACTATCAGTGAACGAAGTGTGGTGCAGAGGTGGAGTGGAAGTCCTAACTTTAAACTTAACTGTGTATCCTGCTTTTAGACTGAGTTAAAATTGCTCTATGCCTCCTTTTATTGGTAGAGAGTCTGGGTTTCTCATCCGACCAATCTCTCTGCATTACATCATACTCTGATTCACTCTGATTAGCTAATTACCAAATCACTTGTGCATATTATTTTATTTCCAATCACAAGTTCTTATACAAAACTTGACATCCATGGCCTCCAGGTCAAATCTCAGACAAAAATTACTATTCGACACCATGTAATGGTTTCCTTAACCTAAACAATATTATTATTAATTATTTTTTCTTTCATTTATTTTCATCACCAATCAAACTGCTTTGACCAGCAAGGCTACATGCTGATAGCCAGGATTGCTCACATAATGAAAACACTAAATTCAGCTCTCATTCACCATTTACTGAGGCAATTTTCGACCATCATAGATGGTTGAGTCACAGAGATAAATAAATAAACATTAATTATGGTGATAATTTTAGTTACAAATAATTTTGTATTCATGTGAATTGTGGGTGAACTGATCTCTTCAAACAAACCTTAGATTTGAATAATAGGATTGACAAATTAAGAAATATGTCAGAGTATATAAATGAATAAGAAAGTAAAACATAAAGTACATTACAGTAACTTTTCCAACCAAATTAGTGCCTTTCTTGGCACTAAATTAGCCTTTTTTATGAAAATATTTTCGATATTGTTATGGTTTACATGTTCGTCTTTTGACGATATGTAAATGTGTGTGCGTGAGAAAGGCAGGAACAGTTATATGCAGTAAAAACTTTTTAATGTGAATCTATAGAAATTTTTTACTTTTATAACTATGATTAATATAAACACTCATATATAGTAATATATGTTTTCTTCTCATGGTGAAAATCAAATAAATACTAGGCAAAATTTTTCTTAGATTCTATCTTAAGTGACAAAAGTTTTACTGTATACAATTTTTTGCTGGACTATACTTTGAAAAACACCTCTACTAACTACTCCTGTGTCAAGTAAGTTCTGTATTCCCCTGTGGGTGTTTATATTCAATACATATATACATGTGTATGTAACAATTGTCTTATTAACTGTGTCTTTGCATCATAAAAGAATCTGAATGTGATCGTCTAGTTCTCAAAATATCTCAAAATAACTTATCTGGTATATGTTCACAAATAATGACAAATATGGGATGAATTAACATCTTTGTCTATTGCCAGGCAAAGGAAGATATACCTTCACAAAAAGGAACGAATACCATTCTATTAGGTTACAACATTTTTAACCTTGATGGCAGAAAGCTGCAATCAAAATTCTATGCAGACAAGCGATCTCAGGTTTCTTTTCTGCAACTTTTATTCCAATATGTTGTTCCCATCTTAGAAAGGTTGAACACTGATATAGTCCAGTCTACATCTTAGTTATCGATGTTACCCATACTGGGTGCTAAACCATCATACGACTGTCTCTCCGAGCCACCTGTTTAAGACTTATTTTACTAGATAACTTTCTTAGGTATGTCTAAACTTATGCCATATATATATATATATATATATATATATATATATATATATATATGCTATACCAAAAATATCTGTCTAATCTTATAGTTATATATCTTTGTTTATTAAAATCAAACATTCCGATCCGATATTATTAAACATCCTTCTAAACATTTTACTGTTTTTTCCTATTTTAATCATTTTTCCGTTATCAAAACACGAACACTTATATTTCCATGACATTATTACCAGTCCAAATGTAGATTGGTCACTTCTCTTCCTCATACATCAAACATTGCCCGGCTCATAATATAATATTAGAAAAAAATCTTTGTTTTTGATAATGTGTCTCATATTGCTTTAGATTAAGCTGAAGGTTATGAGTTCAGTCCAATAAAATTGACAACAATGAACAAACAAAATACTAAAATGTGAATGCAAATTCTAAAAATATTTAATTTTATTTTTACAGATGTTCCTGCTTGAAACCATTTTATGAATTGCAGTGGATCATCATTTTCTTAAAATATCTTATAGAGAAGGAAAAAACCGTTTGAAAAAGTGGTAAAAACATTGTACATCTCAAAGGTCATATCAATTTTTTATGAAATACGTGTTTAATGTTCAAATAATTCAAAAAGTGTTCAAAGTTTGAATCAGAAATTGCAGAAACGTATGTGGCTTTCAAATAGACAATATTTTATACATTATAGAATACCAAGGTGGTAAGAAATATCTCTTATATAATGAAGAGCAGATAAATGGTTTCTGTTTGCTAAGTTGCTGGCGTTTTTCTTTGAATGAACCTGATTTGCCTCAACATCTTAATTAAGATTTATAAAGTGAGGCAAAATAGCATTTTTTTCTAACAACATTGATAATATTGTTCCAGCAGAAATTTTACAGCGTGGGGAAACCCACACTATTTTTAATTATTAAAAAATTACATTGTAATTGATAAGAACGGACACTGGAGAAGCCAAATTCTTGTAATGTGTGTAAATATTATTTTTCTCAAAAGGAACATTAAACATTTAAAATATAAGAACTAACACTGAGGAAAAGACACATGTGAATGGTTGAATATATTTGTTCTCAACATGAAAATTCACACTGGGGAGAAGCCACATTCTTACAACGTGTGTTCTCAAAAATCCCGTTTGACGTCACATATGAGAAATCGCACTGGAGTAAAGCCACATTCTTGTGAAGTTTGTGGATATTCTTGTGGGGCAAAATCACGTTTAGTGGCACATATGAGAACTCACACTGGAGAAAAGCCACATTCTTGTGAAGTGTGTAGATATTCTTGTTCAGATAAATACACCTTAGTGAAACATATGAGAAATCACACTGGGAATAAGCCACATTCTTGTGAAGTGTGTGGATATTCTTGTTCAGACAAATCTTACTTAGTGAGACATATAAAAACTCACACTGGGGAAAAGCCACATTCTTGTAAAGTGTGTGGATATTCTTGTATTAGGAAAACAGATTTAGTGATACATATGAGAATTCATACTGGAGAAAAGCCACACTCTTGTGAAGTATGTGGATATTCTTGTACAGTAAAATCTAGTTTAATTATGCATATGAGAACTCACACCGGGGAAAAACCATATTCTTGTGAAGTGTGTGAATATACTTGTTCTAATAAATCAGCATTAGTGATACATATGAGAACTCACACCGGGGAAAAACCATATTCTTGTGAAATTTGTGGTTATTCATTTTCTCAAAAACCAACATTAGTGAAACATATAAGAATTCACACTGGCGAAAAGCCATATTCTTGTGAAGTGTGTGAATATTCTTTTACTCGAAAATCAGATCTAGTGACACATATGAGAAGTCACACTGGAGAAAAGCAATAAAATTGTGTAATCTGTGGATATTCTTGTTATAAAAAATCGACGTTAGACATGAGAAGTCACACTGGGACAAGATCACATTCCTGTAAAATCTGTAAATATACTTGTTCTGAAAATTTACGTTAGTGCAGCATATTAGAACTCATACTGAAGAAAAGCAACATTCTTGTGATGTATGTGGATATTCTTGTACTCGAAAATAAGATTTAGTGAGACATATGAGAACTCACAAACCCAAACAAGCCTGCCACTGACATAGCCCAGAAAAGTCGGAAAAAATACACTAGCCAGTTCCATAGTGTTAAAACAGAAGAATGGACCAACCATAAACGGGCAAAATACCTACCGACTGAACTATCCCAAGAATATATTGATAGGGATGGTTCCCTGGACTGGCTCAAAAGAGGATCCCTCCATTACGACCAAGAGAGGTTGATATTGGCTGCACAAGACCAGGGCCTCATGACAAACGCCTTCAAAAAGATGTGTGGTCTAAGCAACAATAATAAATGCAGGTTCTGTAGCACTGAGGTTGAGAGTGTGGGCCACTGATTTCTGGTTGCAAAGTCCTACTTGGAGACGGTTATTATACAGATCGCCATAACGGAGTTTGCAAATACCTTCACTGGAAGATATGTAAGAAACTCAACATTCAGTGTATTAAAAACTCCTGGGAACATATACCCGAACGAACAGTTGGGAATGACAACTACACTATTCACTATGACTACATAATCCCTACTGCTACATATCTTGAAAATGCAGCTGTTAAACCAGATATAGTGATTTGGGACAGAGCAAACAAAAAAGCGACCGTAATAGAGGTCAGTGTACCCAATGATACAGGGCTTAACAGAGTTGAGAGGGAAAAGATTACAAAGTATCAAGGACTTATGTATGATATGAAACGAAATTGGAAATTAAAAGACGTTTCAATTATATCAGTCATCATAGGAGCAACTGGGCTTATGAAAAAGAACTTTAAAAAGTACATAGCAAGCATACCCGGTGAACCAAGTGCAAGTGAAATACAAACGATTGCACTGAAAGGGACGGCTAGAATCCTGAAAAGATCTCTTGGTTGGACTCACTAAAATAGGGGTAAATGTCAGACATCTGGTTGGATGTCCCATCCCCTAGAAGAAAAAGTTTAAGAAAAATGAAAAAACAAAGAGAGACACTGTCCTCGAGTGTCTAAGGTCTCTCTGTACAGGGGTTTGTCAGAACAATCTGGCATGAGGATACTTTTTCCATAGAAGTAAACCCTGACCAAATATTCAAATCACATAGTATTTGCTGCCCAAATAAGATCTCCTCACTATGGCTGACTCACATTAGCTTTAACGAGGAATAGTGCACCTTCTCCGAGTGATGTTATCTCAAGTAATAGCAAGAAGCTGGATACTCCACCAGACTAGATAAATTCTTCTCCTGGAATACAGTAAACCAAGAGACCAAAATGAAAGATATACTGCAACGTATGAAAATGGTTAATTGGGGAGAGGAAAATCATGTTTTTCATGTTTTTACTAACTCAGTGTTTGAGAGATAAAGAACTTAAATGGGACATTCGAATATCTATGTATCTCATAGAGTTCAAGTGTTGGACCCAGGTTGTGGGCCCCTTGATGTCTGAGAACTTTGACTGAAGTAAAATAAAACAAAAAAGAGAATGTCTCTGAAAGAAATAAACATTATATCGGTTATGATAGGAGCAACTGGTTTAATAAAAAAGAATCTTCAGAAATACTTAGAAGCAATCCCTAGAAGACAAAGCTGTAACGAAATACAGGCAGCAGTCATAAAGGGAACAGCATCTATTCTACTTTCGGATATAAATTTAAACCATAACAGAATCAAGTGTTAGCTCCAGGAGGGGGCCCTTTGATCTCTTAAAACTTACTGAAGTTAAATAAATAAAAAAAAGAAAGAATGGCTGACCTACAAACAAATGGCCAGTGTAGGTTTTTCTACTCAGTAATTGAGAGCCTAAACCACGTAATGATGGGATGACAAACCCTGTTGACAGATGCTCTTTACACTGCCTGTCACAATAAAGTATATAAATACCTTCATTGGAAGGTCTGTGAAGAGATTCAGCTCGAAAGACCGACAAATATATGGGAACATGAACCACCACCAATAACATCAAATGGAAAGGTGGCCGTGTTCTATGACAGAGATCTACAAGTGGGCAGATATATAAAAGACAAGGCAATCAAGCCAGACATTGTGATATGGAACAAGCTTGAAAAACTGTGCTCATTATTGATGTCACTGTCCCAAATGACTATGGCGTTAACAGAGCTGAACGAGAAAAGATAACCAAGTATCAGGACCTAAAGAATGATTTCAAGATGACATGGTCTCTGAGAGAGATAGACATTATACCGGTTGTGGTGGGTGTGACTGGCTTAGTGAGGAAGAATCTCAAGAAGTACCTGAAAACAATACCTGGAAGACCAAGCTGTAATGAAATACAGATTGCAGCTATAAAGGGAACAACATCTATTCTAAAAAGAGCCCTCGGATATAAATCCCAATCGTAATGAAATCAAGTGTTACCTCTGGGAGGGAGCCCTTTGATCTCTTAAAAGTTTATCAAGTAAAATAAATAAAATAAAGAGAAGTAATCCCTACAGCCACCTACCTTGAAAATGCTGCTGTAAAACCTGACATAATTATATGGAATAAGTCAGTTGGTTGAAATGAGTATCCCTAATGATGGAAGTCTGAGCAGAGCTGAAAAGGAGACACGGACCAAATATCAAGGTCTCATGTATGCTATGAAAAGAAACTAGTCTCTTAGAGAGATATCAATCATAACAGTTATCATAGGTGCCACAGGGCTTATGAAGAAGAACCTCAAGTCCTACCGAACTAATATTCCTGGTGAACCAAGTGCAAGGGAGATCCAGAAAATTGCACTTAAGGGAACAACGAGGATACTCAAAAGAGCTCTCGGCTGGTTTCAATAAAAAGCAGGGCAATGTTGAAAGCTGGTTTGGCTGCCCTACAATCTTCAAAGGAAGAAAATTTAAAAAAAAACATATTCTTGTGAAGTTTGATGATATATTTTTGTTCGAAAAAATCACATTTAGTGACACATATAAGAACTCACACTAGGGAAAATCCCTACTGCTAAATATCTAGAAAACACAGCTGTTAAACCAGATATAGTGATTTGGGACAGAGCAAACAAAAAAGCGACCGTAATAGAGGTCAGTGTACCCAATGATACAGGGCTTAACAGAGTTGAGAGGGAAAAGATTACAAAGTATCAAGGACTTATGTATATGAAACGAAATTGGAAATTAAAAGACGTTTCAATTATACCAGTCATCATAGGAGCAACTGGGCTTATAAAAAAGAACTTTAAAAAGTACATAGCAAGCATACCCGGTGAACCAAGTGCAAGTGAAATACAAACGATTGCACTGAAAGGGACGGCTAGAATCCTGAAAAGATCTCTTGGTTGGACTCACTAAAATAGGGGTAAATGTCAGACATCTGGTTGGATGTCCCATCCCCTAGAAGAAAAAGTTTAAGGAAAATGAAAAAAAAAGGGAAAATACTGTCGAGGTATATAATGAATCAGCAACACAGATTTCAGTAAAGAAAAGAAAGAAATACAATAAAATCGAGATAGATACAAGAAAACAAGGATGGGAACAGCATAAGAGAGCTGAAACGTTCCTGGAGGAGCTTAACCAGGAGTATATAGACAGGGATGCTTCACTTTACTAAAGAGCGGGATACTTCCATTCAATGAAGGAAGACTCATTGTAGCCGATAAAGATCAGGGTTTACTTAGAAATGGTTTTAAAAAATGGCTGGCATGCAAGCAAATGACCAATAAAGGTTTTGGCACTCAGCAAGTGAGAGCTCAAGCTCTGGATGCCTAATCTTATTGGCAGATGTTCTTTACCATGCCCACTACAACAAAATGTGTAAATACTTCCACTGGAAGATGTGATGAGAAATTCAACTTAACAGATCGTCAAATATCTGAGAACATGAACCACCACCAATAACGTCAAACAGAAAAGTGACAATGTTCTATGACAAAGATATACAGGCCAGTAGATACATAAAAGACAAGCCATACAGCCTGACATTGTAATATGGAACAAGCCTGAAAGAACTGTCCTCACTGTTGATGTCACAGTTCCAAATGACTTTGGCCTTAATAGAGCTGAACAGGAAAAGATAGAATATCAGGACCTAAAAAGTGATCTAAAAACGACATGGTCTCTGAAAGAAATGAACATTATGCCGGTTGTGATAGGAGCAACTTGCCTTATAAAAAAGAATCTTCAGAAATACTTGGAAGCAGTCCCTGGAAGACCAAGCTATGACAAAATACAGATAGCAGTCATAAAGAGAACAGCTTCTATTCTTAAAAGAGCCCTCGGATATGAATTTAAATCATAACAGAATCAAGTGCAATCTCTAGGAGAGAGCCCCTAAATCTCTTAAAACAGAGGTAAAATAAAAACGGGAAAACCCACATTCTTGTAGAATTTGTTGATATGCTTTTTTTCTCAACAATCAGATTTAATTAAAATTATGAGAACTCACACAGGCGAAAATGAATATAATTGAAATGTAAAGAATGTAATATTCGAATATCTATGTATCTCATATAGAGATCAAGTGTAAGCTCCAGAAAGAAACGCTTGATTTTTCATAACTTTAACGGAAGTAAAATAAAACAAAAAGAAAAAACTTGAAAATCCAATGTAGTAGCAAGTCTTGGGAACATGTACCAGAAAGAACAGTTGGAAATAAGTCATGCACCATTGACTACTACTACTACCGAATTCTTACAGCTATATACCTAGTAGACGGTGCTATTTAGCCTGACATAGTGATATGGTCAAAAGGGAGAAAGTAGCAACCATAGTTGAAGTAAGCGTCCCTAATAATGCTGGTCTTTACAGAGCTAAGAGGGAGAAAATAACAAAATACCAAAGACTTATGTATGACAGCAAAAGAAACTTGAATCTTCACAATTCCAGTCATTATAGGAGCAATTGGACTAATGAAAAAGAATTTCTTAAACTATCTGGTGAATATACCCGGTAAACCAAATGCAAGAAAAATGAAAAAATAAAATGCACATAAAGTGACGATTAGAATCTGCTATCTCGGTTGAAGTAACTAAACTAATGGGAGAATGTTTGGAATCCGGTAGAATGTGCCATGCCCAGCAAAAACAAAGTGACACGAAAAATAAAACCAAAGGGAAAAGTCACGTTATTTTGAAGGGTGTTGATTTTCTGCTTCTGAAAAATCAACGTTAGTGAGTCATATGAGAACTAACATAGAGTACGATTAAAATCTATAAAAGATTTCTCAGTTGGAATGTTTTTGATATCAGGTGAATTTCTAACATCCTTTTAGGATACTTCATATGCAGCTAAAATATAATAATAAAATATGCAAAAAACAACAAACATGAGACCCAGTATTTATTAACAGTAACCCAATTCAACAAAAACAAATTGGAAATGCCAGAGCCATAAATTATGTCTAAAATGCTAAAGTTAAACTTAAAACGATTTCATTATGACAAAATCCTTGCATAGACTTCTAAGGAAATTTCTGGTTTGATATGCTAGCATCACACCATAGCAACTGTAGTGATTGTTTCATCAATTTATTGATTTGTAAAGATAGCACCTAATCATGGCAAATAAAAGGTGATACTAACCACATATAACCATAACAGAGATTAAGCTATAACCAATACAGACAAATCTGCTGTATCACTTCAATATAGAAGCTCTTCATTGGTTTCATACAGTGTCTATGAAAAATTGAGACACTACACTATAAAGACATGCTCTTCCTGGACCTGTTTGTATACAGCATCTATGAATAATGCTCGCTAGGAGGGTAACTAAAAAAAGAACAAGCAGAATTCAGGAGAAAGTGTTTCAGCATGTCTTGAATTATCCATCTGATAATTAGAAAAGCTGGTTTATATAAAGATATGTCAAAACACTATGCCATTAAACAACACCAATTAAACAATAACTATCCATGATGTCAACATCATAAACAGAATTTTCCAAGTAGACGGTTATTTTCTGTACTCTTTTTCTAATGAGAAATCTGCTACTAGATAAATGTGAGAGTGCTAACAACCTGAGCCAAAACTGCCAACAGGATCATAAAACGAGTAAACCATCTGCTCTATATAATATCAAAGAGAGGATGCTGTCTGTAAATATCTTGGAAAAGTGGTGAATATAATACTTGAGCAGAGGATGGTAAGATAAGATTCAGAAAGAATATATCAAACGTTTTAATCAAATTCCCACATCGAAAATATCACTGAAAATAACTACCAATCAGTCAACTGAAAAAAAGCTATTATTTTTTATGCACGTTTCCTTATTAATTAGCTACCAGGCTACATCAATTGCCTTGACCCAAAAAACAGAAAATTTTTGTCCTATATTGTCATTTACCGATATACTTTGTATAGAAAACCTGTATTTAACATGAAGGGTCTAAAAGAGACGTTGAATATATTTTTTCCCGTGACAAATAAAGTGGAACAGAACGTCCCTTAATGTAGTTGAATGGCTTGGAAACGAAGGAAACTTGCAAGAAAATCATATATATCATTGTTCTCATGAAATATATTTAGAACTAGAATTATTGCAAAGCTAAGCTGAAACAAAATGTTATAGTTTATGAATATTAATTATCCACGTGATAACACATTAAATAGAAATGTCTATCTTGAAACAACCATGTTAGAGATATGTGTTTAACGATTTATTAATTATTACATCTTTTAGTTTTTTTGTAATTTGTTTCTGAACTCGATCAATTAAGAAAAAGTAAATATAAAATGAATAAATCAACCAAATGAAATAAACTCATTGTATACTGACATAACTAAAAATTGAAATTTTGGGGTAAAAAATATTCAGGACATTTTTTTAAACACTTTTTTTTTACAACTTATTATGGTACATGAACTCAGTTCATATAATTGTGACGTTCCTTTCCATATGATGCTAAGTAACCTGAATGATCCAATTGGTGACATTAACGACGAGCCTTTTGTCATGTAAGTTGTTGAGATGTAAACTTTGATCCCGAGCCTACTGCTCATAAAACAGAACCCCTATTTCACTTTAAACAAATGAGTTTGCGGATCTGTGAAAAAAAAAACAGCAAAAAACGATGAGATCATTTTGCAAAACAAAAAAAAACTTTTTAAAAGTCAGGTTATTCGTTGCAAATTTGATATATTTAAGCAAAGTATGCAGCCATGTCATTCGAGCGTCATGAAGTTAGTATATTCAATGTTATTCAAGCATCTTGAATTTCATTGATGCAAGAAAGACTAAAACCAATATTGTTCTGGGGACTTTATTTAGCTAGATATACAATCAGGACGAAGTTGGTGAAGAAATTGTTTTTTCTTCTTTGTTTAATCTCAGTGCTGGTATCTAGGGGGGGGGCTGTAATTCAGAACTTTGATGGATCCTCCTTTCTTATCACTACTAGGACATTATTATTATTATTATTATTATTATTATTATTATTATTATTATTATTATTATTATTATTTTCCTCTTCGTTATTTGATTTATTTCACAATTTTTATTATTTTTACATGTCTATAAACCTGTCATTAAAATTTCAGATATGACTTCGGGTATATAGTTTCATTATCCCCATATACAGTTCGATTTCATTTGAACATTCCTCCTCATAGGTTTTCTAGATGATTGAGAGAGAATTGGGTGGTTGTTTTCACTAGTAGAATCCCTTATTCACTTTTGTGCAGGATTTCAGCGAAAAATGTGATAGTAATAACATTCTGAACAGATATATTGCAGACATTTTGAAAAAAAAATTTTTTCACTATTTTATAGTTTTAAAGCATTTTACTGCTATGTGGTTTGGATTTTATCGCCACAAAATACACACATTTCTAGTGGATCTCATCAATATTTGTACAATACTTCGTCTACAACCATTGTAATCCAGAACTTTGATGGACTCTCCTTTCTCATCATCTTTATCTAGCTGGATCTACAATCAGGGAGAAGTTGAAGAAATTTTTTTTCTCCTTTGTTTAATCTCAGTAGTTTTATCGGTAATCCAGAACTTTAATGGACCCTTCTTTCTCATCACCATTGAGATATTATTTTTCTTCTCATTTTTCTCGTCGTTATTCGATCTATTTTACAATTTTTATTATTTGTGCATTCCTCTCTAAACCTGTCATTAACACTTTCAGTTATGATTAGGGGATATAGTTTCATTATCCCTATACACTTGATGTCACTTAAATATTTCTCCCCATAAATTTTCAGATGATAGGGAAAGAACCATCTACTCACGTTTGTTCATAATTTATGAGCGAAAAATTTAATAGTAATTACATCATGATCAGATTCCACACGTTTTAAAAATTAAATATTTTTTCACTATTTCACAGTGTTAAAGCATTGTACTGTTATGTGGTTCGGATTTTATCCCCACCAACACCATACATATGTTGAAGTTTCTGGTGGATCTAATCGATATTTGTACAATACTTCGACTACAACCATTGGAATATTCGCATGTTTACTGTTGTCAGTATTATTAAATGTTTCAAGCGTTCTGCAAATTTTTAAATTAGTTTCCCAGTTATTGTCAGTAAAACTACGTTAATAGTTTCGTAATAAAATTATTTTATACTCTTATAATGTTCTTCTTTTATTCACTAAATGTTAATAGTTATTGATAAACATTTTTCTTAGAAATGAGGTTAGTGTACTGAGTGCTCAGGTAAACCAATAATTAGTGGTGGCGAGGCTGGTCTGTTTCATGTGTGTGCGATCTGTTGCTATGCTGTCTGCTGATCCTCCATTGGATTTTGGGGTTAAGGATGCAGATGGTTCTGTGTTCAACCTTGCTTCCCGTTTCGGCAAAGCCAATTTCCAAATGAAGTCTGCACCATGTATGATCTGGGTTCAAGATATTTCTGTGTTACCACTGCTGGGGAACATTTACTGAAATCTAGATCATATACACGAATGTGTCGCCATTCTTGTATTTCTGGTAAGTCTCGGGTGTGTTGGTCGTGTTGAAACATTTGGTATGATTACCTTTGATACAGGCGAGTTGCTTGGTGTATCAAAAGCGACCATTAAAAATGCGTGATAAGAACTTTAATAATTCAACTTACTATCTTTCGAAGCTTATAACTACTTGAAAAATATCATTCAAACCCTAATTTTTTTTTCAATTAAAGGAGCAAAGACCAAAATTTAAAAAAAATAACAAGTTTAATATGCAATATCTGTTTTTTAAAATCGGTTTTCTTAGAAAAAGATTTAAAGAAAATCAACGAAATTTTACTTATTTCGATTATAAAAAAATATATATATTCCAAAAAATCAATTACCTATAAAAAAAATACTATTCAATGAGTACTTCTATTCTTAATTGTTAAGAATTTATCCATATTTATATTCCATGTCCTTTTAAAATAAAATACTTTTTTAAGCAAGTATTTAAAAAAAAATGCACGATCCGACGTTTTTCACAGTTGAAATAAAGGTAGACAAATATCTAATTTTATTTTGCATTGAATCTTCGGTGGCGCTAAGTGTCACAATTAATGTCTTTATATTGCGTGCTGTAAACCAAAATTAGTATTTTGGGGCCACCGTATATGAAAACTGAACACATTCAATTAATAGTTTTTGCTGTTTAAAAACAAACCCACTCTACCGATTTTTTTTTTTATTATTCTCTTAATGAGTTTTTAAATATATTTTATTTCTGCTTTATCGAGTGAATTTTTTTTTAATATCTAAAAAGTAAACATTGAATGAAATAGAAAAAAATTGTCGTCAGCATCCGATATTTACTTGACTATGTAATGTTGGAATTTTTTTGTATCAATAATTATGCATCCCCTGTTTATACTTTTATTATAGTTTTATTCTGGTTCTTATATGTGATTTTCTGTATTTCGTATCTTTTATGATTCTTAGTTGTGTATATTTTGGGTTCGTACGAAACTCCCTTTAATTTAAAGAAAAAGAGCAATGCTAGCCCCTTGAGGCTGTCATGAGCCCAGCGTGAAATTCGGCCTTTTTGTGATTTCAGTGACGTGGAGAGTGGACGTAGATTCATTGCCCGGCGCAGATATGGAATTTTGACGAACTCTCCTTCAAAGAAGAATATCCAGCAACAGAACACTGGGACGCAACGAGGCATACTTCTGAAGACTATTTACGTGGCTACGGTTTGCACGTATTTGGAAGGAGTGTAATTATTTAAAAGACTTTAAATTGAGAAAAGAAAAAGGCACATGCCTGACCGCCATCAATTTGTGAGTACGTTCCTTAAATTTATTGCATATGAGAGAGTGATTAGGAACTACTATTTGAATCATAATATTGTATTTGTTCATTGATGCGACATTTTCAATATAAGAACAAGCTTTTTTTCTTTTTTTGCATTATATATTGTTATATTGGCGTTCTGTTTTTTTAATTCAATGCCCGCAAAGGGAAAAATTTGCAACTAATTTTATTGTAAATAAAATCTCTTCTTCGTTTTGAAACAAGATCTTTATATTTTTCTTTACCCCCCCCCCACGCGTCAAATTTATCTGAAAGAGGATACATTTCCGACATTTTGCAAATTTATTGTTCCCTTATTTGGGACACTTTAAAAATTAAGTGTATCCTTTTCTCATTGAGATACGTTTTAATTCTCTTTCTGTAAAAGCATTTTGCACATTTGTTTTCCCTTAGAAGCATTTTGTAAATTTACTGCTTTTATTTGAAGGCATTTTGCAAGTTTTCTTCCGTTATTTAAAGTCATTTTCCAAATTTTGTCCCTTTATTTAAAAGTAGTTTGTAAGTTTTCTGCTTTTATTTAAAAGCATTTTACAAATTTAATGTTCCCTTATCTCGGAATGCTTTTGAAATTAAGTGGTCTGTTATTTCGAATAAATTTAATGAACTAAGTTACTATTCACACTGTATGATACGTTATTTCGAAACGTGTTTATTCTCTTTCTATCAAGGCGTTACTTTAGCTAGGGTTAATCGTTAGCCCACTTCTTGACTTTCCCTGTTATTTCTCCATCCCCAACGCCTGCCTTATTGATTCTTTCCCTTCCCACATTGTTAACTTGTAATTTAGCGTGTCTCTTAACGTCCCCTTAAAAGATTCGATGTCTACTATCTTCATTGGCTTGTAATTTACTATGCCTCCCCACGGGACAGAGTTAGACACAACGTGGAGAAAAGGTACAAAAATAAAAAATTGTCTCAGTCGTGAAGGACTGATCCTCCACCGAAAGAGAACAAGAAATGGAAGTGTAGTATCTGAAGAACAGATACTACACTTTGATCTTGACCAAAGGCCAAGTGGATCTGAATTCTGTGTGTGTTTCAAACATTCGACATTCACCTAAAATTCCCGCATTTAACATAATACGTCTGTACAGAGATTGGAATGTTATATTTAATTTATTCTTGAATTTAGCATTTTTATGTACGTCTAATGTCTTTATTTATATCTTTCTAATATATTTTACATACAACCCTGTGATATTCGAAACCCCTAAGGAGATGCTTGGCGCGTTACCAACTCCTAAACCCAAATGTCCAGACCTTGAAGACTGTTTGCTGGGTGCTGGCAAGTTTGGCTTGGGAAATACTGCATCGTAGTCTGAAAACTGTGCTGTAAATGCCACTTCAGAGGATCTGCGTAGTCAGGCACTGAAGTTTAATTTTTCTGGCGGGCAGTTTGCCAGTGATATTTTAAAGAAAAATGTATTGGAGTGAGCTTCCCAGGTATCATGAATGATACCACTCATGTCCACAACTTGTTAAGCGTGGGCATGAATCAGTTGAATATTGAGAAATTCCTGGAACGATCTCCATGAAATGTTGGGATTGTTTTACCCTCTAACAATGTGAGTTCGAAACTCGCATATGTAGTTATTTATCGTAACTTTGTCAGAATACTGAGAGACTTAGTTATGGCGGTCAAACATTTCTCAGGTCATGTAGTTCTGACAATAGGCAGTGGTTAAAGGACAGGAGACAATCCTATGTGAAAGTGCAAGTTTTGTGCACTTCTTTAAGTGTTAATGTTAGCACTGGGAGAGAAATTCTCCATCAAGGAGATAGTGCAGAAAGTACTATATCCACCTTTCAACATGTAAAAACCAAGAAGAGAATGGTTTTGGAAGAGTTACGTGAACTCAAGTTGGACTGGGACATTTAGATTCATGTTGAGTGTAACTCGATAAAGAATCCCATGATGGATCCTATCAAATTTGCTGACTACATGCTGTGTAGTTCAGAGGAGTGTAGGTTATGCTGTTCAGAGATCACTTGCAGAACCTTCATTGTATGAAGTTGCCCTTTTAAGTAGAATGCATGCTGCTTTGGAGTCATATGCAGGTGTTATTGTTTTTAAATGTATTTTGAAGATCTGCCTCGACGTAGCTTCCTGCGCTATTGCAAGAGTTATCAAAGTCAAGTTCGATTTGTCCAGGGATGTTTCTGAGGCACTCAGGACCATCTTATACTTAGTTAGGAGTGAGTTTTCTGATACTGGGATGTTTGTTTCAATACTAAACACCAGGAGATTGGATCTCTCCTTGATAGGGGTCTCCCCTAAGTATTACATCTCCAGCTACCTGGGTGTTTCTGACACCTATACTCAACTTTGTTTATTTGGCTTTATGTATATAGCTATACAAACGTTTAAAACTGTGATCGCCTTGTGCAGAATTTGTGCAGGATTTGAGTTTCAGTTTTATTTCATTCCACCAAGTTGAAGAACTTATCAAAGCATAGGATTGATTGGATTCGTCCCTCTTGTAGCACCGGTGTTGATCTCACTGGGCTCTTGTGGTTACGAGGGAGCTGGGATATTTTGGTGTTCGTCAGAGATAATATAAGGATGAGGAGGTTGGATGGTAAATTATGTGAACTTCTCAAGCCTTTATACTCTTTTATATGTGTTGGTACGGGTTTAGGTTCTTCCAAGTCCCAAAACTACCGACCAGCTTTAATAATTACTAAACGTACAACAAGTATAAACGACAAGAATTTATTAACAAACATGAAAACATGACAACACTGCAATTCAGAACATTAAGGTAAAAAGATTACTCACTTCAATAGTGGGGTTTACGGGAGGAGTGAGGACTGTATTCTAGAGTTGTACTCTGCCTGTCCAACATTGTCTTTTAGGAGAAGAACTTTTTGCGTCCGTGCCTCATGTGTACGGACTCTCCTCTTCTTTTTTCAAGGGACCTCACTCCTTACCCTACACCGGTAATCCGGTGCTCTTATTTATTCCCCTACATATGCAAATAGTTAATTATATGGCGGAATATTCTCCATTCAAACTTCTGTTGCGACCTTGCATCTAATCATTAGTTTTAAATTTGTGAATCTGATTAGGTACTCCTCTGTTTAAACCTAAAACATGAAGGTTTTTCTGTGAATTTTTATAGAATAATGTTATTTGAATTTTTTTGCTTTTTTGTTCTCATATGTGTTTCCTGGAGTTCTTCTGACCATACATTGTGTGGTATATGTATATATAAAGAAAAAAGTTGTATTATAAAATTTACAGGTGTCATCCAACTGCAGGTTAACTGCCATTTCTTTTAAGGGGAGAATGTTGGAATTTTTTTGTACCAATAATTATGTATTCCCCTGTTTATACATTTATTATAGTTTTATTCTGGTTCTTATATTTGATTTTCTGTATTTCGTATCTTTTATGATTCTTAGTTTCGTATATTTTCGGCTCATACGAAACTCCCTTTAATTTAAAGAAAAAGAGCAATGCTAGCTCCTTGATGACGTCACGAGCCCAGCATGAAATTCGGCCTCTTTTGGATCCCAGTGACGTGGAGAGTGGACGTAGATTCATTGCCCGGTGCAGATATGGAATTTTAACGAACCCTCCTTCAAAGAAGAATATCCAGCAACAGAACACTGGGACGCGACGAGGCATACTTCTGAAGACTATTTACGTGGCTACGGTTTGCACATATTTTGAAGGAGAGTAATTATTTAAAAGACTTTAAATTGAGAAAAGAAAAAGAAGTTAAAACGTAAAGAAATTAACTCTAGCAGAAGCATGCATGGGACTATCGAATTCATATTCCCAATGCTAATTTAATAACTGCGACGCAGTTACCATCGATATTTAATAAACATGCATCAAAGTGTCGTCACAAAACAAAAGAAAAGACACTCCGCACATGAAAAAAAAGTATTTGCAAAAGAATTAAGAAAAAAAACTGCGATATACCATAGTTGGTAACTAGTTAGAAAAAGGAGAAAAAATGTGTTATTAACACACATACAGACGATGTGATGAAGAAAAAAAAACACAGTCACAACATAAAAACTGCTACATTTTACACAGTTCAAATTTACTGTTACGAAAAGTGTTGCCAAATTGTTTAAATGGTTTGTTTTGATAACCTGTCAATCAAATTATTTCTATTGTCGAAAGCAAAACTTGAATGATTTTTAGCTTAAACTTAAACTAAGAAAGATGTTCCGAATTTTATTATGAAATTGCATTTGTTGAAGTTTTCAGCTTTCGTGCATTGTGTTTTGGAAAAAGAACAATTAAAAATTGAATTTGTTTTTTGATGAAGTTTGTAACTTTCAGTTTTTTTTAAATGTTTTTTTTTAAAAATGTTAAGAGAACTGAAAAGTAAAGAAAAAAGAAAAGAAAATGATTCCTGAACATGCAATTGTGCACAGACAGCGGATTAAGTGACATTATTTTATAGAAAACTAATGTGTAACAAAGACGTGGATTTTTTCCTTTCTTTTGTAAATTCAATTGTGTTATTTTGTGATATTGCATTCCGTGATGGGGTAGGTGCGTGTAAAATGAAACAAAAATATATCAAATATTACTTTTTAATAAGAAGCTTTCGGTTTAATAGTAATTTGCGTTGGGTAATCTAGATCCCCGGGGAGTGACTCAAACAAAAAGTCGGTCACAAGTTGTTGTAAGTAAAGCTTTAAATGAGGTTTTTATTAGTACAAAGGAACGATAAGTCGGGTCCGACGTCAACACTATAAAGTAACACGGCGGACACTACTGGAGTAGTATACAGAGCTAGCCTTTCGTCGAGGAGAGTGCTATTGGGAGTTTCGTATCCATACGAAACACAATACAACATTCTCCCCTCCATTAAATTAGAAAGTTCCTGTCGTGGGTGGAAAGTTCATTCAAGTATTCGTGTATGAAGGTGGGTTGATCACAACAAATGCAAGGAATGTAGTTTAATAGTTCAGGTTCGTAATGTTAAAACTCACTAATTCAGCCAGCACAAGGAGTGCAATTTAATAGTTTTGATGCGCAAAATAAATTTAATCAAGATTCACTAAACTCTAGAATCACAAATTCAACTTATCTGGTGATCTTCCACTACGTTCTGACCGTCGCAAAACGGGTGGTTCTACTGGTGGAGGTGAATTTTCCTCTTGCTGATGTGCTGGTGTATCATTCCAGTTTTCCGAGTCATGTGGGTGATCGGTGAATTGGAAGTCTTTCAACGGGGCCAAGTCACGTGTAGATACAGTCATATGCCTACTCTCGTTAGATCGAATAAAGGCATAATGGGGGTTAGCATTTAGAAGTTCAACCTTATCAACTAGAGGTTCATATCTAGTTAACCGGTTGTGTCTCTGCATTAAAACAAAACCAGATTCGGTCATCCAAGACGATACCGCTGTCCTGGACACTGATCTTCTTGGGTGTTTTAACAGGTGCTCATGAGGTGTCTCATTTGTAGCTGTGGATATTAAAGAACGAATGGAATGGGGGAGTCTGCTAAAACCTCTTCCCAGTGTGCAGTCGGCAAACCTTTGTCTTCCAATGCTAATGAAATAGTTTTCCACACTGTTCCATTTATTCGCTCCATTTGACCATTCCCCTGCAGGTGATATGGAGTGCTGTAGCTGGTGGAGGTCACTTTGCCGTGCATATAATTTTTGTACTCAGCACTCTTGAAACAACTCCTGTTATCTGAATGAACTTGGCCGGCCATGCAAATGTAGAAAACAGGTGGGAGCAAGATTGCAGTACACTCTGGGTACTTGTATCTTTACAAGGGTATACAAATGGGAAGCGGCTGTATTCATCAACTAATACCAACATATACTTATTTGGGGTAGATGAAGGTAGGGGTCCTTTAAAATCGAGGTTCAACCTCTCGAAAGGTTGAGTTGATTTGATTAAATGCCCATCAACAGGGCGGAAAAATCTTGGTTTGCACGCATTGCAAACAATACAGTCCTTTGTCATTTGCCGAATATCCTCAAGAGAGTAAGGGAGGTTTCTACTTCTTATGAAGACCATCATGCTTGTAATCCCAGGATGGCACAAGGATCAATGCAAATTGAGGAGGTTGTTGCTACTATTCGCAGTAGTGCAAGAAGCCCGTATCAATGTGCCAGCTACAAGATTATTCTCACCAGGCGATATATAATGTCGAAATTGAAGCATGAAAGCTCCAATCTCCAACGGAGCAATTTATCGTTTTTTATTCGACTCTGGTGATTTTGGTCATAAACAAATTTTACTGATTTCTGATCAGTAATAAGTTTGAAGTGCTCCCCCAAGAGGTAATGGCGCCAATATCTAACTGCTTCTATAATTCCTTTTCAACAGCTGGTTGGTTTAGTTTGGAGCTGTGTAGAGTTCGTGAGAAAAAAACCAACTGGTCTACCATTTTGGTTGAGGACTCCGGAAAGAGCACAATCAGAGGCATCAGTCTCCAACTCAAGAGGAGCATTCTCGTCGATAGTTTTTATTACAGCTATTCAATATCTAGCTTTAGACTGTCAAATGCATTTCGAGCTTCCTGATTAAGAGGAAATAAATTGGTCTTAATAAGAGGCTGAATCTTATCAGAATACCTATGGATCCACTTTGAATAATATGAGAAAAAACCCAGGGCTCACTTGAGTGATTTGCCGTCAGTTGAATAAGGGAGTTCTTTTAAAGGCTCCAGCCTCTCAGGGTCGGGTTTAATTTTACCGTTGGGTCCAATGATATAACCCATGGAGCTCAGTTCATTCACAGAAAACACACACTTTTCTTTATTGTACGTAATTTTCCGTTTTTCTGTTACTTTGATAAATTTCACCAGATTCTCATGATGTTGCTCCTGATCCTTTCCACAGATGAAAATATTGTCCAGGTATTCAAAGGTGTCGTGTAATCCCTCAGCACTAATAATTTCATCGACATTTCGCTGAAAACAAGCAACTCCGTTTGTAACCCCAAGGGGTATTCGGGTGAACTAATACAAACCTTAGTTAGCTTCAAAAGCAGTGAAAGGTCTGTCATTCTCATTGATGGTGATCTGGTGATACGCATTTTTCAGGTCGATTGTGTTGAATACATTATACTGAGCAACCTTATTCACTACGTCATCCAGCCGGGGCAGGGATAGGCGTCAAGGCTTGTGTACTTATTCACAGTCTCAGAATAATCAATGACCATTCTCTTTTTCTGATTATCGGATTTAACCACGACCACTTGTTCCCTCCAGGGGGAGTTTGAGGTTTCAATGATCCCCTCCTTTAAAAGGCGCTTAACTTCTGAGTCAATGAACTTGCTATCACTTGAGCTAAAACGTCTAGACTTGGTGGCAACCGATTTTCAGTTTTTATTTATATTAGCAAAAAGTTCAGGCGGTTCCACCGAAGCCACAGCAAGTCCATAAATCTCAATAAGAGTTGAACTCCCACCGTACTTGAAGGTAACACTTTCATGTTTACTTTGAAAATCCAGTCCGAGAATCACATTACAACAAGGTTATTTAAAACTGAGAGTTTCTGGTTGGGATACATACGTTTGTTAAAAAGTACGTTAGGAAAACAAGCACCTACCACTTTGGATGAGAGGTCAGACGATGCCATCGAAACTCTCAAGTCTGAATCTGTTATTTTTATATCCAGATCCTTGCGCGAGCCTTTTCTAGTCTCACACAAAAAACACGCGTTCACATCTCAAGCCATATTTCTTGTCATATACATATACGCACACAAACATACACGAACATGTACACACACATAGATATATTCCCGTTCGCGTACATACACTCACATTCACGTGTATATACACACACGCTAATGTACACACATGTACTCAAATACGCGCACACATACACACACATGGGCAACGTCACTTCCCCTTTCAAAGGAAATCCACACATGCGCAAAAGACCACCGGAAACAACTATAAAAGCAAGAGCAATAAGCTGCTTCCTTATTTTTGGACCAGCTTCCGAGCTGAACGGTCTACGGACTAACAGCGTGCCTTTTCGGCAGGCGCGCACACACACGCCTCACGCAACCTGCTACTATACATGGGGCTATGGCCCCATGTATAGTAGCAGCTGGCACATTGATACGGGCTTCTTGCACTACTGCGAATAGTAGCAACAACCTCCTCAATTTGCATTGATCCTAACAAACAGTACGTACACTTTATACGCTTTCTATCTCCATAACCTGGATTGACTTTTTCTCATTTTCTCTCTCTCTATACACAAATTGTGCTAGAGAACACCTCCACGTAGCTGACTGTTAACATGGTGCGCAGCTTAACTGATGTCAACCCTCTATCTTTTTCTTTGTCTACACGCGAGACTATCATTCCCATTTCCACTACATTACTTACGCCTCTTTCCATGCGCGAACAAACGATGGTGACTCGAATGTGAGATGAACACACATTTCCTTTTCTTTCTATACTACAAGTCCCACAACAAACAATGGTGACACCCGCGCAGACATGAAAATGTGCTATACCTAAAACATTCATTTTTTAACAGAAAATAAACGACACGTTTATTCTATCCAGCAATTGAGTTTTTGTTTCCTTCATTCCATTCGTTTCATTATTTTCTTTTGTAACGGGATTAGGATTTATACATCCTAGTCCTCTACAAACGACCTCTACATCCTTAGCTACTTTGGTATGAATAAAGCTGTCAGAGCTACCACTGTTCATTAGTGGTCTTAATGGCCGACCCAAAATGTGGATTATGGTGGATCTCTGTAGGGACGATGGAACTGCCAGGCTCGAACTTATAGAGGCTAAGTTTGGATAATGGACCGAGGCAGAAGTTGATTGAGTAGTATCATTTGATTTGCAGCATTTTGCAAAATGCCCGATCCGTTTACATCAATGACAAACACTCGATTTCGCTGGACATTGTGATTTTGGGTGTTTATAATTTCCACAGTTCCAACATTTAATTTCTGATTCAACAGCATTTAGGTTTATTTGATTACAATCCAAGTCCGATGCCTCTTCCTTCCTGAGGGCTGCAGGGTTCCCAGTATTGTGCTGGTGAATACAATTCCATATTCCTTGTTGCATTGTCTAGCGCTTCGCTTCGCTTGGGCCTGGTCAAACATAGTGTCCAGGTCGAGCGTTTTATTTTCCAACAAACGCTGGCAAATGGTATGGGACTGAATTCCAGCAATAAAAGCATCCTGAATCGATTCATTAGCGTATATCGCCGCGCTGACGTCTCTAAAATAGTAGTCCTTGCTAAGAACTCGTAATGCCCGAAGACACTCGTCCAGACTTTCTTCCGGTTGCTGACGCCTCATGGCGAGTAGCGGCCGTGCGTGCGTATATCTCGTTTTTTAGTTTGATAAAGAATTATCCCTGCAATTATGTCCCAGATAGTAGCCCCCTACATCAAAGTAGCATCGTGCCTTGTTTGGGGTGAAAATGCAATTAAAAAATAAAAAAAACCAACTCGGCACACGTAACTAATGAAGGGACATTTTGACACAAGGAACAAGATAATGATTACACCGTGTTACGATGACGGAAATTCATTGTTCCTTAACAATTGATTGGTTCTTTAAATAATTTCACGTTTAAATGGTGTTTTTCATCTTTTAATTTTGATTCACTTAAGTTTTCATATATTTTATATATTTTTAATGAATTTGACACACAAAACAAAAAACAAAACAAGTTTTCTGTTTTAACGAAGTCATCTCGTTTTTTTTTTGTTTGTTTGTTGTGTTTTATTTTCGTATTGAATTTCCGGAATGAAAGGTAAGTTGTTTTGTTTTTTTTTATTTTAATTTTTTACACTTTTAAAAAGTTCCATTAAATAATTTATAAAATAATTTAAAACATTAAAATAAGTATATTTTTATTGCAATTCAAAAAAAAAAAAAAAATTGATTCTGTGATAACAAACGTGGGTTAAATTTACGTTCCGCATCCCCGTGTTTACAAAGCCATTTTGCGGAAGTAATGGCAGACAAATTTTTTGCTGTGTATGATGACCAAAACTGTATCGAATGCACTTTTTTTTTTTTTTTTAATGCAAATATAAAAATAGAAGTTTTATTCAAACAGTCTTTATTTGAACTTTTATAAGAAAATTATAACCTTTCTAATAAAAATAGGTAGTTTAATCAATACATAAAAAAATGAAAACATCGAAAAAAAAAAAAGTTTATATTGTACGTATCCGTTTTGGGATAACCTTTACGGAGATGGTCCCAACGTCCGCCTCGTTCTGAGCTTAGGAAGAGGCCGTCTGACGTAGGCGGTGTCGAGGCAGAAAATTACCCCTTCAATAAAGTGCCCAGTTGTTAACTTAAGGAGAAAATAACCCGTTCCAATAATTAGAATTTTTATTTTTTTATTTTAAACAGTTCAAATAATTAGAATTTTAAAAAATAAACAGTTCAAATAATTAGAATTTTACAAAAACAGTTCAAATAATTAAAAACAAAAAAAAAACAGTCCACATGATTAGAATAGTTCCACGTGGTTAGTTAACCCTGTAAAATTCTGCGATTTGTTTCATAATATTTGTAAAAGCATCTGTCTGGTACATATCGCATATTTTAGGGTTAGGGTAATTTTCTGCCTCGACACCGCCTACGTCAGACGGCCTCTCCCCAAACTCAGAACGAGGTGGACGTCGGGACCATCTCCGTAAAGGATAACCCCGTTTTGGACTGAAGATCTCCGAAAAACAAATTCATTTAATTTGATCTAGTAGTTCTTTTCTTCTTGTTTTTTTCTTTTTTTTTTTTTTACAGCAGAAAAACACGTTCTTATGAGAGCGCGTTGAAGTTATGGAGTAGACACGCCACGGGGAGATAACTTCATGTAAAGCGCCGATTCCCATCTTTAATACTAGCTTTTCTTCCTAAAAATCGAACCTTTTGCTCGGTATCATAGCAAATTGTCTTTTCGCTGTAAAAAAAACAAAAAAAAACTATTTGATGAAATTAAGTGAAAAAAATTTTCGGAGAACTTTGTCGCATAACGGATACGTGTAATATAACCTTTTTTTTCGATATTTTCAATTTTTAATGTCTTGATTAAACTGTACAAGTACCTAAAAATATGTTTATGGGCTGTTTTTTTTTTATTCATGTACTGTTTTTTTTTGTTTTTTTTTCACTTTTATTATAAAAATGTTATATTATGGATTTTTTTTTAATATATATTTATGAACTGCCCTCCCCCTCCAATAATATGTTTATGGACTTTTTTTTGTCAAACAAAAATAGAACTTTTATAATAAAACATGTATTATGAACTGTTTTCCAAACATCAGGTATTGGTAATTTCTACAAATAATAAAATATAAAAATACAACTTTTATAATAAAAGTTAGGTAAACGTCGATATTGGAATACCCTGGTTAACTCATAACTAAAAAAAAAAAAATCGTCTGCGTCCATCAAACTTAAAAATCGAATCGGAAACTCGGAAACAAAATGAAACAAACTTTATTTTTATTATTACCAGAAAAGATGTATTTCCCTGTTGTTAGTAAGAATGTTATCTTTCTTACTAAAATGTTTTGCTATCCTTCTTACGAAAATTTTTTTTTTTTTTTTTTACATAGGCATCACCACATTATCAAGGCCCAGAGGCCACTCAAGAATAAGGGTTAAAGAGTGTACAGTAGAAATTGGACAATATAGTAATCATTAGTAATGAAAATTTGATAAATTTGATAACTTATATGGAACGGCTCATCAAGAACTTATTTACTTTAGACTTGAACACAACCATATTGTAGTCAGCCGGAAAGCAGGAAAACGGAAGACAATTCCACAGGCGTGCAGTTCTAAGAAAGAAGCTTTGTTCATGGAATTTACGTTTAGGTTTAGGCACAGATAAAGAGTGGAGGGGATTATTGATAGTGTTTACAGCTAGACGAGTGTTTCTTGTGAAAGTTTGGCGAGGGGGAGACCATAAATTGAAGCTCAGTCGAACACTTTCCATGAAAATAACGATACATCAGAGACAAACTCGCAACATCTCTTCTGTGAGATAAAGGTTGCACGGAGGAGAAAAGGACATCTCCTACGAGGCTACGAAGTCTATTTTGAACTCTATCAAGGCAGGCCAAGTCCTTTCTAGCAGCTCCTGCCCAGATGTGGCAACAGTATTCCATCCTTGGACGTACCTGGCTCTTATATAGATAGAGAATAGCATCAGCAGTGAGATATTTACCGGATCGATAGAAAGATCCCACCATTTTCCCAGCGGCCTTGGCAACAGATTTGATGTACATGTTCCATTTAAGATCAGGAGTAATGGTCAAGCCCAGAAGCTTATCAAAACTTGAGGCCTCCAGAAGACGAGAGCCATTCATTTCAATTGATGCCAAATGTGGATTAGAATGTTGATGATGTAAGGAGAGAAGCTTGGTTTTAGATGCATTAAAAGTAACCAGCCACTCCTTTCCCCATTGTACTACGTGCTCAAGATCAGAGGAGAGAGAATTGGAGAGAACTTGGTCGTTTACTGTCTTAGATGTGCTACCATAAATGGTAGTATCGTCAGCATAAATGTCTACAAATGATGTAAGGATGTGATTTGGAAGATCATTAATGTAGATCAGGAAAAGAGTTGGGCCCAGGATGGACCCCTGAGGGACACCGGCATTAATACTGTGAGCTTCTGATTTTTGCCCCTCAACTACTACTCTTATGAACCTATCAGAAAGAAATGATTTAATAATTGAGAAGACTTTTCCAGCTATACCATAGCTAGCGATCTTATGAAGTAAACCTTTATGCCATACCCTATCAAAGGCTTTAGATATGTCAAGAGCAATTGCCCTAGAAAGATTGCCACCGTCGAGAGATTTGCTAATCCTATGTGATATAACTGTAAGCACATCTGCTGTAGATCTAGCAGAACGGAAACCATATTGAGTGTCACTAAGAAGGTTATTTTTGTTGAGATGGTTGATTACTTCTGTATTTAACACAGATTCTAGCAACTTACTCATAACGCACAGGAGACTTATTGGCCTGTACTGAGAGGGGGATGAGCGATCACCTGAATTCTTAAATACAGGGCATACTGATGAGATTTTCCAGGGAGATGGGAAACTAATAAATAAATAAAACTGTTAATTCTTCTAATTCAATAAAATTTACTGGAAATGAAATAAATAATGTAATAAAAAAAACTTCTTGGTCAAACAACACGGCAAATAAATAATAAACAAGATTTTTTTCCAAATACAAAATATTTGAAAAAACAAAACGTTTATGGTAAATGTCAGTAGAGCAATTCTGGCAAATGACTTAAAAATCTCATTTCATTTTACTATTGGAAAAAAAAATAACAGTTCATAAATATATTTTAACAAAATCTCTTTAAACACATAAAACAAAAAAATATTCATGAATATATAAAAAAAACAGTTCATGAACATATTTTTATTAAAAAGGTTTTAATTTTGTTATAAAAGTTCAAATAAAGTTTGAATAAAACTTCTATTTTTATATTTGCTTAAAAAAAAGTTACATTCTATACAGTTTTGGTCATCCGTATCTAAAAATTTGTCTGACGTCACTTCCGTCAAATGGCTTTGTAAACACAGGGATGTCCGATTAACCTAAACACATACTTTGTATTAATGTTATTATATTAACGTAAGATGTTATTGTTTGTATGTATTATGAACGGGAGTGTTAGCAAATCATAATTATTGCCTTGCCAAAGATTTTGCCCAAATATGTTGCATATTTGTGTAGCATATGAACAATAGAAAATTGTTAAAAAAATGAAGAACTTAATAAAACAAAAAAATATTCATAAATATAAAAAAAAAACACTTCATAAACATATTTTTATTAAAAAGGTTTTAATTTTGTTATAAAAGTTCAAATAAAGTTTGAATAAAACTTCTATTTTTATATTTGCTTAAAAAAAAGGTACATTCTATACAGTTTTGGTCATCCGTATCTAAAAATTTGTCTGACGTCACTTCCGTCAAATGGCTTTGTAAACACAGGGATGCGAAAGGTGGATTTATCCCAAACGTGAATAAAAAAATACGAATCTCCGATTTAAAAAAATCTAAAAAATATATTTTTCAATCTAACATTTAGATTTTTGTGAAAAATGTGCTTTTTTTTTTGTAGTAAAACTTATGTGATTTCTGGGGAAATAATGTTTATTTTTTATTTTTTTACATGGGGGTCACCACTTGTCAAGGCCCAGCAGCCACTCGGGGGTAAGGGTTATTGTGTGTACACTAATTAGTGGGATAGTATCATAGTAATAGTTAGTATTGGGGATTTGATAAAGTGTCTTACTTAAGAGGGCGGTTCACCGGGAATTTGTTTGTGTTGGACTTGAAGACATCCAAGTTGAATTCGGGGGGGGGGGAACAGGCAAGCGGCAGAGAGTTCCACAGCCGTGCAGTTCTGAGAAAGAAACTTTGTTCATGGAATCTACATTTTGATTTAGGCACGGATAAAGATAGGATGAACACAATAATAATAATTTAACTGCTTTTTCAATATTTAATTTGTTTACCATTTTTAAAAATCGTTTTTTTTTTTGTCTTCCTATTATGTCACTATGGAATTTCGTTTGATCGTTGATATTTTATTCAATATTTTACATTTTAGAATGGGGATCACTTTCTTTTATAAAATTTACATAAACTGTGTACCCATTTATTGACCACCACCAGTTAGCAGAACAAAAATATTTGTAAATTTTTACCATTCTAACCCAGCGTAGTTTATCCCCTAAAAAATTTCAAAGTCTACTTTTTGGGATGATTACATTTCGACAGACTTTAAAAAAAAATGTCCGCAATGAAAGAATTAAAAAATATAATAAATATTCAAAATAGTAGAGAAAGGGATCATATTGCTATATAAATTTAATGTAAAATGAGCACTCACTTCATGGCCAGTTAGAAGTCAACAAGATATGTAATCATTCTCTGTTTCAATTTTTTTTATGGAAGGGCTAAGCGTAGGGGAGGGGGTCGTATATTTTGCTTTTTTGTGAAAAGTACAGAATAGTTGAAAACAACACCCACATGTTTGTTAAGAATGGGTTTCTAAATAATAACATTATTATTTCAGCACACAGGTCAAATAGTGCAGAAGTGCCCAAATCTGTTTTAATAAAAATGAAGACCTTTTTGAATGAACAAAAAGGTTTTATTCAGCATAAACTACAATCAGTAGGGATGCATAACAAACAAACGGTAAAGAGAATGAACGAACGCACTAATTTCCAATGTTATTTTTAAGTCTATACAGCACATGTGTAACAATGCTACACTTCACATCATAACACTCTCCGTCACATTTATATTTAAATTTTGGGTTACGGATTATCTTCATCCCCATTTTGTTGATTCTGGAAGAAATCTCAGAGCGTCCTTCTTTGAGTCTGACTGCTGCTGCTGCTCTTCTGTTTCTGGACACCAAAGAGAAAGATTCACTATTTGGTGTTGCATTATTCTTAGAAGGTTTTTTTTTACATAGGCATCACCACATTATCAAGGCCAAGAGGCCACTCAAGGATAAGGGTTTAAGAGTGTACAGTAGAAATTGGACAATATAGTAATCATTAGTAATGAAAATTTGGTAAATTTGATAACTTATATGGAACGGCTCATCAAGAACTTATTTATGTTAGACTTTAAGACAGCCATATTGTAGTCAGCCGGAAAGCAGGTAAAAGGAAGAGAGTTCCACAGGCATGCAGTTCTAAGAAAGAAGCTTTGTTCATGGAATCTACGTTTAGGTTTAGGCACAGATAAAGAGTGGGGGAAATTATTGATAGTGTTTACAGCTAGACGAGTGTTTCTTGTGAAAGTTTTGCGAGGGGGATCATAGATTGAAGCTCAGTCGAACACTTTCCATGAAAATAACGATACATCAGAGACAAACTCGCAACATCTCTTCTGTGAGATAGAGGTTGCAAGGAAGAGAAAAGGACATCTCCTACGAGGCTACGAAGTCTATTTTGAACTCTATCAAGGCAGGCCAAGTCCTTTCTAGCAGCTCCTGCCCAGATGTGGCAACAGTATTCCATCCTTGGACGTACCTGGCTCTTATATAGATAGAGAATAGCATCAGCAGTGAGATATCTACCGGATTGATAGAAAGATCCCACCATTTTTCCAGCGGCCTTGGCAACAGATTTGATGTACATGTTCCATTTAAGATCAGGAGTAATGGTCAAGCCAAGAAGGTTGATCAGTCACTTCTGGTTCAGAGCTATTTGATGAGGTAAAATCTGATGGTTTACAAGGATGAGTGAAGACAGGAGGTCCCAGGTTTGTAAAGGATGGGTCAGTGGCAGAAGTAGGAGCTAGGTCTTCTGTTGAGACTGTTGATTGACGGCCGTCAGGGAAAAGAATTCTGGCAAAATTGCAGATATTATTTCTACTGGTTCCACTACGGGGTCAGATTTATATTTTGTTTATTTACTTTATTTAACCAAATGTTTACGAGGTTCATTACTTCAGATTTTTTGTTTTATTTTGTTTGTTTTTCTGTTAAAAAATTCTAGTATTGAAATTAAAATTTTCCTTTGTCTTGCCGGATACCATTAAATGTTCATGCAAAAAAAAGAGGTTTTTCTTCTTCAGCTTGCAACGCTCTCAGCACATACAAAAAAAACGACAATCCTTTTTCTCTTCCAGTTTTGACGTTCATAGAAAATCCGTCTTCCTTTCTTCCTACTGGCACGCAAATTAACCGTACGTTCGAATGACTCGCAGTGAACAATTTCCCCAGCTTTTATATCCTTTCTAGAAAAAAAAAAAAAGTACCGGGCGTATCTGCATCGCTCTTTGGGAAAGAAGAAGGAAAGGATGGCTAGCTCATTTATATACACGGAGGGCATCTTGGGAAGGTAGGGCATGATGGGAGAAGCTATTTCGGCTATGTTGATATGGGAATAGTCGTTTTTCTTTCTTAGCCATGCCGCATCTTCCACAGTTACCGGTAGTAGTCAATGGGAAGAGAGCCATGGCCCTTGTTGACTGCACCACAACATTGGTAACGAAGAATGTCGCTAAATCATGGAGCGGAGGCAGGAGTATTAAGACCGTGGATAGCAGGGAGGTGAAATGCCTAGGAGAGACAACAGCGGAAGTATTGGCGCAAGGTGTGCCTATTGGACTACGAGCCCTGGTGTTGGATCGTCTGGTCAGTGATGTTGATGTGGTTTTAGGTGTAAGTGCGATCAACCAACTGGGGGGCACTACGTTGAGAGAGGGCTAAGTAACTTTCGGACGCCTCGGCACAATAAGGATGGCAGGAGTGGAAGGTGATAGAAATATCAGAACGCAAAAACCGGAGGCTTGCTGCATTGAGGACGAGGATTTCCTGGCGAGGTTCGATATCGAGAGGTGGATAGTGGAATGGAAATGGATCTCTGGGCCTCCGGAGCTACGAAACAAAGTAAGCTGCTACAAGAAAACACTGCGAGGAGACATAAGAAAAGGATTTGAGGAAGAAGTGGAGAGGTGGATAGAGGAGGGAATTCTGAAACCGTGGACAGGAGAAGAAAAAGGAGTGCTACCATTACTGGCAGTTGTTCAACCCACAAAGAACAAAGACTGGTACTTGATTTCAAAGAATTAAACAGATACATAGCCTGCCACACTGGAAAGGGGATTGATGTATGCGAAGAGGTTATGAGGAAATGGAGGAGGATGGCGTGAGCCACTAAGATTATCGACCTGAAGTCTGCTTATCTCCAGATCCATGTAGATGAAAACTCTGGCAACATCAATTGGTCCAGTACAAGGGGAAGATGTATTGCCTGGCGAGGTTAGGCTTTGGGCTGAGCTCAGCCCCCAAAATTATGACTGCCGTGCTGAAGACAATGCTGAGTAAAGACTGTACAATGGACAAGGCTACTAGTTCAGACATTGACAACATTCTCGTGGAGGAAGCAGAGGTGACAGCGGAGAAAGTGAGAGGCCATGTCACGAGGTATGGGTTGACTACAAAACTGGCAGACTCCCTGGATGGAGGAGCGGCATTGGGGTTGAAACTATGCCGAGATGTCAAAGGAAGCCTTGTCTTTAGATGAGGGAATGCAATACCCGAAATCGGAACCGACCTGACAAAACTAGAACTCTTCTCAGTCTGCGGGAGACTGGTGGAACGGCTGGCTCAGGATAGCGTGCAGCTTTATTAAACGACAAACGGGCACTGATGGCTGGGAGGTAGTGGAGCACTGTCAGGAGTGCCAATCGATAGACCCCGAACCATCCAGACACGAAGCAGGAGAGTTGCACAAGCGATCGGCCATTGATGTGACCCATTATCGCCATAAGCTGGTCGACTGTGGACCGGGGAAGTTTGCCATATGGAGAGAGATCAGGGCAGAAGCTGAATGGGCGATCGGAAGGGTCATCAAAGAAATATTTTTGGAGAGAGGACTGGTTGAGGAACTGTTAATGGACAATGGCTGCGCTTTCCGATCAGAAGTCTTTAAAGAGGTGTGTGATAAGTGGGGAGTAAGGCAATTTTTTAGGGCAGCATATCGGCCGAGTGGCAACGGGATAGTGGAGAGGAACCATCACACCATCAAGGCTGCTGCGGAAAAAAGCAACATTTCACCCATGGAGGCGGTGTTTTGGTACAACATCTCACCGAAAACCAGACAAGATCAGACAACTGTGCCTCATAGAGCCATCTTCGCATCTAAGTGGTGGCATCCATGCAACAAAACGGTAGGAATTGAGGGTGAAGAAGTTATCATTAAAGTGGGCGAGGTGGTGTGGGTGGAGCCCCCCAATGCAAAATGTACCACTCGCTGGGGGAGGGTGGTCATAACAGGAATGCAGTCGAAGAACAACATGATGGTGAATGGCGTTCCCTGGCATATCCTAGACCTGCGTTGTGTAACCCTGCCTGTGCACACTGATGGCAGTGAAGAGGAGGAAGTCAAGATCCGCCAAGAAGCTAACGATGCACCCCAATTCAACTTAGCCCCACATTGTGGTTCTTTACAACCGGACGAGAATGTCTGTAGTGAACCTGAAAACGTCAACCCCCAAGAAGTTGTCCCCCAGAGGCCTCAACGTAAGAGAAGGAGGCCTGCTTGGATGAAGGATTATGAAGTGTCTTATTGATCTCGAAGATCAGGGGGGGCGTGTCAGGCATATGGTTATAATGAATGAAAAAAAACATACCAGGCGTATCTGCATCGCTCTTTGGGAAAGAAGAAGGAAAGGATGGCTAGCTCATTTATATACACGAATGGCATCTTGGGAAGGCAGGGCATGATGGGAAAAAATTCATAAAAACAGAGCTCTACGGACAAATTTATCTTTAGTTGACCTTTGACAACTAAATATTTTCATTTACTAGCCAAATATAAAAGTTACTAGCC
This sequence comes from Euprymna scolopes, assembly GCF_053919585.1. Taxonomy (NCBI): domain Eukaryota; kingdom Metazoa; phylum Mollusca; class Cephalopoda; order Sepiida; family Sepiolidae; genus Euprymna; species Euprymna scolopes. Next base: position 982,099 of record NC_136520.1, on the reverse strand, counting down.
AAACCAACATGATTTTTAGAGTATGACATCTTCGTTCTGTGACGAGTAATTACAATATAAAGATTTTTCTGTGTTTTCTTAATAAGTGTAATTCTAAATATGCAACAAATTTTATGTTGATACTTGAAGGTATAAACATTCTAATTTCTTCAAATATTTTTTAAACAGCCTTCGTTAAAAAATGTATATTGTTTTCATTGTTTAAATAATTTAACTTTGTTCGTTTTATAAAAATAATTAAAAAAACGTTAAAAAGATATTTTTTACTCTGTAGTGAACTTTGGAAGATTGTCAGTGAAAGAAATGCAATTGCTAAAATTTCTAGTTGCCACTTTGAAAAATCACTTACAAATGCGTTTCACTTGCAATATAGAGCGCTGAAAAAAATTCTTGATAATACATATTCCATTCTCAGTACAAGTTGTAATATATGTTTTTTGCTTCGAGGATAGGGTCAATATCCTACTGGCTATCTATTAGATGATCTCTGCTTTCTTCTACTGTAAAAGAAGATCATTCAGCTGGTTGTTCTTTCAAGTTCACCTGTGAGTCTCAACAATAATGACAATAACCGACGCTGTTTGTAGTTTTTGTATAATTAATTATTCACAAAAGAGAGAATCAAAAATATTAAAAAATGTACAGTGTTTTTCACAAGAGAATTGAATTAAAAGAAAAAAGTTGTCGAGTTTAAGTTTCTTCTCTAGTGGATATGAACAGTCTTGGTTGGGATTTACAAATACTAATTTCTTGCTTTTGTTGGGCGATGGATGAATGCTTATTGAACGGCGGGGTGAGAGAAGCGGTCGACAGTTTCTCTCCAAACCTTCGACTCAACCTCTGTCCCTCTGAAATCTGATTTTTCTGCTCTACACAGGTTTAAAAACAGTGATTTTGGGTAGGTAAGGCTACGCCAACCAATCATCGTCCAGTTTGACACACCTTGCTTCATTTTGATTGGATAATCAGCTACCTCTCCCCCCACATTCAGATAGGTAATTTCCACTGACAATGGCTTCCCATCGATATCGTCTTACGCAATCGAGAACTTTATCCTTAACCCCCTAGGTCAGGTTCAAACCTCGGTAGCCAAAACAATTAGCTACTTCTAATAATCCTATTGCATAAAATATTATTTTACGAAAATATGGTTTCATATTTTTGTCTTCATTTTCCTTTACAAAAGAAATGCACTTACTTTAGCAGTCCCACAATTTTCCTGTCCAACAGCAGGGTTATCCTATATTTTCCAAGACCCACCATTAAATAAAAAGGCTCTAATTCCTCCTTTGCTGGCTCCCTTTGAGGCAATTTTCAACCGTAGCTCCAATTTTAGCCATCTTCAACCCCCTCATGGGTTAATCTCTTCTTACCATGGCTGGTTGGGTCACACATATCTTAAGATATAAAGTGTATTTATGTACAACTAAGTAATGCAAGTCCAATAAACTCGAGCATCTCAAACTGGGCTCTTTTTCTCATCAGAGGAGTAAGCTAACCATTGAATTAATAAAATATTTTTGGTCCCCCCCACCCAACAAAAGGAGAGTGAACCCTTGTCTGTTCCCCAATTCGTTTGTCTGCACTTTTTTCAATAAGTACGCCTTGAAATTTTTGGAAATTTTGCACAAACATTAAACATGGTATAAGTAAAAAAGAAACAGAATGGATTTTCCTGGAAAACTCCAGTTGCCCCCTAGGGGTGCCTTTCAGATTAAAATGGCTAAAATTGACACTTTTGTGCTCATTAAAAAAAAAAAATTGATGCCTCGGATTTTTATAAAACTTTCTGAAAAGTTGTAACTAACTGATTTCTGTATAATTTTGTTTGTCTTTACTTCGTGATAACTCTTGTGTATGCCTCAGGGGATCTTTTAGGGCTAATAAAAACACTCCATTTTTGGGATTATTTTACCATATTTGTCCAAAATTTTCTGTGTATGTCTATTTAGTAGTTTTGCATGGTACTAAACTCAAATTTAAATATGTTAAGGCCTTGGGGACTTCTGGGGCTAAATGGGGGGGTTGCAAATGATGGACTTCATTTCTTTTTTTTACATGGTGCAGAACTCAAATTTACATATTTTAAGGCCTAAAACTGCACTGTTTTTTATTTTCACCAGGATTTGACGTCCCCTGGGGACTTTTGGGCTAAATGGGGGGAGGCAATGCTGAACTTAGTCATTTTTATGCCTCGTTCACTGTGCACTCACGAGGATATACATGCTTCAGTTGTTTAAATTTATTTATGAAAAAGAAAATGTTTTTCAGTATTAAAAAGGTTGGAAACCATTTTAAAATACTTTGAAGTATTTAATTCGTGTCATTTTTCTATAGAATAGCAGTAACCTGTTTGCAAACTTGCCTAATCCAATGTTGATCTTACATGGAACTACAATCGCAAATTACATACTGTTTGATTAGTCTATAAAAAGAAAATAACATTGATACAACACCTAAATAAGTGTTGATGGGACACGAGAGGCTGTTATCAAAACTGTCTGTGTCAATATCAGATTAGTGTTGATGAGTTAGAATAATTTGTGAAATTCTAATCATCCGGAATCTGTCCATCACGTCAGACAACTCCATTTTAAGAGCCAGTCAATTTGGCAGGTGAGTTTTTACACACGCTTTACACATTAAGTAACTTATCCATAATACTGGTTTGTCCTCTGAACATCTAGTACTCCACTCATAATATGATGGCATACCATCCCTGCATTCAGTTTATAAACCACATGAAAAATTGTCATAAGTAGTTCAGAACTGTCTCAGTACAACATGTTAAATGATTATAGCCACCTTGCCATATCACAACACTCTTGTTATGGGCAGTGGTCTATGCACTGAACATCTTGTATGTCACTACCAATTCAATATCGCCATACCACCCCAATCTGTACTTGATAAACTACATGCAAAATGGATAGTGGCAGCTGAAAAATTAGAGAAAAGCCTTGTCAACATCTGCACAAGCTATCTTTATCACCACTGACGTATTGTCCCTAATATGTAACAATATATCAATTTTAAATTTCTTTTTAATTTGCAAAAAGTTTTGACTATTCTCTAAAATAACTCTTAAAAGTCCTTAAAACTGGTGGTCCAAGTTTAATTGAAACACATTTCAACAGTTCATTAAAACATGCCATGTGTTGCATCATCGCAATTTTAATGACTAAGTAGATTTTACTGTACAAAGAGAAACTAGGATAAATAATGACTATATGGGTATTCACATTTCATTGAATGATTACAGCTATCTTGATATAGCAACATCACCATGAAAGGGAAAGGTTCATGCAATTTGGAACTCGTACTCTACTGTTAATTTTATCACTTAATTATCATTCAAGCCTGCACTATATAAACGGCATTCAAATTGTTATCAGCAGATCAAAACTGTCTCAATACGATACTCATGTACATGGTTTATAATGTTTTAGGTGTAACTAGCCTCAGGACTGATGTGTCTAATTTTCCAAACCCTAGACCCTCACTAGAAAATGAGGTCACTACAAAAAGTTGAATCATGCAATACGATCTTTATATTGCTAACAAGCGTGTTGTAAGCACAAACTTAATCCGAACTACATACACTACTGATTACAGTTGGTGCATATTAGTCATGAAAAATAGACACAAAGGCAGCATTCACTGTTAATATGAGATGTTTTCTTTGGACGTTTCTGATTTATTTATTTGCTCCACCTCATTTGAGTCATTTATCTATTTCGACATAGACAATGATGTGATCTTTGGATCATAAGGAATGCATGATTACAATCCACTGAGAAATATATTTTTAAAAAATAGAAAAGAATGCATTAAAAAAAGAAATGAATGCAACTATCCAGGATACTGTGATGATTGGATGTACATACAAACAAAAAATGACAAGTAAAATTAAAAAAAATAAATCTGGAAGAAATAAGAAATTAAGACTAATCCCAAAGAAATATAGTGTCATAATATAGGCTAAGAGACTATTAGTCGCCTAGAGTTATGCCCCTTGGCCCGTGACGTATGAATCTCGTCCGCCATTGTTTCTCAGTGCAACGTTTACTACTAGACAATAAAGAATGCATTTTACACCACCTTCGAGTCTGTTTATCAATGCTTCCAAAGTATGTATTATCACGACATGGTGTCTGAAGTGGGATCCACTAAAGAATCAAAGGAATAGTAACAATATTACCCTAAAAAAAAAAAAAAAAAAAAAAGAAATACGAACATTTTCGGGATCTAAAAAAAAATTAATACAAAACACACGTGGTGTCGGTATTTTTCTCGCAATCGACGATGAATACATATTCGCAACTACCACCTCCAACAATCGATTGGAACACTTCAAATTTGGCCAAATCAATGGACCGATTTATCAGGCAAGTTCATTTATATTTCGACGGCCCAATGAAAGACGTAGATTCAGACACAAAGTTAAATTACTTGCTAATATGGTCTGGTATCGAGGGCCAGGAAATAAGTGACACTTTTCCCTTTCGACAGGGAGAAGAAAGGACATTGGATAAATATATCCAATTTTTTAAGGAATATGCGAATCCGCGATCGAACTTTCGTGTAGCTAGACACAACCTACTAAAATGTAAACAAAACGCGGATGAATCGGCACACGCATTTCTAAGTCGGCTGCGTCAGACAGCCAAACAGTGTGAATACGGTCGGACGGTGGAAGAGACCATTGTGTTGGACCTATTCATATTCGGTATTTATTTACAGTCTGCACAAAAGTCCCTAATAAGAGAAGGAAGCGATCTCACGATCGAGAAAGCACTCGGAATCGTCGAGACAGAAGAAGCCACGTGTAAACAAATGGAAGCATTACGTACAACAGCAGTAGAAGACAGCTCTACACTCGCAGTTAGAGCCAGACAGCCCAGTGGACCTACCACATGTGGTAATCGTGGCACAAAACACCATCAATATAAATGCCCAGCTAAAGGCAAATACTGCCTAAAATGCAATAAAAAGGGACACTTTGCTAAAGTTTGCCACTCTAAAATGGGAGACGAGGGGCACACACGCAGACAGTCATTCCAGCCACAGAGGAAATATAATAAGAATAAAATCCACATGGCAGCAGCACATATGGGTAGCAACGACGACAGTTCCACAGAGGAGCTGTACTTTCACACAGTAAAGGAATTACCGTTAGCGACCACAGAAGCTTTCACAAAACTGAAGATAGGCAACAGCAAAGCCCAAATAGAGGTTGACGCGAAAATCGACACAGGTGCAATGAGCAACCTGTTACCTAAACAGGTATTCAAGGAACTGAAAGGAGTACCACTGGAAAAATCAGCTATAAGGCTAATTGCGTTTGGAGGCTCAACGATAGACCAAGAAGGGACCTGTCGTTTAGGGGTCAGATCCCGCGACAAGTTTGTTAAAGCGACCTTTTACGTGGTGAAATCAAGAGACCCTATACTAATAGGACTCCAAACATCAAGAGAATTAGGGCTAGTCACCCTTAACTTGGCTATAAAAACGGACACAACTCATGTGACGGACAAAGCATCCTGGCCTACTCCCCCGCACGACATGAAACCGGTCCCCGTGCAGGAACCATGTACGATGGGAAACCTTGGAGAAAGGAGGAAAATCATTGAGGAATTTCCAGACGTATTCGACTCCATTGGTTGTCTGCCAGGTGAACACACCATCCATTTAAACCCCGAAGTACCACCAGTTGTCCACCCACCACGTCGAGTCCCAATATCCCTAAAAGGAAAGTTGAAATTGGAGTTGGATTCCTTAGAGGCCCAGGGAATAATTTCCCCTGTAAAGGACCCGACGCCCTGGGTAAACTCATTTGTCTGTACCACTAAAAGGAACGGATCGGTCAGGCTATGCCTCGACCCCCGAGACTTAAATAAAGCAGTGCACAGACCACACTATGCGACTCCGACATTCGAAGACATCACTGCGGAACTAGACAACGCTAGATGGTTCACAAAAGTCGATATCAAGTCCGGCTACTGGCATTTGAAACTGGACGAAAAGTCGAGACGTCTCACAACATTCATTACCCCACATAGCAGATACATGTACAACAGGTACCCCATGGGAGTCAAATCTGCCCAAGATGAGTTCCAAAGAGCCATGCAGGAAAACTTCGGAGACCTCGAAAATGTCCTATCCATATGCGACGACATAGTAGTGTACGGATTCGAGGAAGACGGCAGTGACCATGACAAGGCACTGAGGCAGCTAATGTTTAGAGCAAGGGAAAGAAACTGCAGGTTTAATTCAGAGAAATTTGTGGTGAAAACCTCCGAAATCCCTTTCTACGGCCACATAATCTCAAGAGACGGTGTCAAGCCAGATCCCCGGAAAATAGAGGCGATCACACAGATGCAACCCCCCGAGGATGCAAAGCAGCTCACCAGCTTCCTAGGCCTGGTGAACTACTTGAACAAATTCTCTCCACGACTCGCGACACTGACAAAACCCCTACGCGAGTTAACATCGAAGAAGAATGTATTCACATGGTCTTCACAGGAGCAACAGGCATTCGAAGAAATCAAAAAAGAGATCGGAAATCATACGACACTCCGATACTTCGACCCTAAAGAACCAATAGTGCTACAGGTAGATGCGTCTTCAATGGGTATAGGCGCGGCTCTGCTACAAAACGACAGACCAGTAGCATTCGCGAGCAAAGCACTTTCCGGACCAGAAACACGCTACTCAAACATAGAGAGGGAGATGTTGGCTATCGTCTTTGGCCTGGAGAAATTTCACAGTTACGTTTGGGGCCACAAAACGACAATTCATACGGATCACAAGCCATTGGAGTCGATAGCATTGAAAAATCTAGCACAAGCACCCCCAAGACTGGCTAGAATGTTATTGAAGGTCGAGGGATATGATTTTACTGTAAAATATACCCCAGGAAAAACAGTTCCAATTGCAGACTGCTTGTCACGAGTAGCACCCAGACCCAGTGGGCACATTGAAGGGATCGATCTCAACGTCCATAGCATGATCTCATACCTCAACTTTGCGCCGACGAGAGTTGAAGATATAAGAGTGGAAACATCCCAGGATCCACTCCTAAAGCAACTTGTAAGCATGGTATTGACCGGCTGGCCTTTCAACCGGGCTGACTGCCCAGGAATTCTCCTGCCATTCTGGAATTTCAGAGATGAGATTGGGGTCCAGGATGGAATTCTACTCAAGAGCCAGAGAATCATTATCCCAGCCTCGTTGCAAAGAGGCATACTGGAAGAGCTGCATGCTTCACACCAAGGAGTAGAGAGAACGAGGTTACGAGCGCGTTCAGTGGTGTACTGGATAGGGTTAAATAAGGACATAGAAGATATAGTCCGAGAGTGCCACACATGCCAGAAATACCAAGCCAGTATCCCGCCCGAATCAATACTCCAGCACGAAACCCCTACGTACCCCTGGCAGTACGTCAGCACAGACTTGTTCACATTGGCAGGGAAAGAATATCTGCTTGTGGCAGATCAGTACAGCCGAAACCCCTTCGTACGACGCCTTCCGTCCGCCTCATCAATATCCGTTATTAGAAGTATTAAGACGATATTTGAGGAACAAGGAGTGCCGGAAATCTTGTACTCGGACAATGGTCCACAATTTACAAGTAAAGATTTCAAGGATTTCGCCAGGACGTACAGCTTCCAACACAGGACATCGTCCCCACATTACCCCAAGTCTAACGGATTCGCCGAAAGAATGGTGGGAACATGCAAGAAAATTTTGACGAAGGCAGGGGAAACTGGTCAAGACAGCTACCTAGCAATGATGGCTTACAGAGCCACGCCACTGTCATCAGACATTAAGTCCCCGGCAGAGTTACTCAACGGACGAAAAATACGGACACCCCTAGTATCCAAGCAACAACTTGGCGATGAGCAGACTAGGACAGCCATACAGAAACAGAAAGATCAGTCTAAGGTCTGCTATGACAGGAAACATAACAGACACCACTCCCACCTACATGCAGGACAGAATGTCTATGTCCAGCAGGAAAAAGCAAAGATATGGGAGCCTGGAAAAATTCAGTGCTCCAGCGTGACACCCAGATCCTACATAGTTGAATCTGAGAACGGTAACACCTATAGAAGGAACAGGCAGTTCCTCAGACCAGCTGGGAGGAGATCAACAACCGCAAATAGATCCGACCAACCTCGCCCCAGCGACTCTCCACCGGATCCCACCCAGAAGGAAGGTCCCCCCCCCCTAAACAAATCGAACAGCCGACCACCGAACAACACTCCAGCAGCACGCCTCACACCCGAACTGAGAAACTCACCCCCGAATTAAGAAGATCTCAGAGACGAGTGAATGCTCCTCAGAAACTGAACTTATAGGTTACACTATCCTAAAAAAAAGAGACAATACCATTACCCTAGAACAATGGAGACAAGCTAAATAATATATTAGAGACTATGTTATCCCTTAATCAGATAAAGGCTAAATATCGCCCTTGGACTATATACATATATATGGAAGGGAAGGGATGTCATAATATAGGCTAAGAGACTATTAGTCGCCTAGAGTTATGCCCCTTGGCCCGTGACGTATGAATCTCGTCCGCCATTGTTTCTCAGTGCAACGTTTACTACTAGACAATAAAGAACGCATTTTACACCACCTTCGAGTCTGTTTATCAATGCTTCCAAAGTATGTATTATCACGACATATAGTAATTTAAAAATTCATCATCTGACTGATATTTAAAGATAAACCATTAAAACGGTGATAAGTGGTTACAAATAATTTTAATGTTCAACTGAATGAGAGGTAAATGGATATTTTTACTCCAAAAATAATTAACTTGGAATAGTAGGATTGACAAATTGAAATAAAAAATGTAGTTGTTTCAAGAAAAGAATATCCCAGCATCAATTGATTTGTGTTAGTTGTATTGTCATAAAATGTTTGGTTTAAATGTTTAGTATCTGTTAGGTTAAGTTTTTAGTATCTGTTTATAGTAATTTAAATATTTACTCTTTGTAATGTTCAAAGACCAAACACTCAACACATTGATAATTAAACGTTAATTAGCTGTGGTTACAAATAAATTTTATGTTCAGATGATTAAGAGGTAAATGGATATTTACAGTCAGAGAAGCAAAAACATTGAGGGAATTCTAAAGTTAAACAATCCGAGGAAGATAACTAGTAAGGTAGAAGGCTTTCCAGCATAAAAATACAAACAGGAAAGAGGTAAACAGACAGGGATACAACATTTTGGATATTCCCCTATGCTTCCATTCAGTCTTGAAAAACAAAGGATACCCCTTATGGATAGTAGCGCGTGTAATTGTGAGGCAAGGGTTGCGCAATCTCCTACCACACCTCTCCTGAATCGGCATTGTTTGAGTCCAGTGACAAGGAGAAGACCAGGACGACTGGAAAGTGGAGAGCACATACAGCACCTGAAAGTCCCAAATGGTCACTCATTTAGTACTGACCAGTTTCAATGTTGCTTAACTTCGGTGATCCAGTGGGAACCGATGTGTCAACGTGATGATGCCATATATTTTAGATATTAAACAGAGGGTGGAGCATAAGCATAGATGCAGGATCTATTAGATTTGAGACCATTTTTGGAATTTGTATAAAAGGAAGATAATTGTTATAGTAACACCAGCTTAGATGTGGCAACGATGCTAAATGCATGTGTTAATGTGAGCTTTGTAGGCATATGGGATACTCTCAGGTCTAAGTAATTCTGTATCAGGGTTGGGCAAGTCCACCTTCTTTGTGGTATCCTTTGTCATATCTTCCAAAGAATTGTTAGTGTATTTGATAATTAGTGAATTAAAAATGTGCTGGTGCTGAAAAAGATAAAACAATAAACAATTATCGTGCTGATGAGTTTGGTTACCAATCATTTTGTATTCACGTGAATTGTGGATGGTCTCTTCACAAAAACTTTAGATTTGAATTATGATTAAGAAAATATCCGAGGAAAACAAAAACAATGTATGAATGAATAAGAAAGAAAAACGTAAAATCCATTAGAGTAACTTTTCCAACCAAATAAGTAAATTTCCTGGCACTAAATTAGCTCTTTTCCAACCAAATAAGTAAATTTCCTGGCACTAAATTAGCTCTTTTCCAACCAAATAAGTAAATTTCCTGGCACTAAATTAGCTCTTTTCCAACCAAATAAGTAAATTTCCTGGCACTAAATTAGCTCTTTTCCAACCAAATAAGTAAATTTCCTGGCACTAAATTAGCTCTTTTCCAACCAAACAAGTAAATTTCCTGGCACTAAATTAGCTCTTTTCTAAGAAAATGTTGTCGATATTGTTATAATTTTACATGTTTGTCTATCGACGATATGTAGAGTCAGAAACAGTTGTATGCAGGGAAAACTTTTTGATGAAACTATAGTAATTTTCTATTTTCATAGCAATGATTAATATGAACACACACACACTCTCTCTCTCTCTCTCATATATATATATATATATATGATTGTTGAGCTGGATTAAATCCGACGATATGAAATAAAATGGGGGTGGAAGGACCTGGATACTCAACGTTTCGCCCGATTTATGCGGGCTTCTTCAAGAGGGATGGTCATTGACGAGAGAGTCGGGGGATTGGGGCTATATATAATGATGGGGGAGAGCAGCGTGTTTTCCTTATGTAAATTAGATGTCATATGTACATGTATATACATTTTATGAGAGAAGAACTAATTAGAGTAAACTAGTGTAGTGGATTACGTCTAAAAGATAAAATATCGTAGAGATTAAAAATTGTGTTTGAAAATATAGCGGTGATAGATTAAATAAATAAAATGACACGAGATTACGAAAGAATCGTTTTTTTTTTGTTTTTTTTTTAAATTAGAAATAATTGAATTGGGATAAAATAGCGCAGTAACTTAAAAGATGGTATCTAAAATTAAGAATAGGAGGTGATAAAATGGAGTCTAAAAATAGATAATGATAAAATACAGTAAATAAGTAAAATAAAAATAAAAATAAAATTAAGTGAAATTACGAATTTTTCGTGTCATTTTATTTATTTAATCTATCACCGCTATATTTTCAAACACAATTTTTAATCTCTACGATATTTTATCTTTTAGACGTAATCCACTACACTAGTTTACTCTAATTAGTTCTTCTCTCATAAAATGTATATACATGTACATATGACATCTAATTTACATAAGGAAAACACGCTGCTCTCCCCCATCATTATATATAGCCCCAATCCTCCGACTCTCTCGTCAATGACCATCCCTCTTGAAGAAGCCCGCATAAATCGGGCGAAACGTTGAGTATCCAGGTCCTTCCACCCCCATTTTATTTCATATATATATATATATATATATGTTTTCTTCCCACGATGAAAATCAAATAAATACTAGGTAAAATTTTTCTTTGGACGTTTCTGATTTATTTATTTGCTCCACCTCATTTGAGTCATTTATCTATTTCGACATAGACAATGATGTGATCTTTGGATCATAAGGAATGCATGATTACAATCCACTAAGAAATATATTTAAAAAAAATAGAAAAGAATGCATTAAAAAAAGAAATGAATGCAACTATCCAGGATACTGTGATGATTGGATGTACATACAAACAAAAAATGACAAGTAAAATTTAAAAAAATAAATCTGAAAGAAATAAGAAATTAAGACTAATCCCAAAGAAATATAGTAATTTAAAAATTCATCATCTGACTGTAGAGTCAGAAACAGTTGTATGCAGGGAAAACTTTTGGATGAAACTATAGTAATTTTCTATTTTCATAGCAATGATTAATATTAACATACACACACACACTCACTCTCTCTCTCTCTCTCTCTCTCTCTCTCTCTCATATATATATATATATATATATATATATATATATATATATATATATATATATATGTTTTCTTCCCACGATGAAAATCAAATAAATACTAGGTAAAATTTTCCCTAGATTCTAAATTAAGCGACAATAGTTATACTACAAACATATTTTCGCTAGACAATACCTTGAAAAGCACCTTCTTTTTACATGAAAGTCACCACTTATCAAGGCCCAGAAGCCACTCAGGGATAAGGATTATTGTGTGTACAGTAGTCAATGGGATAATATCATACTAATCGTTAGTAATGGAGATTTGATAAGGTGTCTTACGTAAGGGGACGGTTTATCAGGAATTTGTTTATGTTGGACTTGAAGACATCCAAGTTGTAGTCAGGTGGGAAACAGGCAAACAGAAGAGAGTTCCACAGTCGTGCACTTCTAAGAAAGAAGCTTTGTTCATGGAATCTACGTTTTAATTTAGGCACAGATAAAGAAAGGGAAAATTACTGACAGTGGTTTCAGCAAGATCGGTGTTTTTCATGAAAGATTGGCGAGGAGGGACCAGAGATTGGAGCTCAGACGAGCACTTGTCATGGAAATAACGATAAAACAAAGACTGGCTCGCAACGTCCCTTCTGTGGGAGAGAAGTTACAGGGAAGAGAAAAGAGCATCCCCACTAGGCTACAAAGTCTATTTTGTACTCTGTCAAGGCAGGATAGGCTGTTTTTAGCAGCTCCTGCCCAGATATGGCAGCAGTACTCCATCCTTGGATGTACTTGGCTTTTATATAGATAAATAATTGGATCAGTAGTGAGATATCTTCTGGGGCAGTAGAAGGATCCTACCATTTTTCCAGCGACCTTGGCAACAGACTTGATGTACGTGTTCCATTTCAGGTCAGGAATAAAGGTCAATCCCAGAAGCTTATCAAAACATGAAGCTTCCCCTAGACGAGGGCCATCCATTGCAATTGATGCCAGATGGGGATCAGAGCGTTGATGATGTAAAGATAGGAGCTTGGTTTTAGATGCATTAAAAGTAACCAGTCACCTCTTCCCCCACTGTACCATGCGCTCAAGATCAGAGGAGAGAGAATTAGAGAGAACTTTGTCATTTACAGCCTTAGATGTGTTGCCATAGATGGTCGTGTCATCAGCATAGATGTCAACGAATTATTTAAGTATGTGTTTTAGGAGATCATTGATGTAGATCAGGAAGAGAGTTGGGCCCAGGATTGACCCCTGAGGGACTCCAGCATTAATATTGTGGGCCTCTGATTTCTGTCCATCAACCACTACTCTTATGAGCCTTTCAGAGAGAAATGATTTAATAATTGAGAAAATATTTCCAGTTATACCGTAGCTGGAAATCTTGTGAAGTAGGCCCTTATGCCATACCTTATCACCTGTCACCTGTATCAACTAGTTCTGTGTCAAGTTAGTGTTGTATTCCCATGGTGTGTATATATTCGAGTTTCTTATTAAATGTGCCTTCTTCATGCTAGTATTTATGTGACATCGCCTGGTTCTCAAAATGTAACAAAGCAACTAGTCTGGTGTATGTTCACAAATAACGACACATAGGAGATGAATAAACATTTTTATTTCTTGCCAGACGAAGGAAGACATATCTTCACAAAAGGGACAAATACCATTCTGTTAGATTATAACATTCAGCAAATTAGGGAAGCACCCCATCCTTGATCTTGATGATGGAAAGCTACGAATTACAGACCTTGGGGTTTTTTCTGCAACCTTTATTCCAGAATATTTTCCCATCTTGGAAATGTTGAACATTGATACGGTCCTGTCTCCATGTAATCGATATTGCCCCTGTTGGGTGCTATCCCCTCTCTCGACTGCCTCTCTTGGTCGGCTGTTTGAGACTCAACTAACTAAACTTTCTAAGATGTGTCTAAACTTGTTACATCATATATGTACATAACCAAAAATCCAGGCCTGGTCTTTTAGTCACATTTTTGTTTATTCAAACCAAGCATTCAAATCCGGTTTTATTCAACATCCTTCTAAGCATTTTATTGTTTTACATATTTTTGGAGTAATTCTACATTAAATTCCAGTCCTATTTCAAAACATTTTTCCATTATCAAAACACTTTTATTTCTTTAAAATTGTCACCAGTTTAAATGTCGGTTAGTCACCTCTTTCCCTGGACATCTTTCGTTGCCTGGATCATAATATAAGGTTAGAAAATACTTAGTTATTTTGCTAATGTGTCTCATATGACTTTAGATTCAATTAATCTAGAGGCTCTGAGTTCAATAATATTGACAGCAATAAATAAACAAAATACTAATATGTGAATGCATATACTAAAAGTATTGAATTTTCTTTATTTTTACAGATGTTCCTGCTTGAAACCATTCAATGAATTTTAGTGGACCATCATTTCTTTAAAATATCTTAAAAAAAGGAAAAAGAAATTGTGAAAAAGTGGTAAAAACATCACACTTCTCGAAGGTCATATGAATTTTTTATGAAATATGTGTTCAATGTTCAAATAACTCCACAGGTGTTTAAAGCTCGAATCAGAAATTGCAGAAACGTATGTGGCTATTAAAATGACAATATTTTATGCAGTACAGAAAACCATAGCAGTAAGAAATGCTTCTTAAAGAATGAACACCAAACAAATGGTATATTCTTGCAAAGTAGCTGGTGTTTTTCTTTAAATAAGATCCAATTTGCTTCAACATCTCCGAATTAAGATTTTAAAAGTGAGCTAAAATAGCATATTGTATAACAACGTGTGTAATATAGTTCCGACATCAATTGTAGTGAAGTAGGCAGAGTTGGGAAACCCATATTAATTTGAATTATTGTTCTGTAAAATCACATTGAGACAAGCACGGACACTGGAGAAAAACCAAATTTTTGTAATATGTGTAAATATTATTTTTCTCAAAAACTGGATTTAATTATAAAATTTGAGGAATAACACTGAGGAAGAGACAAATTACTCTGCAGTGTTATATATAGTTGTTCTCAAAAGTCAGGGTTGGTGAAATATATGAGAACTCACACCGGGAAAAAGCTACAATCTTGTGAAGTGTGTGGATATTCTTGACGGTGGAATCAACATTATAGAGACATATGAGTACTCACACTGGGAACAGGCCACATTCTTGTAGAATGTGTGGATATTCTTGTTCTAAAAAATCGGATTTAATTAAACATGTGAGAACTCACACTGGGGGAAAGTCATATTCTTGTAAAGTATGTGAATATTCTTGTTCTAAAAAATCAACGTTTTCAATGCATATGAAAAACCATACTGAAGAAAAGCCACATTCTTGCGAAGTGTGTGGATATTCTTGTTTTGTTAAATCAACGTTAGAGAGACATATGAGAATTCACACTGGAGAAAAGCCACATTCTTGCGAAGTGTGTGGATATTCTTGTTCAGAAAAATCAAACTTGGTGAGACATATGAGCACTTACACTGGAGAAAAGCCGCATTCTTGTGAAGTGTGTGGTTATTCTTGTTCTAGAAAATCAAACTTAGTGAGACATATGAGAACTCACACTGGGGAAAAGCCATATTCTTGTGAAGTTTGTGGATATTCTTGTGCAAAAAAATCAGATTTAGCAAAACATATAAGAACACACACTGGAGAAAAGCCAAATTCTTGTGAAGTGTGTGGATATTCTTGTTCAGAAAAATCAAACTTAGTGATACATATAAGATCTCACACTGGAGAAAAGCCATATCCTTGTAAAGTGTGTGGCTATTCTTTTTCAGTAAAATCAGATTTAGTAAGACATCTAAGAACTCACTCTGAAAGAAATAAACATTATACCGGTTGTGATAAAAGCAACTGGTTTAATAACAAAGAACCTTCAGAAATACTTAGAAGCAATCCCTGGAAGACCAAGCTGTAACGAGATAAAAAAAATAGCAGCCATAAAGGGAACAGCATCTATTCTTAAAAGAGCCCTCGGATATAAATTTAAATCGTAACAGAATCAAGTGTTAGCTCCAGGAAGGAGCCCCTTGATATCTTAAACCCTACTGAAGTTAAATAAAAAAAGGGAAAAGCGATCCTTTCATCACATAAGCCTAAGCTATTTTTAGAATTTCAGGAAGACAATGAGAACCAATCTAGTCAGATTAACCCTTCTGTTTCGAATGCATGGGCAAAATTTAAGAAATTAAAACAGAAGCCTTAAGTGAACCAATATTTCTATTTAAACAAATGAGTTTACGACCCTGTAAAAACAGCAAAAGGCGATGAGATCATTTTGCAAAACGAAGAACTTTTTAAAAGTAAGGTTATTCCAGCGTTGTGAATTTGATATATTCAAGGAAGGCCCAAGGCTATGTTTTTCGAGCATCATGATTTTATTTACGCCAGGAAGACCAAAGCCAATAATCTTCCAAGGACTTTATCTAGCTGGATCTACAATCAGGAAGAAGTTGAAGAAAGTTTTTTTCTCTTTTGTTTAATCTCAGTAGTTTTATCGGTAATCCAGAACTTTAATGGACCCTTCTTTCTCATCACCATTGAGATATTATTTTTCTTCTAATTTTTCTCGTCGTTATTCGATCTATTTTACAATTTTTATTATTTGTGCATGCCTCTATAAACCTGCCATTAACACTTTCAGTTATGACTTAGGGGATATAGTTTCATTATCCCTATACATAGTTTGATGTTACTTAAATATTTCTCTCAATCAGTTTTCAGATGACAGGGAGAGAACTAGGTGAATCATCTACTCACCTTTGTTCATAATTTATGGGCGAAAAATGTAATAGTAATTACATCATGAACAGATTTCACACATTTTAAAAATTAAATATTTTTTTCACTATTTCAGTGTTAAAGCATTGTACTGTTATGTGGTTTGGATTTTGTCCCCACAAATAACATACATATATTGAAGTTTCTGGTGGATCTAATCGATATTTGTACAATACTTTGTCTACAACCATTGAAATATGCGCATGTTTGCCATTGTCAGCCTCATTAAATGTTTCAAGCGTTTTGTACATATTATTTTTCTTAACTTTTAAATTAGTCTCCCAGTTATTTTCAGTTAAACTATGCTAATAGGTTCGTGATAAAATTATTTTATACTCTTATAATATTGTTCTTTATTTATTAAATATTAACAGTTATTGAGAAATATTTTTCTTAGAAACTATGTTTACTGAGTGTTTAGGTACACCAATACTAGGAATTTTTACAGTTGTATTTTTTGTATGTTTCTATTTTTCAAACAATTAAATTTTTATTTATACTAGGTTTACAGATTACTAGGGAATTATCTCTTATTAAATAACATGATGAAGACATGGCCTTTTCTAGTTAAGATATAACATGAGAAAGATCGTAGTGTTCACTTGTACACAAGTTTAATTCTAGGTGGTTCCAATTCAAACACCTATGGAAGTCCAATAGCGCAGTCTATGCCGCTTCTTACGGTGATGGTGTTGGTGTGAGATTCCTGTACTTGTCTCAATACTGGTTCGCAGGCAAAGACAAAATAATAGAAAACAAAACAAACTAAGCAAAATCCAATGTATAACCCTCAAGGTTTCCAAGGAGGATATGCGCTGTGGGCCAAATGCCAGGCATTAGGTTAGCGATTCTCTCCTCTTGCTGGCTGTTCGCTGAAAAGGGTTACTTCAATTTGGTATTCTTCATCTGCAGTTAATTCACAACTTGCTAAGCGACGAATAAACGACTCTGACGCAAGTTTTGGTTTTGTTGTAAGAATTTATTATTAAATTAGATTATGATTACAAAGAAAATGTTATTTTTTTATAATTATAAATAGAAAAACAAAATGTATGCAGCATCCGTTCTTCACAAGCAGTTTACTCAATAGTAACTCAACCAGGACCTTTTTAACAACTGACTCCTCTTCTTCCTTTATGGGTCGATCAGGAAAACGGTGGTGACAGACACAACTGCAACTGCCAACTGTAACTGTGAACTAACTCTAAAACCGCTCTGCAGCTCCTTTTACAGGAAGGGATGGCTGAGACTTAGTGGATCTGGGTTTCTCATCCAACCAATCCCTGCTCATTATGCCCTACTTTGATTCGCCTTGATTGGCTAATTGACCACATCACCTAGGCATATTAATTAGGTGATTTCACCGACAGAAACCAAACTTTTCAATTATCCAGTTTCCCATGTCGGCCAAATCTCGGCCTTGATATTAAGATTTCTTAGAAAAAATATGGTTTGATAATATACAATAATTCCATTCATAAAAGAACACCATCAATTTTGTATCAGCGATCAAACCGTTTTTAACCAGTCAGATCGTCTGCTGGTAGCCCAGGATCGCTCATATAAATTAAGGCTCTAATTAAGCTCTCATTCGTCCCTTTTTGGGGCACTTTCGACTATTATAGGTGGCTGGGTAACAATTACACACAGAAAAGGAAAATACCTCTTGATTATTAGAAGAATTTTAGAGTTTTATACTTATGTTGTGGTTTAATGTTGAAAGAAGAAAGCAAAGGCTATGAAACAGTAAAATGAAATATATATTAACAGAAAATACAGAAACGTATATTGGTTGAGTGGGACTCCATTCAACTGGAAGGACAAAGTAACGTTACGACCCACTCCCACTGAGTCTCAGCTCCAGACTACTGTGCAAGCCTTTTCTAGTCTCACAAAAACACGTGTTCATATTTCAAGCCACTTTTCTAGTCATACACAGACGTGCACACACACATACGCATGCACATACACACACGTACATATATTCACGTACATATACTAACATTCATGTGCATACACACATGCTAATGTACGCACACATGCACACGTACACACACATGGGCAACGTCACTTCCCTTTAAAGGAAATCCACACCTCCGCAAAGGACACTGGAAACAACTACAAAAGCAAGAGACCTAAGCTTTTTCCTCCTTTTCGATTTGGCTCCCGACTTTAGCAGTTGACAGACCTACCGCTCCCTTCAAGACGCACTTCACGTCCCCTGATACTATGTGTGGGGCAAGAGCCAACTGATAGTACGTACACCTTACACGCTTTCTCTCTCCATGGCCTCGATTGACTTTCTCACTCTCTCTCTCTCTCTCTCTCTTTAACAATAGACTTTCCCTCTCACCAGCTAACAGCGAGAGAGACGCGCGTCAAACTAAACACATGCTGTACCCTTTCTTTTATTTGCTTCTTCATGAAATAAATCCTAGTTCGTTTATTTCAATTTAACACGTTGTTCGTTTCTTTCTCAATTCAATTCATTTTTCCTATTTTGTATGATTGGGTTATATATATATATATATATATATATATATATATATATATATATATATATATATATATATATATACCACCATTCAGCTACAATACTCAATAGCAGAAACTGGTTACTGGAAGTGACGTCAGGAAAAGCAATTAAAGGCATGACTGTCGATTTGAAATACGGCGTGTTCTGCAAATGGACGTGTGTATTATCAGGATTATTGAAGCTGACTCAAAAGATTGTAGGTGGGACAGAACACAACTTTACAACTTCACGGAAATCATTTTTCAAACTAGAAGTTATTTCGGCTTTCTATTACATTTTGGCTATGAAGGGCAATATTTTTTTATGTCCGGTTGATTCCGGAGTTTAGTGGTGCTGCAGCTGATATGGCCACTATCCAGTGGATCGAAAATCTGGAACTTGAAAAATGTCGAGCAAGTCCTGCCATTGAGATTGTGAGGTGGGGCTCTGGCCATATACAGGCAACTTAGTACTGAACAGAACGCAAACGCAGAACAGATCAAGCAGGCCTTTATAACTGTGTATGCTACCAATGCATTTAATGCATGTGACCAGTTTGTCACTTCACAACTTCTCCCTGATGAGATGGTGGACGACTTTTTTTTCCGAATTGTGACACTTGGCCCGGTTGGTTGGGAACCGTAGCCTGAATATTGGTGAACGTACACATGTTTCTAGACTGGCGCAACGGCGCAACATGTCAGACATATTACGTGTTTCATACAGGATGGAAATGATGAGTCTGGAACAACTTTTGACCCGAACAATAGCTATCACCACTGACAATGAAGGCCCCGCAGAATTAGCTGTCGTCAACTCTGCCAAAAGAACACCTTCAGAATCAAAAGTGTGTAATGACGGTAGAAATTTTGTTTAGTACAAGTCTGGTGGTCCCTGTTGCATGAGGGACTGAACAAGAGTTTTCACCGGCTGGAGTTACGCCCCCTTACCGGTGTACTCATGTTTGTCAGATGTAAATAAAGACGCCATTTTTATAGAAGCTGATCGGTCGTTATGTCTTATTCAATCTATTCACATCCTCGATAATGACACATGGTGGCCGCGAGTGGGATAAAGATATGTCTAAGTAAGATGTACAAAAGGATAAGAAGCGGAAAGTTATTTGCAGAAACAGATTATTAACTTTATTGTTCTTGTTTAAAATTGTAATTCGTACGTACGTCACGTGGAAGAAAAAAAAAATGTCGGATGGAAGCATGGAAGAAACAAACAGACCAGTGGCTGGCATAAGACCACCAGCGCCCTTATGTGTGGAAGATAATTTATCGGCGAACTGGAAGTTTTTTAAACTGAAATGGCATAACTACGCCATTATTACGTGTTTGACGAGACAGTCATTACAGTATCAAACGGCACTTTTGCTTCACACGTTGGGAGATGACGCATTGAAAGTTTATTACGGATTTCAATTTCTAACACCTGAGGATGAAAGAACACCCACCGAAATTATTCAGGCATTCGATAAATACGCTATAGGGGAAACGAATGAAACCTACGAGCGTTACGTATTTCATTCTAGAAAGCAAGGAGAATCAGAGACTGTGGAATCCTTTATTACGGCACTACGGACGTTAGTAAAAACGTGCAATTTTTGTGACAATTGCGTTTCATCAGTAGTCAGAGATCAGGTAGTGCTGGGAATACACAACCCACAGACACAAGCTGAATTATTGAAAATAAGACAGTTAGACTTACAAAAATGTATTGACATTTGTAAGCTGTCTGAAAATGCCATGGTCCAGTCCAGAATCCTAAGGCCTGAAGGAGTGAATAAGGTTGATTTTAAACCGAGGAGAAAGACATTGGCTCAAACTGACAGAGATTGCTGGGCGTGTGCACTGCGGCATGGACCGAGAAAAGAGTTATGTCCTGCATTTGGCAAGACCTGTTATCAATGTAATGGGAAAAACCACTTTGCCGCGAAATGCAAAGTATCAAGGAAAAAGAAGGTGCAGGCTGTCAAAACCCAATATGAGGACCAGGAAAACGACAGTAGTAGTTCAGACTATGGACAGGTAGACAACATAACGATTAAGGAAAAGGTGAATGCTGTGAATCAAGAGGTGATAAAGGCGGAAATGATGGTGAAAGGAAAACCAATTGCTTTTCAGCTCGATAGTGGAGCGTCCCTGAACATATTGAATGTGAAACACGTGATGGGAAAAACACTGGAACATTCAAATAAGACCCTTGTCATGTGGAATGGAGCAGAAGTGAAGCCGTTAGGAGAGTGTCGAGTTAAAATGATAAACCCCAAAACTGGACAGAAATATGCAGTTAAGTTTGTCATTGTGAAAGAGGATTTCCATCCTTTACTGGGAGTAAATGCAATCCAGAAAATGGAACTCGTCACAATCAATAACGACAAATTCAAAATGGTCGCCAAAGTTTCCCAAATGAATGAATCCAGCACCCAGTACTCGGACAGCATTATCAATGACTTCAGAGATGTATTCAAGGAAGAATTGGGTCAATTACCAGGAGAGGTACAT
This sequence comes from Euprymna scolopes, assembly GCF_053919585.1. Lineage (NCBI taxonomy): Eukaryota > Metazoa > Mollusca > Cephalopoda > Sepiida > Sepiolidae > Euprymna > Euprymna scolopes. Next base: position 960,479 of record NC_136520.1, on the reverse strand, counting down.
TTGCAGGTGGATCCAGGAGTAACACCAAATGTTGCAGCAACACGGAGAATACCAGTGGCACTTAAAGACAAGCTAAAAGTCGAGTTGGGAAAACTGGTTAAGAAGAATGTTATTGAACCAGTCGGCGACCCAACACCATGGGTAAGTGCGGTAGCACTGGTAACTAAGAAAAATGGAAGCCTGCGGATATGTATAGACCCAAGACCACTGAATAAGGCTCTGAAGAGGGAACATTTTCAGTTACCTACACTGGACGATTTACTACCAGAACTGGCTGATAGCAAGGTATTTTCTACCCTAGATCTACGAGATGGATTCTGACATGTAAAATTAGATGAAGTCAGCAGTCGCTTAACAACATTTGCTACACCATACGGTAGGTTCCAGTGGAAGGTTTTACCTTTCGGTATTTCTCCAGCTCCAGAGATATTTCAAAAGACCCTTTTTAACAATGTGTCCGATTTGGAGGGGGTGGTTAACAAAGCGGATGATCTTCTGGTGATTGGGAAGGGTAAAACGATGGAAGAAGCAACAATTGATCATGACCTAAAACTCAGGAAACTGTTGCAGAGATGTCGTGATCGCGGGATGCGATTGAATGCTGGAAAATTGAACTTACGACAAACGTCTATATCTTTCCTGAGACACATAATAACCAGTGATGGGTTACTTCCTGATCCTGGGAAGGTAAGAGCCATAAAAGAGATGCCGTGTCCAACAGATGTGAAAGGAGTGCAACGATTGGTTGGATTTGTGAATTACCTGGCAAAATTTCTACCACACATATCTGATGTGATGGCCCCAATTCGAAATTTAGTGAAGGCAGATGTGCCATGGACATGGTCCCAAATCCATGAAGAGGCTTTTGGGAAAATTAAAGAGTTAGTGAGTGAGGCACCAGTGTTGAGGTACTATGACCCCAACAAATCTTTGGTCATCCAATGCGATGCAAGTGAGAAGGGCATGGGGGCTGCACTACTACAAGAAAGTCAACCCCTAGCCTATACCAGCCGTGCACTGACCGACACAGAAACTCGGTATGCACAGATTGAAAAGGAACTACTAGCAGTAGTCTACGCATGTGAACGGTTTCATCAATATACGTTTGGTCGACAGATAACAGTGCTAACCGATCATAAGCCACTGGAGGCGATTATGAAAAAAGAATTGGTGAAATGCCCAAAACGACTTCAAAACATGCTGATGCGACTACAGGCTTACGATGCAACAGTTCTGTACTAACCAGGTAAGAAAATGTTCCTTGCAGACACGCTATCAAGAGCATACATTTATGCATTGAGCAGTGAAGATATGGACGATGAAGATGATGTCAAGGAAGCAGAATATATTCCTGTAACAGAGAGAAGGCTGCTTGAACTGCGCTCAGCCACGAAGGAAGACAGAAGCATGCAGCAGTTACAGCAAGTAATTCTGAAAGGATGGCCAGAAGATAAAATACATCTTGACCCAGAGGTGAGACCATATTTTAACATGCGGAATGAAATGACGGTGCAAGATGGTTTAATTTTCAGAGGAAACCGGGTAGTGTTTCCACTGACACAGTGGGCGGTGTTGAAAGAAAAGCTGCATTCCACACACCTGGGAGTAGAAGGATGTTGCAGAAGAGCAAGAGAATGCTTGTATTGGCCAAATATGAACAGTGACATCAAAGACTATGTGTCAAAGTGCCCCACATGTAGAAAATATGAAGTGGCCAACCCGGCAGAACCATTAATGGTCCATGAAGTTCCTGACAGACCCTGGCCGAAAGTGGGAGTAGATCTCTTTAAGTTTGCAGATAGAGACTATCTGTGCGCAGTTGATTATATGAGCAACTTCTGGGAAATCGATCATCTTCTCAATACACAAGCAAAGACAGTGATAACTAAACTTAAACACCATTTTGCACGACATAGAATACCAGACCAAGTCGTAACTGATAATGGGCCTCAGTTTAGTAGCCAGGAATTTTCTACCTTTGCAAAAAAGTGGTGTCTTACACATACACCTGTCAGTCCATACAATAGCAAGGCAAATGGCAAAGTGGAATCTGCGGTAAAGATGGCAAAGAACCTTTTCCGGAAAGCGATGGACGATAAGGCTGATCCATACCTAGCAATGTTGGATCACAGGAATACGCCAGCCAAAGGTATCTTATCACCAGCTCAGAAGCTGATGTCAAGGAGAACAAAAACACTTCTCCCAACCAGGGAGGATTTACTCAAGCCAGAATTGCCCAAAAATTTGAGAAAATCAGTGAAGCAAGACCGCAGGAGGCAAGAACATGCTTTCAACCACAAAGTTAAACCACTTAAACCATTGTATCCTGGAGATGTAGTACGGATGAAACCACACATAAATGGTCAAAAAGAGTGGAGGAAAACTGTTGTATGGAGGAGACTGGATGAGCGATCATACCATGTAAAAGTGGATTGGGACTTATATCGACGGAATAGAGTAGATTTGAAGAAAACTGCAGAGACACCCCCACTCACATCAGGAATACACCAGCCATATGAAGTGCAGAGCGAGTTACCCAAGAATACAGGGCAGAGTACAGAAGAGATATGTAACTCAGAACCACCTCAATATGAAGGTGAAATAAGAGAAAACCTCAACCCGACCCCATCCCCAAGAAAACCAACTCTGGAAAGGTTGCTGACAACACGGTCAGGAAGAATAATAAGAGATCCTGTGAGATAGAAGGATTTCACAACATAAGTGAAAGGGCAGAATAATCCCTGTTAGGTAGGAGGGTAGTCAGCCCAAGGAATGCCTAGATCACTGTGTTTTGTAGACTGTTTTAATTCTTATCAGACTTTTTGTTGTGTTTGTTTTTTTTGTTTTTTTTTTGTTTTGTTTGTCTTTATCTTCTGTTTTTATTATTGAGAAAAGGGAAGATGTTGCATGAGGGACTGAACAAGAGTTTTCACCGGCTGGAGTTACGCCCCCTTACCGGTGTACTCATGTTTGTCAGATGTAAATAAAGACGGCATTTATATAGAAGCTGATCGGTCGTTATGTCTTATTCAATCTATTCATATCCTCGATAATGACACAGTCCCAATCACTTGGCAAAGGAGGACTGCTTACAGAATCGCTAAAAGAGATCAGACACTCGGGTGTGCAAATTTCATCGTAAGATATGTTGGTTCAGATGCAGTAGCCTTAGACATATAACAGCGAAGTGCCAACGACATGCAGAAGTGAGGAAGGCGTCAGCATTTATCTCCTTCGATCAACTGAACACTAAGAAAAGAAACTGTTCATGAAAGCACTTCTAGATTGACAAAAGTGCACGACGTTGATCCCAGAGTGGGTAAAGTCGAGTGTCGCTTTTAGGAGCAGAAGTCACCAGGAGACCTAACACTAGATAAAAAGAACACTGAATGGTCGAAGATATGGCAGAATAAATGTAGAGGTTGGCCAAGTTCCAGCTGTCGACATTGAGACGTTGGCTGTGAATAAATAACTGTTGGGCTTCAATCTACTGTTGGTGATTGATGCGATAGGTGTATCAGAATTTTTGTAGGAATTTTTGACACCCCTAACACGAAACTGCGAATAAAATATAAAAATCTCGTAATTTTTCTATTAAAAGTGGGTTGTTTATTTTCTTTATGGATTATACTTCCAATATAAACTATTAAAGTTGTTTTAAAAGTAATAGAAATATTAAAAAAAACAAAAAAAAACTAATGAATTTTCCGAACTCAATATTTTTCAATTTTTAAACTTTAAAAATCTATCAAAATTTTTCTATTGATTCTATTTTTACGATATTTTCAGGGTCAATGTGAAATTTTATGTTCTTTCCAATAAACTTAATATAATATTTTAGACAAACGTTTTTTTTTTAATTCACGCTCCCCCATTTTCAAGTTTCTATTTAAAAAGTAAATAATTAATTTACTCACCGAAAAGTAAATAATTAATTTACTCACAAATTGAAGAGAAAAGGTCAATAAATAATATATTCAAACTTAAAACAAAAAAAAACGTAGTGTTTTTTAGAATTTTACCTGTAAAGTTTGAAGTTTAAAACCTTTTTTTTAAACCACGTTATTTGTTTTGTTTTTTTTTGTTTTTGTTTTTTTTAATGGAACCTTGGTCCTTGCTCCTTTAATTGAAAAAAAATTAGGGCTTGAATTACATTTTTCGAGGAGTTATAAACTTGGAAAGACAGGGGGTCGAATAATTCACGCCTCCCAATTTTGAAATGTCTATTAAAAAGTAAATAATAAATTTATGTACCAAAGTCTTATATATCACAAATTGAAGAGAAATATGGGGTGGAATTATTCACTATTTTCACGAAATTTCTGACACACCTAGTGTTCCGGTAGGTGTGTCAGAAACCTAGCGAAAAGTGAATTTGGAAAAGCCACAGTGCAATATTTAGGACATACACTGGGATATGGAAAAATGTCGCCCCAGGAGGCTAAGATTAGCAAAATCATAAATTACCCTGAACCGAAGAACGTAAAGGATATCAGGAGATTCTTAGGTCTAGCAGGGTATTACAGAAGGTTCTGCCCGAACTTCTCCAATCTTGCTAACCCATTAACAGAATTACTTAAGAAAAGAACAAAATTCTTGTGGACAGATGAATGCAGAGAAGCCTTCTCTAACATAAAGAGGAAGCTAAGTATTGGACCAGTGCTGCACCGAATTTCAACAAACCCTTTTCTCTAGCTACTGACGCTAGCGATAATAGCTTGGGATCAGTGCTTTTACAAGAGGATGACGATGGAGAATTACATCCGGTCAGTTATCACTCCAGAAAATGTAATATTTACCAGCAGAAATATTCAATGATCGAGAAAGAAGCGTTAGCTCTAATCGATAGTTTGAAGCAATTTGAAATCTATCTGACATCGTCAGCGAATTCTACGATCGTATATACGGACCATGATCCATTGCAATTTCTGCATCGCATGAAAAACAATAACAGAAGATTGTTGTCGTGGTGTCTCTTGGCCCAGGAGTTTAATTTGAAAATACGGCACATTGCAGGCCGAAAGAACATAGTGGTGGATGCATAATCCCGCCTATAAATAAGTTGCACTATATCCGAAAACGTCATTTAAGGAAAAAAATAAGTTTTCGGCCTTTTAAGGAGGGGGATGTGACGTCAGAGCAAAGCGAACATTCAATCTCTCTACCTCTCTATCTATCTGGCGTTAATACTTACTCTCTATATATCTCGCTATCTCTCTCTTCCTAAGATCTAATCAGCCAGGCAACCTCCTCTCTCTGTAAATGATGTGGCGTGGCAGTCACTTGGCTAGGGGAAGTGGGGCAGAGGTTGGGTGTGATAATCGCCATAATGAACGGAAATACGTCGTCATGGCAACCAGACAGCGAACATTTGAGGCGGGAAAAGCGGACCACGAGGGGATTTGAAAATAAGACAATGTACGGCAGTTGGTGTAAAGAGAGCGGCCCAGTCCGGTGTTTAAACATTATCTCCGAGAATCGAACCTCATCGAAGATTGAGATTTGAATTAATTGAATTGCGGATTATTATTCAAATACGATCGTATTGCCGATTGAACTCAACATTTATTCTTCTTTGGAATTATGATTCGAGGGAAAGATAGACTTTCGCCATCTCAACTTTTTTGTTGGTTATCGTGTTTGTGAACTTATGATCCGTTTTTACCCTAACGGACAAAACAGCTAAGTTTGGCCCATCTCATGCCAATATCTTTTCTTATCCACAAACTTTTCTACATATTATATTGTAATTGCATGTCGCATACATCTGTCAAACATTCCAAAGATACGTCTATCTCACTCATTCTTTTATCGTGGCTTATTCTTCTTTTTGTATATAAAAGTCTTTATTGAATTTTAAACTTTGATTGAGTGTTTGTTTCGTCATTCCTTGCTCTGTTGTTCCATTCACCTTAATAATATATTTTGCTGGTTGGTCCGACGTCCGACGATTAACCGGAGATAAGTAATGAGCCATTGGATATCAAATAAAATAAATTTATATGTCTCGATCTGATTGCCAATCAATTTGGTCATCCATTAACCGGGTCGTGACACAATCAATTCGGTCATCCATTAACCGGGTCGTGACAGCTATCATATTTGCAAAATAATAATATTGTATTCATGGATTTTAGCCGATTACTAAGAATTCGCTCTACTAAATTTCCAACATTTTTTATTATCGTAAAGGAATACATGAATTTTTTATTTAATATATTCTAATTCTTCCTTATCGAGTAATTTTTTTTTTACATATCTAAAAAAAGAAAACATTGAATGAAATAGAAAAAATTGTCGTCAGCGTCCAATATTTATTTGATAATGTAAGCATAACATAAGCTTCCACTTAAAAAAAATCAACGTGGTTTAAAAAAAAAAAAAGGTTTTACACTTTGGACTTTACAGGTAAATTTCCAAAAAACACTTTTTTGTGTGTTTTAAATTAGAATATTTTATTTATTGATCTATTTGTGATATATAAAACTTTGGTATGTAAATTAATTATTTAAATTTTAATAGACATTTCAAAATGGGGGGGGGCGTAAATTTAAAATAACAGCGTCTGTCTAAAATATTATATATTTAGTTTATTGGAAAGAGCATAAAATTCCACATTGACCCTGAAAATATCTTAAAAATTGAACGAATAGAAAAATTTTGATAGATTTTTAAAGTTTAAAAATTGAAAAATATTTAACTCGTAAAATTCAATTGATTTCATTACGTAAAAAAATGGTTGCATGAAGGCGCACCGACATTTTGTAAGCACTGTTTTTTTTTAATAAAAAATAATATTTCTATTATTTTTTAAACCACTTTAATAGTTTATTTTGGAAGTATATTCCTCAAAGAAAATAAACAACCAACTTTAAAAAGAGAAATTACGAGTTTTTCATATTTTATTCGTAGTTTTGTGTAAGGGGTGTCAAAAATTCCCAAAACATTCTGATACACCTATCAAGTGACGATGAGGTGTCTATTCAAAGCAGACCCGCAGATGAGAGTACGCATGAGTGAGGTTCGCATCATTCCTCTTCAAAGAAGTACCCGACAAAGTCCTCCTACCCTGTTTGCGATCATGAGATTGGAGGTGGGTAGGGAAAACCGTAGCTTACCTGACTAACGTGGGTGTCCTGTTCATTCGCTTAAGGAAAAAAAAATTACTAAAAGAAGAACGTAAAAAAGTTTAAATATTTTTTGTTTTGTTTTTTGTTTTTGTTTTTTGTTATCGTCGATATGTCGTTTCTGGGTGTATGACCTTTGTTGGGTGCATTAATAACCTTCGTTAAATTAATTATGACGTAAATAAAGAGAACCTGCCCTTTCTTCCTTAAATGACTTCATAATGAAAGTTATATTGACGATGACAAAGCAAACAAATTAATTGACAACATAACCTTTTTTTTAGCTTTTTTACACACAGAAAGACGCATAAAAGCGCAGAAAAACACGTCTGTTTATTCTTATGTTTACATGAAAGAGAGAAAGTACACGTTACATACACGCGTTTTTATAAATACAGTCAAAAAGGAGATAACTTCGAGTAACCCAATTCTAAAAACACACATCATCAGTTAACAGACAAAGGGAAATAACTCCAAGTTGCCTATATCAGTAGCAAATAAGGGTCAAACGGAGACAACTCTTCAAGCCCTAAAAGCCCGAACACATTGAAAATTTTCCAATACTGACCCGCAAGATGCTCTGGGGCACTAGCAAGTGGGGCAGGTTGTTTGGGTTGAAATCCCTTGCAGCTAGTGTACGAACCAAGTCCCGCATATGTCGGGTGACTAGAATAAAAAATTCACACTTGGATGTGAACAGTAATTCGACTACTCCAAATAATAACGAAAGTATTTAGTTCTCTCCCACTGCAAAAACTTAGCCTCCACGGTTGATAATGGGTTTGAGAAGTCAGCGTCCCCAAGGAGGGACGCTCTGACCTGCAAAATGTGACAGGCATTCTACGTTAAAGGCGCCTTAGGTAATTAGAAATTGTAGCAGAATTAGCAGTAACCAAAATGAGAAATAGAGAGTTTACCTCGGATACGACTGTTTTGGGCTGAGCAAAAGAGAGAGTTTCAAGATGGCGTCCATGGGCTTTTATTAGCGTTTACCCAATGTAATTATCGTTGAATCACGTCTGCTCTCGCGCGATTATGCAAATATGTCGTTCCCGGCCGCTATAAAGGCAGGACACTGGAAAGGAGAGGGGGCGTTCTGCAGATTGTGTGTAGGTGATTATTCTGGCGATTAGATTGTGCTTATTACGACCCACGTGTCTGTGAGAAGCGAGTTTTTGTTCCGTCTGTTTTTAGTTGTATTTTTTTTTTTTTTGGCCTACTACATTTTTGTTTCAGAAATAAACAACCCCGGCAAATGTGTATTTTAGTGGCGTAAATTATTTGAGAGACAAAAATTTATAAAAATTATTTATTTTTATTTAAAACACATTATTAGACCTTAAGGCTGAAATAAAACCCGGAAAGATTTAATTTTTATTATTTTTTCAACATTTTTTTATTAGACTAAATATACGACAATCGAGACGGCCAACGTTTTGAAAATTTCTCCTTTGTAAGGATCGACAGATTGGCCTTTTTTAGGCCAAATTTGACTTTTTTTTACACTTTTGTATTGGACCATGGTTTCATGCAAGAGCGTAAAAAAGGCCAAATTTGGAATCAAAAAGGCTAATCTGGCAAGCCTTAGAAAGGACAAAATTTCAAAACAAGATGACGACCTCCGTTGTTGTACATTTAGACTAATAAAAGATGTTAAAAAAATAATAAAAGGTAAATTTTTCCGGGTTTAATTTCAGCTTTAAAGTCTAATAATGTATTTTATATAAAAATAAATAATTTTTATAAATTTTTGTCTTTCAAATAATTTACGCTCCTGAAATACACTTTTTTTTTTAAATTACATTTTCACCCCAAACATGGCACATTGCCACTTTGATGTAGGGGGCTACTATGAGGGACATAAGCTACAGGGGTACTATGTGGGGAGTTGGGCAGCAAGATTTCGGTTCATGTTACATTTGAACTTCTACATGCCAGTACAGTTGGGGAAGCAGGAACCCAGAAGAGTATTCGAAAGTCTAGCGGTTTTGTGAAAGAAACTACTGGAGTAGAAGGCTCTCTTACATCTAGGGATCTCAACTGTGAAGGGGCGGGATTTTGCTGCTTGTCGGATTTGTCGGGGGGTATTTACGTCAAGGGGGTACAAGTGCTTGCAGTTCTTTGGAGCATTCACCGTTAAAGTACTTGTAGAACAGGCAGAGGGATACTATATTTCGTCGATGGGACAGAGGCTAAAGCTTAGATGATAGTTCAGGACCTATTAGGTTGGCGACTCTCTGTTGAACCTTGTCTAGGAGTGAGAGACTAGTAGCAGTTACACCAGCCCAAATATGACAACAATACTCCATACATTGGTGAATGGTGGCCTTATAGAGGTACAGGATACTTTCAGGCATTAGTAGCTTTCTAGCATGGTAGAGAGAACCTGCCTTTTTCGCAGTCGTCCTGGAAATGCTCTCAATGTAGTTGTTCGAATTCATGTTTCCTGTGAACATTAGGACGAGGAGTTTAAAAGATGTACTTTCAGATAAAGAGTCTTTGGTCATTGTTATTGGTGGCAGAGAAGATTTCTTGTAGTTATTGAAGGAAACAAGTTTAGTCTTGGCAGCATTGAATATGACCATCCATTTATGTCCCCATTCCACTACAGATCGGAGGTCATCCTCTAGTGTTTCTGCCATTTCTTTAGATATGTGTTCATTTGTTTTCCAGTAGTGTTTATTATAGAGCATGGTGTCATCAGCATATATACCCATCTCACAGACAATTTTGTCAGGGAGGTCATTTATGAATATTAGGAATAACAGAGGTCCCAGGATAGACCCCTGAGGCACCCCTGCATTTATATCATATCATTTAGATGTACGATCGTTGAAGACAACCTGGATTTTTCTCTTATCTAAGAAGGATTTAATCATGTATTCTTCCAGTGATACCATATGATCTGATTTTCCTGAGAAAACCTTCATGCCATACCCTGTCAAAAGCCTTAGATATATCTAGAGCTACCACTCTACCTTCCCCTGCTTTGTCAAGTGAATGGTATATACGCTCTGAGATTACAGTTAGGATGTCTGCTGTGGAATGGGCTTGTCTAAATCCATATTGTTGGTCAGTCAGGAGTTTAGCATCTGTAAGGTGATGAACTAGAGCATGGTTAATTAAGGTCTCAAATATTTTGGCAAAAAATGGGAGAAGGCTAATGGGGCGATAATTTAATGGGTCAGTTCTTTCACCAGAATTCTTGAATACTGGTACCACAGAAGCAGTTTTCGACCAGGCGGGAAAGCAAGATTCATTAAGGCATTTGTTGTAAAGTTTGGAGAGAACTGGAGCTACTTCGGCGGAGCACTTTTTTAATTGCACAGCCGGCCGGGATGAGATCAGGTCCACATGCTTTTGAAGTGTCAAGATTTTCCACAAACCGTTTCTCAAAGAGAAAAAGGCAAAGCCTGTAAGGGCGGACCTCCTAGCCCTGTAAAGAAATACCATCGCACCGCAATCGACAGGGATCAAATCATAATAGGAATAATCTCTGTTGATTTTGGAGCCAAGGATAAAAATAATGAAATGTTCAGTTTGAAAAAATAAGTCTGATTTTTATATCTTGAAATATTTTATTTTTTTATGAACTCAACACACACACACACACAAAAAAAAAAATACAAAAAAATTCTTAAGCATTGATAAATATCTAAAATTGATAGGAAACCAATTTGGCACACATAACTAATGAACGAACATTTTGACACGAGGAACAAAATAATGATTACACCGTCTTATAATGACCGAAATTAATTCTTCTTTCGTAGTTGATTTTCTCTTTAAAACATGAGTTAAACTTCATGTTTTAATTTTGATTTTTTATATTTCCATATAATTTTATTTCTTAATGAATTGAACACACAAAAGCAAAAGTTGTATCAATTTACTAAAGAAAACAAAACAGATTTTGTTTTGAACACAAAGAAAAAATTCATCTCTTTTTTGTTTGTTTTGTTTTTTTTTTGTTTTTTTTTTCGTTTTTTTTTCGTATTGAATTTCTGGAATGAAAGGTAAGTTTTTTTTTTATTTTATTTTTATTTTTTACGCTTATAAAAATTCCGTTAAATAACTTTAAAAATAATCTTCGTGCTAGTGCAGTACAGCAGTAGTGCAGTGGCTGCAGTGCACCGTGCACCGAATAAACGTTTTCACGTGAGTAATATTCAGATAGGTAGAAGAGTGTTTTACTGTTTTACCTTTGATAACATTTGTTATATACTTCTTTTTTTTTTTTTTAAACACTTTTTCGAATCAATGCGGATTGTAAAACAAACTTCCTAAATCCGTTGAAAGAGAATCGTTCATTTAACGAGAATTCGAATAAAAAAAAGAAAACAAATAAAACCAACTGTTGGAGGGGGGGGGGCGTCTTCTCTTTTCCGACTCTTTATTACCTAAATCTTCATCGATTGAAAAAATGAAATTTATATAAAAATGAAATAGCAATAAAAAATAAAAGGGTACTAGTGCAGTGCAGTCAGTGCACTTATTGATCCGTGCTGAACGTTATTATTTAAAAAGCCATTCTTAATATGGGGAGTGGAGGGTGTTTTGTATCTAGTCTATACTTTTACCTTACAATTGAATAAAAAAAAACAACATATATTATAAAACTTTAATTAAACTTGGAAATACGATTTAGCGCGGATCAGTAAGTGCACTAGCACCAATAAAAGTTATATAAAATGAAATAGTAGTAAAAAAAATATTTAAAAATAGAATTTATTAAAAAAAAATAAAATAAAAATAGAATCATCAATAGCCGGAACGCATGTTTCGTTTCATATTTCACAATTTTGATTTACCAGGTAATTTTGGCCATTATTTATTTTTTTTTTTCGTCCGCTATTAGTCAAAATAGTTCAAATGTGAATAAAATAGTTTTAATTTCCGATGTAAAAAAAAATAAATAAAAATATCTTTTACAATCTGACATTTAGATTTTTATCAAAAATGTGTTTATTTGTGAAATTTGTTTTAACATTTTTATTATTTATTTATTTATTAATTTGCTTATCTATTATTTATTTATTTTGCTTATCTATTATGCCGTTATATTTTTTTATGTTTTATCCAATATTTTACATTTTAGAATGGGAATCACTTTCTTTTATAATGTTTACATAAAACGTGCACCCATTTATTGACCATCAGGATTAGCAAAGCAAAAGTATTGGTAAATCTTTAATATCTAACCCAGCGTAATTTACCTCCTAGAAAATATCAAGATCTACATTTTGGGGCTTTAAAAAAGTGGCCGCAATGAAGGAATTAAAAATATAATAAATATTTAAAATATTAGCGAGAGGGATCACTTTCCTATATAGATTTAATGTAAAATGAGCACCCACTTCATGGCCAGTTAGAAGTCAACAAGATATGTAATCGTTCTCTGTTTCCATTTTTTGTGGCAGGGCTAAAAGGAGGAGAGTCATCATATCTCTTTCTGCTTTCTCACGTTTTTAGAAGGTACGTAAAACCAACATGTTGTTAACTATTCTGTACTTTCATCTAACAATTTACTAAACAAAAACTGCCATAAAAATATCTTTGGGCATAATAAAACTTGGCGCTTATGTACTATTTGACATGCACTATTTTTAAAATAGTATTTTCAAGTTAAATTAAAGTTTTCCGATATCTTTTTATAATAAATTGTTAGGTGACTATATAGAATAGTTACAAAACACCCTCTCGTCCCCATATTAAGAATAGCTTTCTAAATAATAACATTATTATTTCAGCACACAGGTTGAATAGTGCATAAGTACCCAAAACTTTTTAAAATTTTCACCGTGACATATATTAGGTCTTTTTCTATCAGTATTTGTTTTATTTTTGAACAGCTATCAGGACTCCCCAAATAATCATCTCAATTCGACTGTTTTAGTCTTGTTCTAATGTAATATTTGGGGATTTCATTTTTCAAAGTAAATAAACATTTCAAAATAAGTTAAAAAATTGAAAAATTCCAGGTAGGTATAAGAGTTACTTTTCTTCTCTTTGGTTACATTTATTTAGGAAGACCTCCAATCTGTGGTTGAATGGGGACAAAAGTGGTTGGTCGCATTCAATGCTGCCAAGACTAAACTAGTTTCATTCAATAATTACAAGAAACCCTCTCTACCACCTATAGCAATGGCCAACGACTCTTTATCTGAGAGTACATCTTTCAAACTCCTTGACCTAACGTTCACAGGAAACATGAGTTGGAACAATTACATTGAAGGCATTGCCAGGGCCGCTGCAAGAAAGGTGGGCTCTCTCTACCGTGCTAGACAACTACTAACACCCGAAAGTATCCTGTACCTCTATAAGGCCACCATTTGCCCATGTATGGAGTATTGCTGTCACATCTGGGCTGGTGCATCTGCTACTAGTCTCTCGCTCCTTGACAAGGTTCAAAAGAGAGTCGCAAACCTGATAGGCCCTGAACTGGCATCTAAGCTTCAGCCTCTGTCCCATCGACGAAATGTTGCATCCCTCTGCCTTTTCTACAAGTATTTTAGTGGTGAATGCTCTGACGAACTGCAATCACTTGTGCCCCCACGACGTGAGCACCCTTGACAAACCCGACAGGCTGCTAAATCCCACCCCCACACTGTAGAGATCCCTAGATGTAAAAGATCTTTTTACTCCAATAGTTTCTTCCCCAGAACCGCTAGACTCTGGAATTCCATTCCAGGCCCCTGCTTCCCCAACAGTACTGACGTGCAGAAGTTCAAGTGTAACATGAACCAACATCTTGCTGCCCAAATCCCTACATAGTACCCCAGTAGTTGTTGGCCCTGATAGTAGCCCTCTACACCAAAGTGGCAATTTGCCTTGTTTGGGGTGAAAATGTAATAAAAAAAAAAAAATTTATTATGTAATTACTGAACAGGCTCTTCTCTATATTACTCTGGATGCCACACACATACTGGGAGGTTCCCTATGAGCTTTCCACACAAGAAAAATAGTCTGTCGTGTTATGATATTTGTCATTTTTGTCATGTGTTCCCTTGTTTCCAGTGCAGGACACCATGCTCTGTTCAGATGGTCAGTCCCAGCTTGTGTGTGCCATCCCCAAGCCTTTCCAGACCCTAGCATTCTAACCTTAATCAAGCTAAATGTTTCTTGACTCAAGATGTGCACAACATCTCTGTCAACAAAGGTATCATTGATGTAAGCCGATGTCATGGGGTTCACAGCTTCCTCCTTCGAATGCACCCTTCTGATGATAACCTTCATAATGAGGGGAGCCTCATACAAACCAAACCCCAACATGCCAGACAGTATCTATTTCCATCGACCTCTACCATCTAGTATGGCCACAGTGTCTCGTGAACTCATACTTGGTGATATGCCCTTTATTAGCTCAAGCAGTTACACATTTGACTTTTTTTGAAACCACTCACACATCTTAGCAGCACAAACATCTGCATTTGCCATAAATACTTCTACATGATTGTTAAGTTTGTGGTAATCCATCACTGACTGCACCTTCACAAACATCAATGGAATTAATCTCCTGGGAGTTTCAAATTTTCTTCTGAGTATGGCACAAGCCAACACTTCATCCATGCCCTGAGTTCTTGATCATAATCTGGTCTAAGTTCCACAGCCACTCAATATTCTGGCATTGCATTACACAGTCCTTCAGGTGGGCAGTTATCTGCTCATTTTCATGCTGCAAACCATGCTTATTTCTGATGGTAAAACGTAGCAGTAAATCTGGTTCACTGAGAGAGATAGCTTCACATGTGGAGACTTTCACACTGCCGATCCAGACTATACCTGCAGGTCCAACAGTGGTGCCTCCCAATGCTTTTATTGCAATGATCCTTTCAAATCCCAGTGGTTTACCATGCACCACCAGAACATTGAGCCTAACATATTCACTGTTGTTTCTTGAAATACTGACTGCTCCTCTTCTACAGCATGCACGGGATTAGTCGCCAAGAGTCAGGATGTCCACTTTTGCTGTTTTCTAGGATCGACATCAATTTGCACCTATTATTGTACCTGAGTACCATGTGTCAATTAATCCCGAACACTGCATTCCATCAATGTAGACAACGATCTCTGGAAGCACCACATTCACATCTTGGTGGGGCAGTGGGCTCATTTCATTGTTTATTTCTCAAAGAGTCCAACATTGCTTCATCATTAGCAATAGGTTCTATGTCTTCAGCAATCTTTTGCTAGCAGATTTACCATTGGATGGACTCACTGCTGCAACCAGGTGATGATTTTTGTCCCTAGTTGATGTCAACACCCTTGCTCCTGTTATTAGATTTCTCATTGTTATGGTTTCAATTTTTGGTGCCTGCTGGAATTCGATAGAAATAGCATCAGGGAACCCTGTGACAAAAACCAGTTTGTAAAGTCTTTCTAATCTGATTCCCTCAAAGCCAGCTAGTCCAACCATCCGTCTGATATTGTTTGAGTAAACGTCTAACTGCTAACCAACCCATTTTACTATGGTTAACTTTTTATAGGCTGTGAATGCACCATCTGTGAATGCCTCCTTTGATTGAGTCTGTATCTGCTCGACATCTTAGTAGAAAGCCAATGCACACCCCTTCAGATACAATGGCAGTAAGCTTGCTACATCATTTATCTTTTGAAGACTCGCTATGAACCTTAACTTCTTCAGCCATGCCACTACATCTTCCTCACTAGTAAATGGGTTCACTATGTCGCTGCTTAGTCATGTGTTTGCTATGATAATTGGCAAATAGCTGGAAGTGTTTAAATTAAAGTTTTCCTTTGAATTGCCGAATACCATTAAATGTTTGTCTAACATTACGATCAGGATTCAGTTCTGGGGTTAGGGAAGGAGTGAGTCACTCGCTCAACAACAGCACGTTTCTGCCCTCTCCTTTTCCAATCGACCACACCTGGCCTCTTGCTACCAATGTCACACTGCACAATCTGAACGTCAGCAACACGAAATACTTTTCAAGAGATGTTCACGACTCTTTTCTTTTTGTCCCTTGCAGGGAATTTTTCCTAGATTTATATCCTCCTATCAAAAAAAAAAGAAGAGACAAGAAAAAAAATAGCTTCTCCCATCATGCCCTGCCTTCCCAAGATGCCCTTCTGGTATATAAATGAGCTAGCCACCCTTTCCTTCTTCTTTTCCAAAGAGTGATGTAGATACGCCCGGTACATTGTATGATATTACTTTTTTTGTTTTGTTTTTGTTTCTAACCATAACCTAGCCTTTAACGGTACCTTTTTTTCCCTTTTGCATATACCCAACACGCCCCCCCCCTGATCTTCGAGATCAATAAGACACTTCATAATCCTTCATCCAATCAGGCTTCCTTCTCTCACATTGATGTCTCTGGGGGACAACTTCTTGGGGGTTGACATTTTCAGGTTCACTACAGACATTCTTGTCCAGTTGTAAAGAACTGCAATGTGGGGCTAAGTCGAATTGGGGTGCATCGTTAGCTTCTCGGTGAATCTCGACTTCCTCCTCTTCACTGCCATCACTGCACACCGGCAGGATCACACAACATAGGTCTAGGATATGTCAGGGAACACCATTCACCATCCCGTTGTTCTTCGACTGCATTCCCGTTACGACCCTCCTCCCCCAGCGAGTGGTACATTTTGCATTGGGGTCTTCACCCACACCTCCTCACCCACTTTAATGGTAGCTTGTTCACCCTTAATTCCTACCGTTTTGTTGCACGGATGCCGATACTTATATGTGAAGATGGCTATATGAGGCACAGTTGTCTCAGCTTGTCTGGTTTTCGGTGAGATGTTGTACCAAAACACCACTTCTATGGGTGAAATGTTGCTTCTTTTCCACAGTAGCCTTGATGGTGCTATGATTCCTCTCCACTATCCCATTGCCACTCAGCCGATACGCTGCCCTAAAAAATTGCCTTACTCCCCACTTATCACACACCTCTTTAAAGGTTTCTGCTTGGAAAGCGGGGCCATTGTCCATTAACAGTTCCTCAACGAGCCCTCTCTCCAAAAATATTACTTCGATGACCCCTCCGATCACCCATGCAGCTTCTGCTCTGATCTCTCTCCAAAACGCAAACTTCCTCGGTTCACAGTCGACCATCGACAGATACCGTTTATGGTGATAATGGGTCACATCAATGGCCAATCACTTCCAGTCCTCTGCAATGTGTAACTCTTTTGCTTCATGTCTGGACGGTCTGGGGTCTATCATTTGGCACTCCTGACAGTGCTTCACTACTTCCCTGACCTCCTCCTTAGTGGTTTCCGGGTAAACCTCTCTTGCCAGAAATAACGTCTGTTCTCGACCAAAGTGGTGCATTTCATGTAACTCTTTAACTTTTTTTTTGTTTTTAAATATTTTTATTACATTTTCACCCCAAACAAGGCATATTGCCACTTTGTTGTAGGGGCTACTATCAGGGACATAGGCATCAGGGGTACTGTGTAGGGAGTTGGGTAGCAAGATGTTGGTTCACGTTGCACTTGAACCTCTGCATGTCAGTACAGTTGGGGAAGCAGTGACCTGGCAGGGAATTCCAAAGTCTAGGTGTCCTGGGGAAGAAACTACTGGAGTAGAAGGCTCTCTTACATCTAGGGATCTCTACTGTGAAGGGGTGGAATTTTACTGCTTGTCAGGTTTGTCGGGGGTATTTAAGTCGAGGGGGCACAAGTGCTTGCAGTTCGTCAGAGCTTTCACCATTAAAGTACTTGTAGAAAAGGCAGAGGAATGCAACATTTCGTTGATGGGACAGGGGCTGAAGTTTAGATGACAGTTCAGGACCTATTACATCGGCGACTCTCTTTTGAACCTTGTCTACAAGCGAGAGACTAGTGGCAGATGCACCAGCCCAAATATGACAACAATACTCCATATATGGGCGAATGGTGGCCTTATAGAGGTATAGGATACTTTCAGGCGTTAGTATCTTTCTAGCACGGTAGAGAGAACCTACCTTCTTCGCAGCGGTCCTGGCGATACTCTTGATGTAATTGTTCCAACTCATGTTTCCTGAGAGCGTTAGGCCGAGGAGTTTAAAGGATGTACTTTCAGATAAAGAGTCTTTGGCCATTGCTATTGGTGGTAGAGAAGGTTTCTTGTAATTATTGAAGGAAACCAGTTTAGTCTTGGCAGCATTGAATATGACCATCCATTTATGTCCCCATTCCACTACAGATCGGAGGTCATCCTCTAGTGCTTTTGCCATTTCTTTAGATATGTGTTCATTTGTTTTCCTGTCATGTCTGTTATAGAGTGTGGTGTCGTCAGCATATATACCCATCTCACAGGCAATTTTGTCAGAGAGGTAATTTATGAATATTAGGAATAATAGAGGTCCAAGGATAGACCCCTGAGGCACTCCCACATTTATATCGTATTGTTTAGATGTACGACCATCGATGACAACCTGGATTTTTCTTTTATCTAAGAAGGATTTAATTATGTTAAGTACTCTTCCAGTGATACCGTATGATCTGATTTTCCTGAGAAAACCTTCATGCCATACCCTGTCAAAAGCCTTAGATATATCTAGAGCTACCACTCTACCTTCCCCTGCTTTGTCAAGTGAATGGTATATACGCTCTGAGATTACAGTTAGGATGTCTGCTGTTGAACGGGCTTGTCTAAATCCATATTGTTGGTCAGTCAGAAGTTTAACATCTGTAAGGTGATGGACTAGAGCTTGGTTAATTATTGTCTCAAATATTTTGGCGAAATGTGGGAGAAGGCTAATGGGGCGATAATTTACTGGGTCAGTTCTTTCGCCAGAATTCTTGAAAACTGGTACCACAGAAGCAGTTTTCTAGCAGGTAGGAAAGCAAGATTCATTAAGCATTTGTTGTAAAGTTTGGAGAGAACTGGAGCTACTTTGGCGGAGCACTGTTTTAATAGCACAGCCAGGATGAGATCAGGTCCACATACTTTTGCAGTGTCAAGATTTTTTATGATAGCATACACTTTAGAAGAGGTGATTTTCAGATCGTCTAGTGTGGCGTCGGTCCAGAAAGGAAAGTCAGGGAAGGGTTGGTTGGTAGCATACCGAGGAAACCTCGTTTCCCTCTTGCAGCCAGGCCCTCTTTACCTGTGTCATTGACTCCTTGTTCTTTTCTGATGGGACCAGCATTACAGATACCCTCAACTGGAATTCCGCTATTAAATCTGCGAGTACTCTGAGCTTGCGCTTGATCAGCATTTCTGCAGCACCTCTGGTCCTAACTCTCTTATCGCCAGTGACTGCCGACCTGATCCATGAAACTACCGTTGCCGAATCGGATTTGATTTCAATTATTTTCAATCCCCATTTCAGGGCCAGATTTATTCCTTTCATAGCAGCCTCCAGTTCGGCTACGTTGATCTGGGAATAATTGTTTTTCTTTCTTAGCCATGCCACATTTTCCACAGTTACACCTCCGATCTCTATTACGACGCTCAATGCCAGGCTGCTGGCATCACACCAAATCATTTCCACGTCTCCGTCGCTGATGTACCATTCCCCCTTCACTGGGTCTTCTTTCGTCACTCTCACAATGATTTCTTGTAGCATGTTCGTGACCTCCTTCGTCACACGGCCCTCCCAGTCATCAGTGCCCATTTGTCGCTTAATAAAGCTGTACGCTATCCTGAGCCAGCCGGCGATTGGATAGTGTCTACCAGTCTCCCGCAAACCGAGAAGAGTTCTAGTTTTGTCAGGTCAGTTCTGACTTCGGGTATCACATTCCCTCATCTAAAGATAAGGCTTCCTTTGCCATCTTGGCATAGTTTCAACCCCAACACCGCTCCTCCATCCAGGGACTCTGCCGGTTTTGCAGTCAACCCATACCTTTCGACATGGCCCCTCACTTTCTCCGCTGTCACCTCTGCTTCCTCCACGAGAATGTCGTCAATGTATGAACTAGTGGCCTTGTCCATTGTACAGTCTTTACTCAGTACCGTCTTCAGCACTGCAGTCATAATTTTGGGGGATGAGCTCAGCCCAAAGCCTAGCCTCATCAGGCAATACATCTTTCCCTTGTACCGGACCAATTGATGTTGCCAGAGTTTTTCATCTACATGGATCTAGAGATAAGCCAACTTCAGGTCGACAATCTGAGTGGCCCGCTCCATCTTCCTCCATTTCCTCATAACCTCTTCGCATACATCAATTCCCTTTCTTTGTTTTATTATACTTCAATCGAAGTTCTCAGAAGTCAAGGGGCCCACACCTGGGACCAACACTTGAACTCTATATGAGATTCATAGATAATCGAATGTTCCATTTAATTTCTTTATCTCTCAAACACTGAGTTAGTAAAGAAATTGGGAACATAATTTTCCTCTCCTCAATTAACCATTTTCATACGTTGTAGTATATCTTTTATTTTGGTCTCTTGGTCTTGCTGCATTTCAGGACAAGAATTTATCTAGTCTGGTGGAGTATCCAGCTTCGTGCTATTACTTGAGGTAACATCACTTGAAGAAGGTGCACCATTCCTTATAAAAGCTAATGTGGGTTAGCCATAGTGAGGAGATCTTATTTGTGCAGTGAATACTATGTAATTTTGAATATTTGGTCAGGGTTTACCTCTATGGAAAAAGTATCCTCATGCCAGGTTTAATGTGGCAGGCTAGATGTCTGTTTAATTCTCTGAAATCCAGTACCGGTCTAACTTTGTTCTTGGTGGGTTGAACAACCACCAGTAATGGTAGCACTCCTTTTTCTTCCCCTGTCCACGGTTTCAGAATTCCCTCTTCTATCCACCTCTCCCTCGAATCCTTTTCTTATTTCTCCTCGCAGTGTTTTCTCGTAGCAGCTTATTTTGGTTTGTAGTTCCAAATGCCCGGAGATCCATTTCCATTCCACCATCCACCTCTCGCCATCGAACCTCGCCAGGAAATCCTTGTCCTTGATGCAGCAAGCCTCCGGTTTTTGCATTCCGATGTTTCTATCACCTTCCACTCCTGCCATCCTTACTGTGCTGAGGCGTCCAAAAGTTACTTGGCCCCCTCTCAATGTAGCACCCCACAGTTCGTTGATCACACTTACACCTAAAACCACATCAACATCACCGACCAGAAGATCCAACACCAGGGCTCGCAGTCCAATGGGCGCACCTTGCACCAGTACTTCTGCTGTTATCTCTCCTAGGCATTTCACCTCCCTGCCATCCCGATCTTAATACGCCTGGCTCTGCTCCATGACCTAGCGACATTCTTCACTACGAACGTCGTGGTGCAGCCTGTGTCAACAAGGGCTATGTCTCTCTTCCCATTGATTACTACCTGTAACTCGACTCTTTGCAGTCCTTGAGCAGCTGAGGACCCTGGCACCGGAAGCACTTGATGGCAGGTCTCCCCTCCTGTTGCCTCACCGCCTGTCTTGTCATTCAAGTGGGACCTCGTGCATGTATTTCCACTCACAGCTGCAGCCACGATTGAACCCTTGACATTCTTGACTAGGACTCTGGCATGGATCAAGAGATCGTCCACTTCCATAGTATTGATCTCAGTGATTCTCTGCATGTTTGCGGAGATTTCTTCTGGGAAGCCATTCACTAGGTATAGCTTTACCATCATCTCCAGGCTCTTCCCCACATAACCAGCCAATCCTGCCTGTCTCCTGATCTCCGCAGCAAAGATGTCAACAGACTCGCCAGTCCACCTCAAACTTGCAAGCTTGCCGAGTGCTTCAAATGGACTCGACAAAAGCCAATTTCAGTCTTTGCTCCACTGAGGCAAGGTCTCCCTTATCTTCATTGCACATCTGCTGGTAAATTGTGAGGGCTTCTCCTTTTAAGTATAGCGGCAGCAGGGTCACCACATCTTCGATTTTTTGCAACCTTGCCACCATCTTTAATTTTTCCAGCCATTTAATTAGGTCACCCTCCCCAGTGAAGGGTCTCAACATCTGAGTGTTCAGTCTCCAGTTAGCCATGTTAATCTGCTTGACAGGCCAAAATAGTTTCTAACGTTATGATCAGGATTCAGTTCTGGGGAGTGGGAAGGAGTAAATCACTTGCTCGAAAGCAGCATGTTTCTGCCCTCTTCTTTTCCAATCGACCACACCTGGCCTCTCGCCACAAATGTCACACTGCACAATCTGAACGTCAGCAACATGAAATACTTTTCAAGAGATGTTTACGACTCTTTTCTTTTTGTGCCTTGCAGGGACTTTTTCCCAGCTTTTATATCCTATCAAGAAAAAAAAGAAAGAGACAAGAAAAAAAATAGCTTCTCCCATCATACCTTGCCTTCTCAAGATGCCCTTCTGGTATATAAATGAGCTAGCCATCCTTTCCTTCTTCTTTCCCAAAGAGTGATGTAGATATACCTAGTACGTCGTATAATATTACTTATTTTTTTTTTTGTTTTTGTTTCTAACCATAACCTAGCCTTAAACGGTACCTTTATTTTTCCCTTTCACATATACCCCATAGTTTGTGCAAAAGAAAGGGTTTTTTGAGTATAGCCTTCTTGCAATGTAGCAACATCCTTCTTAAAGGCAGTGATCTATCCACTGAAAATCTCGTATTTCACTACCAATTCAATGTCGCCATACCATCTCAGCCTGTACTTGATAAACTACATGCAAAATGGAGGATGGCAACTGAAAAATTAGAACAAAGCCTTGTCAACATCTGCACAAGCTAACTTTATCACAACTGACGTATTGTTCCTAATATGTATCAATATATCAATTTAAAATTTTTCTTTAATTTGCAAACAAGTTTTGACTATTCTCTAAAAGATAACTCTTAAAAATCCTTAAAACTGCTGATCCAAGTTTAATTGCAACATATTTCAACAGTTCATTAAAACATATCATGTGAAGCACAGACATTCTTTATTTTCATATCCTCAATTTAATGACTAAGTAGATTTTACTGTACAAACAGAAAATAGGATAAATAATGACTATATGGGTATTCAGGGCTCATTGAATAATTACAACCAACTTGATATGGCAACATCATTATGAAAAGGGCAGGTCTATCCAATCTGGAAGTCGTACTCCACTGCTAATTTTATAACTTAATTATCATTCAAGCTTGCACTATATAAACGACATGCAAATTGTTATCAGCAAATCTGAACTGTCTCAATACAATGCTCATGTACATGGTTTATAAAGTTTTAGGTGTAACAAGCCTCAGGATTAATGTGCCTAATTGTTCATACCCTAGACCCTCATCAGAAAAGGAGATCACTACGAAAGTTGAATCATGCAATTCAATCTATATTGCTAGCAAGCTAATTGTAAACACAAACTTTATCCAAACTACATACACCACTGATTACAGTTGATGTGCATTAGTCACCGTTATGGAAAATAGACACAAAGACAGTAAGAGCATCTACTGTTACTATGACATGTTTTCCTTAAACGTTTCTGATTTATTCCCTGTTTCATCTGTTCCCGCTCATTTTTGTTGTTTATCTATTTTGAGATTTTAATTAATATGTGTAGCATTTAGGTAAGTTTATAATAAACGTTTGAATAAAGATGAATGTGTTGTTCGTATTGGCATAAAAAATTTGGATACATTTTCAAATAGGAGTTAAATAAATAATGGGATATGGTGATCATTGGATGTCCATAAAACATAAAAGATGAACATTAAATTTTAAAAAATAGATACTAGAAGAAAGAAGAAATTAAAACTTAAATTAAAGCAGTTACATGTTTATTATCTGATTAAAGTAATTTAAAAATTAACCATCTGGCTGATATTTAAAGATAAAACATTAAAATGCTGATAAATTTAATGCCTGTGATTAAAAATAATTTTGACGTTAAACTCAATTAGGTTGTAAACAGATATTTCTCTCAAAGAAATCATTAGCTTAGAATAATAAGAATGGCAAATTGGGAAATATATGAGAAATAATATAAAATCTAGTTGTCCCAAACAAAGAATATGTCAATATATATATATATATATATATATATATATATATATATATATATTAGTCATAATATTAACCATTGTTATAATAACAGAAAACTTACATAGGTTCTGCAAAAAAGTTTTTACTGCATATATAACTGTTTCTGATTTCCTCAAGCACACACATTTACATATCATTAATAGATGAATACGTAATATTATAAAGATATCAACATTTTTAAAAGGGGTTAATTATATATATATATATATATATATATATATATATATATATATATATATATATATATATATATATATGTAATCAATATTTCTTTAGTTAAAAATATTATATTCACATGAATGTAGGATTATTATATTAGCGTCTTCAGTGTCATATCTGCTTGAGCATGTGAATTCGCTGGCAGGACTAAATAAAACATCATCTTCGGGCTCATGGACTTTCAATGACTGAGGGAGTGGCACTCGTCTGATAAGACTTTGTAATCATCATATATCATCATGTATGTATGTATGTATAAGGGACAAACGTTTTTACTGCATACAATTATTCTTATTTTTAGAGGTTATGAGTTCAATTCAATAATATTTACAAGAATAAACAAAAAAATACTATGTCAATGCAACTAATAAAATATTCAATTTCATTTGTTTTACAGATGTTCCTGCATGAACCATTTAGTGAATGTTTATGGATCATGCGTTTCTTTAAACCTTATTAGATGGGAAAACTAACATCGAAATCTGTTGGAAGATTTATTCTACTGGAGTATCTTTAACAACTTTTGTAAAGTAATGGTGAAAACATCATACATCTCGAAGATCATATTCACTTTTTGTAAAACATGTGTTTAATGTTCAAATAAATCAACAAGTGTTTAATGATTGAATCACAAAAGACAATATTTTTCACAGGACAAGAAGTCATAGCAGTAAGAAATATCTCTTCGAAAATGACCACCAAATGAATAGCAGGCCTTTTTTAATAAAATTCAGCTCAACATCTGAAAATGATTACAACAATGCGAGAACAAAAGTGCATATTTTTATAATTGTTGATAATAACTATTGATAATCTTCTTGTCATGAAAAAATGTTGATAATCTTCTTGTCATGAATAACTGCTGATAATCTTCTTGTCATGAAAAATGCAAGTACAGAGTATGGAAAGGCCACATTCTTGTGAAGTTTGTGGATATTCTTGTTCTAAAAAATCAAAGTTAGTAAATCATATGAGAACTCACACTGGCGTGAAACCATATTCTTGTAGAATGTGTGTATATTCTTGTTCTCAAAAATCAGCGTTAGTGACACATATGAGAACTCACACTGGAGAAAAGCCACATGCTTGTGAAGTGTGTGGATATTCTTATTCTCAAAAATCTAACTTATTGAGACATATGAGAATTCACACTGGTGAAAAACCACACACTTGTGAAGTTTGCGGGCATTCTTGTTCTCAAAAATCAGCGTTATTGAATCATATGAGAATTCACACTGGAGAAAAGCCATATTCTTGTGAAGTTTGTGGATATTCTTGTTCTCAAAATTCAACGTTAGTGAAACATATGAAAACTCACACGGGTAGAAAGCCAAATATTTGTGAACTTTGTGGATGTTCTTCTTATAAAAAGTCACATTTGGTGATACATATGAGGACTCATCATGGAAAAAACCCACATTCTTGTGAAGTTTGTACATATACTTGTTCTGAAAAATCAAAGTTATTGAGACATATGAGAACTCATACTGGGGAAAAGCCACATTTTTGTGAAGTTTGTGGATTTTCTTGTTCTCAAAAATCAACGTTAGTGAGACATATGAGAACTCATACTGGGGAAAAGCCACATTCTTGTGGAGTATGTGGATACTCTTGTTCTCAAAAATCAGCGTTAGTGACACATATGAGCACTCACACTGGGGAAAAGCCTCACTCTTGTGAAGTGTGTGGATATTCTTATTCTCACAAATCTAACTTATTGAGACATATGAGAATTCACACCGGTGAAAAGCCACACACTTGTGAAGTTTGTGGGCATTCTTGTTCTGAGAAATCCGCGTTAGTGAAACATATGAGAACTCACACTGGAGAAAAGCCATATTCTTGTGAAGTTTGTGGTTATGCCTCTTCTCAAAAATCAACGTTAGTGAAACATATTGGAACTCACACTAGTGGAAAGAACTTGAATGCCTACTAGACACTGTCCACGAGTGTCTAAGGTCTCTCTGCACAGGGGTTTGTCAGAACAACCTGACATGAGGATATTTTTTCCATAGAAATATACCCTGATGAAATATTCAAAATCATACTATTTGCTGCCCAAGTAAGATCTCCTCACTATGGCTAACCCACATTAGCTTAGTTTTCTGAAAATTAGAGAATACTGCCGAAGCATATGATAAATCAATAACACAAATTGCATGAACGTAAAAGAAATACAAAGAAATCGAGAAAAACAAGAATGGAAACAAGAGACCAGGACATTTCCTGGAAGAGCTTAACCAGGAATATCTAGACAAAGATGCTTCACTCTAATGGATCAAGAATGGGAAACTTTCATTTAACAAGGAATGACTGATTATAGCCAGACAAGATCAGGGCTTCAAAAATGGATTAAAAAAATGGCTGGCCTACAAACAAATGGTCAGTGCATGTTTTACCAATCAGCAATTGAGAGCCCAAGGCACCTAATGTCTGGATGCCAAATCCTATTGGCAGATGGTTTTTATACTGTCTGCCAAAACAAAGTGTGTAAATACCTCTATTTGAAAATACATAGAGAGATGTAACTTGATAGATCATAGAACATCTGCGAACATAAACCATCACTGATTACATCAAACTGAAAGGTGAGTGTTCTGTGGCAAAGACATACAGGTGGCCGGATACATAAAAGACAAAATCATCATGACAGACATTGTAATATGGAAGAAGCCTGAAAGAACTGCCCTCATTATTGATATTGTAATCTCAAATGGACTTAATAGAACTGAACAGGAAGAAGTGGAGATATTCTGGAAACCACTACATGAGGACACAAACAACCAGGAGAGAGTATGGATGAGTACAATCAAAGATGTTGTTAAGGGCAAACAAGATATACCAGCTCTGAAAATCATGAAAGATGCTGTACAAAAGAAGATAATAAATTTCAGCAACTTTAAAAGCCCAGGAATTGACAAGATCCCAAATTTCTGGATGAAAAAGCTCACGGCACCTCACGATCACTATGCCCATACATTTAATCGAGTTGTTTGTGGCAAGGAAGATTCATCAGAGTAGCTAACTATTGGCAAAACGACTCACTCCTGAATACTACGATATTTAGAGATATATAATGTCTATGAGAGCATAAGGGCATTCCTTACAAAGCAAATTATTATGTGGCAAACATTTATTGCTCTATACAACATGGAAGGAGCAATGCAGACTCCAAGGCTCAGTATCCAGCGAGGTATCTTCTAAGGAGATAGCCTATCACCATTGCTATTCTGCCTTACAATTGACCCACTCAGCAAGCTCCTTAAAATGTGATGCTGAGTACAATCTTACTAGATGCAGGTAAAAAATATTTTTAAAAAATAAAGGAGTAAACAATTTACTCTTTATGGACGATCTTAAACTCCATGCTGAGGCAGAAAAACACTTTATCTCCCTGATAGAAACTGTAAAACCTTTCACAGAGGATGTCTGCTTTGTTTGGATTTGATAAATGTGTCAAATGCGCAATAAAAAGGAAAAGATGACAACATCTGGACATCTTTAGTTCAATGACAGCTTTATTGAAGCCCTAGGAGAGAATGCCACATATAAATACCGTGGTATAAAGGAAAATGTCATTGTGGAGCATGAGAAAATGAGATGTATGGTGAAGAAAGTTCGCTTTAAAAATTCTCAAGTTTCGAATAAGTTCCAAAAACAAAGACTGCCATAAACCAGTTTATAATCCCTGCCATCTTATATGGTTTTGCTATTATCAACTGGCTTCAGTGCAATATCAATAGGCTTAACACAAAGATTAGGAAACTTCTAACCTAACATAAAATAATATACCGAAACCAATATATGG
This sequence comes from Euprymna scolopes, assembly GCF_053919585.1. Lineage (NCBI taxonomy): Eukaryota > Metazoa > Mollusca > Cephalopoda > Sepiida > Sepiolidae > Euprymna > Euprymna scolopes. The sequence goes on along the minus strand of NC_136520.1, from coordinate 932,422 downwards.
GCAGGATATACCCATCACAAGAAAGGTTTCGGTCTTGCTGAAATAACCCATGCATATCGAGCCATCATAGTAAGTATGAGGCAGTACATCAAAAGCTCAAGAGATATGACAATGGAAATAGTGAGGGACCACCGTGAACGTCTTCCCCAACAAACCTCAATCTGCTGGAGGTCTCATACTGGAAAATACTGCCGACATATAGGATGACCCAGCAACACAGATTGCAAGAAAGAAATACACTGAAATCGAGATAGACACAAGAAAACAAGAATGGGAACAACATAAAAGAGCAGGAAAATTATTGGAGGAGCTTATCTAGGAGTATGTAGATAGGCATGTTTCACTCCACTGGCTCAAGAGTGGGAGACTTCTATTTAATGGGAAAAGACTCATTGTAGCCAGTGAAAATCAGGGCTTACTGACAAATGGATTAAAAAATAGCTGGTCTACAAGCAAATGAACAGTGCAGCTTTTGCCACTCAGCAAGTGAGAGCCCAAGCAGATGGTCTTTACCATGTTCGCCAAAACAAAGTATATGAATACCTTCCTGTGATTTCATTTAATTTGACTGGTGGAAAACGAAACAGGAAAACCCATATTCTTGTTCTGTTAAATCAAAGATAGTGAGTCATATTAGAACTCACACAGGAGAAGAAACATTCTTGTGAAGTGTGTGAATATTATTGTTTTAAAAAATCAGATTTACTCATATGAGAACTCACACCGAGGAAAAAGTTATATTCTTTTATTGTAGTTAAATATTCTTATCCTCGTAAATCAAGTTTCAAATTACTATTGCCATAAAAAAAAAACAGTATAAAAATCGTAAGCAATAGTTAGACTAAATACCTGGAAGGCCAATCTGTTGTGAATTCCAGATAGAAACTGGAAAATCAACAATGTCTATACTTGAGCTCTCTTGTGTATATCTAAACCGTAATGAAATCAAATAGCTAAATATCAAGATTGAACCACTTTATTTCTTATGACATGTAAAATAAAAGCAGAGATGCTATAATCTTGCAGACTGTCAATATTCTTATTCTCGTAATAAAAGTGTTGTGAAAATTACAAAGAATTGACAAAAGCCATATTTTCAACGAATCTTGCTTTGATTAATTACCAAAATGCATATAATAGTGTGCCACACGCGCGTCTTCTGCAATGCCTTGAATTATCAATATGTTAATCAGAACTCCCGTTTGTATGAAAAAAAATGTGGCAAAACATTGTCATTAAACAACACCAATTGAACAATAATTATTCGTTGTGTCAAAATTATAAAAGGAATTTTCCAAGGATATAGCTTATTTACTGTACTCTTTTTTTCTGGCTGATACTAGATAAATGTGAGAGTTCTAACAACTTGAGTTAATACTGCCAACAGGACCATAAATACAGTCAACCACCTACTCTCTTGAATACTTAGGAGATAATGCTGTCTTAGATATCTTATAATGTCTTAGAGTAAAGGATAATACAATGCTTAATCATGGGATGATGCGAGATAAGATTCAGGAAGAATATATCAAACTCCTTAATCAAATTCCCATCATGAAAATATCACTGAAAATAACTAACATCAACTGAAAACAGCTATCGTTTTTATGCAAGTTTTCTACGCATGATGCATTATTGATTGGCCACCAGGCTACATCGCCTTGACACAAAAATCAGAAAAATGCTTGTCCTATATCAAATTATGTACTGATATATTTTGTATAGACAGTCTGTATTTAACATGAGTTTAAAAGAGCCGTCAAATATAATTTTATTTAATTTCAAATACAATGGGACAGATGTATTTTTAATGATTTTGATTGACTTGAAAATGAATTAAACTTGTAAAAAAGTGATATATAATTGTTGTAAAATGTAACTGTTCAAATGAAACATTTTTAAAATTAGAATCTTTGCAATACCAAGCTGTATCAAAACTTTACAGTTAATAAATATTAGTTATCCACAGGATAATACATTGGCTAAAAATATATCTCATGTAATCTGTGGCACTTCTATAATTTTAGTTGTTTGATCTGCATGAGACAAACTTGTTAAAAATAAGTCTTCACCAATTCATTAATTTTTCCATTGTTTTTTTACTTTAATTTTTCAACGTCTCTATCCACTTTGTTATGGGCTCCAATGGCGGAGTCGATAGAGACATTGAATCTCTACGGTTCCTGGTGAGCATCGTCTGAAGATAGTTATCGTTTCCTACGCATGTTGCATTATTGATTGGCCACCAGGCTACATCGCCTTGACACACAAATCAGAAAAATGCTTGTCCTATATCAAATTATTTACTGATATACTTTGTGTAGACAATCTGTATTTAACATGAGGAGTATAAAAGAGCATCGAATATAAATTCATTGCAAATAAAGTGGAATGACTTGAAAACGAATTAAATCTGTAAAAAAGGTGATATATAATTGTTGTGGTAAAATGTAACTGAATAAAAAATATTTAAAATTAGAATCTTTCAAATACCAAGCTGTAACAAAACGTTACAGTTAATAAATATTAGTTATCCACATGATAACTCGTTGTCTTGTGTAGTAGGGGGCGCTCATATTTAAAGATGACAGGAGTTCATATTGGGAGACACACATATAACGGGTTCATGTAATATGGGGATTCAGAACAGATGACGATAATAAGGGAGACACTTATATCAGACTGGAATGCTTCTTGGGGACTTCATATTTTTAATACAGACCGCATGATGCAACAGTTCTTATACACATATAGAGAGGAGAAGATACTTCACTTATGATGATGGTGGGGAGGACACATAATGTTAAATGAATGGCTTTTGCGTGTTTATTATTTATTGTTCACTTTACTATTTCGTTTTCTTTTTACTGTTTCTTGTTACTTTTACTACTAATAAGAGTAATTTAGTACTGTGTTCTTACATATGTGGGTGTGTGTATGCATGCTCTTACATATGTTACTTGCAGTTCACTGTTATATGTGTGTGTGAGGGGGTTCTTATCCTTACACCGTTTCTTGCCTTGAAGGTCTTTGAGACGTGTATGTGCCATGTATAATGCGTACATACCTGGTTGCCTTAGCCAGCGGATGATATCTTTTTGGACGCTGGTCTCCATTTCTTGGGGAGTGATCACTGCAGACAGATGCATTAATGAACACAAGATGGATTTGAAGCTTCAATCTTTTATTTCAAGGCAAGCCTATCATCTCGAACCTTGATTGTCGGAGATCCGAGATTTCCCGTCTGCATTCTCTGCTACACAAAACCAACTCTCTGCCCATGTGATCGTCAACCAGAAGCCTACGACCACAATTCCCATGTCACCCCTAATTTCCGGTGCATTCTCTCTAGGTTGATACCTGTCAAACCTAACCTTTTGTGACCCTGCCAACTCGCTGATAGGAAATGAAAATATGCCTACATAACTTTCTATTTCTAAAACTACCTATGTAGCAAATAAGCTGGGATTCCCAATACTGCAATAAAACTTGGAAGGGTTGTACAAGTGATCGTTACAAGATGATGATAAAACACATTTACCTTTTCTGTTGTAAGGAATGACGACATGAGACAACCAGTTACAAAGATAGTTGGTTCCTTTATTATTCAATCGAGCGATCGGTGATGTCAGGAATTTAAATTTTGATTTACATTGTCTATTTTCCTCCCTTCACTTCTAAGGGAGTCTCCTCTCCAACTGACTATCACCATGTGTGATCTTTTCTGAATATCTGATCCTCATCAACTCTCTAACTTCGAACCCTCAGATTCCTATATTGAGAAATCTCCTTTCTTTATGACGTCAGAAATGTGTTTACCAACGTGACTACTTCATGTGAATTTACAAATGATTGTCCAAACACTTTTGGCAAACAAAGAATCCTCAATTCTAATTCTAACTTATTTTTAAACAATATTTTTTAACTCGCATTGTGCATTCATTTAACTGACATATTTAATATCCAGATTTCTAAAAGAATGGACAATCGACTCTTTTTCCGACATAAACAGTATTTAACTATTTCTAATAGAATTAACAATGGACTGAGTTTCTAACATTCTATTATCTATTATCTTTAACACTTGCCTACAGGGTTCGATTCTAGCCTTATCCTAATATCATTTTCACTTATCTAGTATGTCTTCTTACTTAGATGAGAAAGGGACAGCCCTTTTATGTAACAATTGGATAACAATATCTCTCATGTAATCTGTGGCATTTTTATATTTTTAGTTGTTTGATCTGTATGGGACAAACTTGTTAAAAATAAGTCTTCACTGATTCATTAATTTTTCCATTTTTTTTTTTACTTCTTTAATTTTTCAACGTCTCTATCCACTTCGCCACGGGCCCCGAAAGCGCAGTGGATACAGACGTTGAATCTCTACATTTCCAGATGAGCATTGTTTGAAGATAGCAGTTTCAGTCGTACCCAAAGCCGCCCAAAAGCTTGGTTGGCCAAAACGTGGTGAGACGACAACAACTATGGAAGACAGTAATTGCTGAGGATGCATTTAGGAGATTCAGCATTCCTATCCCGTTGTGGTGAACCATCTGATGAAGGCCAGAGGAATAGTTGGCCGAAACGTCATGAAACAAAAATTAGAAGATGAGGACAATTGACTGCAATAAATAAATGGATAAATGAGTCGTGATATGACCTTCATTTTTATTTCTCTGAAAACCCAAACAGAAGGGGTTGTATATCTTAAACTCTGTTGAGTAGAGTATTCTCTAAGAGGGGCCAATGATTACATACTATCACAACATCTCTTGTTTGATGTTACTGCATCTGGGCTGTGTATCAGTTAATGTTTTGGATCCAAATGCAACTGATTTGACATCTTGGATTAGTGTCATTCTCAGATTCCTCTGTGCAGCATCCATCTCCAGTGATGTAGGCTTAGTCCGATCGTAGTA